>NC_048603.1:26504695-26808078 GCF_003668045.3 Cricetulus griseus
TGGTTGTGCAACATCCTTGAGGCAAGACACAGAGCTTATGCTTAGGGTGTCCCAGTGATACGATGGTTCCGTTTCTAGCTTTCTGAGAAACTTCCACACACCTCTATAGTGGAGATACCAGTGTTTGCTTCCACTGATAGCGAATAAGGATTCCTCTTCCCCCACACCCTTGCCAGCTGTTGCCATTTGTTTTCTTAACTATAATCTCTCTTAATAAATGACAGCTGTAGAAACTCTATGTTCAAATCCATGCATGTTCTGAGGTTCAGATTGTGTCAATACACCCACATTTTGAGGTCCTACTGCCCAAATACATTCTCCTTTCAAGGTTCCAAACACAAATTTTAAGAGGGCTATAATTCGAGTAAGGGATTACCAGCCTACAATCCACACTGCCAGAGAATCTGGTAAACAAGGAGGACCCTAAAAGAGACAAACTTTGTCCTCTGGAGAAGGGGAAAGGGTTAGGATCCCCTGAGCAAATTGAGAGCATTGGAAGAGGGGGGGGGGGAGCTACGAGAATGAGAAGGGAAGAAGAGGAAGGATGCAGAGGTCCTGAGGGAGCAGAAAGGTTGAGTCAGGGGAAGAATAGAAGAAAGGACATGTGATAGGTAGGGTTTTAGTTGGGGGGGTGGTAGGGGAGGAGGGGAGGGAGAAGGGAACTGGGATTGTCATGTAATTCAATCTTGTTTCTAATTCAAATAAAATAAAATAAAGAGGGCATCTGCCTTTGGATCTCTTTGTTTCCTCCCATGAGAAAACAACTATCCCATTCTTTCACAACCAAATATAATGTGCTTTTTATAAAGGACATTGACTACCTAAGGGTGGGGGCATGCCACATTGGTCTTCATTTACAGAGTGTTTAGCAAAATTGGAACACTGCAGGCACAAAATACTTTGACCGAATGAACGAATAAATGAATGAATGACTAGGAGACAAGTAGGGAAGGAAGACAACCACAAAGATTACCAGGATGACACTTGGCATGTTGCCCTATATATGATTATAGAACCCTATGGCCCTGTCATCTACCAAATAACACTATTACAGAAACAGCAAATAAAAGCATGCTTCCTGTCCCACGTGACAGTTTATAATGAGCTGAATATTGAGAAAATTGACATGGCTTTTGCTTTGATTCTTCCAAGTCTGCAGATAAAATAGACAATTTACAACTTCCATATATTCCCTTATGCTTCTCGTGATCTGCCTGCTTAGAGAGTGGTTACATCATGCAATACTGTTTATTTCCTTCACTTGGCTAAAATCCTTTACTTTCACACTCACTGCAGAGGAGTTTTGCTTTCCTTAAAGGATTTTATTCTCAAAATTTGCTTACCCGCACTTAATTTACGTCTTTTCCCCCAGCTCCAAAGGTCTACAGAGGCTCTGACTTGACCTCCAGACCAGCAGTTGCTTTCTTCTTTGAAGCTGAGTGTTCCTTGGAAAAGAGATGCTCTATCTTTTGGCTCTTTTGGCTTTTTGTTCTTATTCACATCAGGAGACAGAGGCAAAGCCACAGCTGTCCCAATGGTCTTGTGAGATACATCTAATGCTTTCTGTACATAAGGAATCAGATTGTTTCTCTGCTCTATCTTGGAGAGACATGAGTCTAGTTTTAGGTGAGTTACTCACAGTCTCTGACCCTTAGGAGTGTCACAGGTATATTTTGGGTTCTAAAAGAGCAGACGTCGAGCCACACAAATCACCTGGCATAGGCAGGCGTCAGGCAGGCTGTCTTCCATTGCCCACCCTGGATCCTTACAGCATGACCTTCCTCTTTTCAGCCCCGGCCCTGATCACACTTTGAGTTCACAATGCAGAATTTGTTTTTCATCTCGTTCCACATCCTAGGAGGGAGATCACTTTGATGGTTGTGCCAGAAACTAATTGTGTGGAGAAAAAATTTGTATGGGAGGATGGAGTCCGTGAGTCCAGTGAGTTTTAGCATCCTGCAGAGAAGGGATGTGTTTCCAAGGAATATTCCAGACTTTCTTTCCTGTAGCCCTTTTAGAATGGGTTGTTCAGCTCTCCTACTGCCATTCTTAAGTCTGAGGTGTGGAAGCTATACTGTGCAAACTTTTAAAGAACTCCCGTCTGTCAGGTAAGGACATCTATGCTATTGCCATCCATACCAGGGCCAATGTGGTACTGTAGAGGAGAGTTTTTCTGGAGCCAAATTTAGCTTAATTTAGGATCTTGGCTTTGCCACTGGTGGAGTGACTTTATCAATATTACTAACAATAGTAACATTTTTTTATTTTTTACTAAATAAATATGATAGGCAAGTCTGCAAACTAATTATTTCACCAATCAATGGCTTATTTTGTGTCAGTATAGGTCCTGGTACGGATGCCATAATACTGTTCCTGTGTTTTGGAATGAAACTTCATTGGAATGAAAGTGCAAAATAGAGGTTCACAGATTCTGGCCTCACAGACTCAATGAAGGTCAAAATCCAGTCTTTAGGGTAGGGTAAGGTCCCTGAAACTTATTCACAAAACAGCTGTCAGGTAGTATACCTCGCCAATCCTTGTTCCCCCATCTGGAAAATGAGGGCGTTCTGCTTAGTAACAGCCTAACAGGGTGGACAAAGTTGGTGGCTGTAGTGGGAAAATGAGTAGCACTTCACCTAGAACCTAGATTTTCACTTTGATTGTCAATGCTATTTTCTCTTTGTCCATCCCCCCCCCCCCCGCCCCAAACCACAAACTTTAAATCTCACCTTAGAGACACTTGGTCAAAGGACATGGCTGTTCTGAATGGCCATAGGGGACTGCTGGTGGCTTGTCCCAGTTGGCCAATGGGGCTGAATCCACCGCTTCCCAACTGGAGCCACAAGCCTAAAGCCACAGCCAGGGCTTCCCTCTCTCCCTCAGACACACTCCACTGAACGCGAAGCCCTGATGCATGCTGGCTTGGGAAAACTCTCCGTTGTTCTGTTTCACAATGTTCTAATGAAATTTTGTTCGTTCACAAGGGCACTGGTGACTCTTACACAATCACCTACTCCTTAAACATTGAGAAACTAACGGATACTTCCGGCTCCTCCATAGCCCAACTGGGGAATCCAATCAATCCCGTGCACCCTTGGAATTCCAAGGGGGTGAAACTGAACCTAAGGCCCACTTCAGCCTTGGGTCCCTAAGGAATTCTTATTGGCTTGCTCCGTGTAATGCTCCCAATGGTCCTCCAGTGTTGGTACTCCATTTGACACACAGGAAAATAAAGCTCTAGAAGAATTAGTAACTTACTTAAGACCATGCACGTGAAATTCAAGCCAGGACTGTCTGGTTTCAAAGTTGTTTCTGGAGGGTAGTAGATTGGTCTGTCAGGCCAAGACATTAGATTTAGAAAAACTAGTCAATTATCTGCTTATCAATACTTATTAAGAACCTACCATGTGCCAAGTATTAATGTTGGGGACAATGTACAAAACAAACATAGCCTTCCACATCCCAGAGAATATTTAAAGAGAGTAAGTAGGAAGCAGAAATAGAGAACACACATGCATAGAGTGTTATATGATGGCTAATACCGGGAAGGAAGGACGGTCAGTGTTGAGGAACACAACCCTCTTGCGGTGGCTTCTGAGCAGAAACTGAAACGGAGTGGGGATGTGATTCGTGTGGGTTTTGGAAAGGACCAAGCCAGGAAGTGGACAGAAAATCGCAGTCCCTCATAGAAATGTGTTCTCTGTGTATTGGGAAAATCGTTGGAGGCTTCACAAATGGTGTCCAGAGAAAGGGAAGTCGGTTAGGTCAAGAGAGGTGACAGTACACACTGTAAGTAACCCCTACAGGCTTCTGAGGTAACTGGTTTTTGTTTTCTTAGAAAGATGAGCTGAAGATGAGGCGTGACATAGCTCCAGTTCCATGAGGGGTTGGTTGCATGGGTGCTTCCCAGCCTAGTCAAACAGGAAGTTCCCTAAAGATACACTTTCAGAAGAAACTTCCTGGGCTCCAGCAGAGCCAGGGGTCAGTAGATCTGGAGTCTGGGTGCCGTAGTGTTTCTGACATCCCAATATGTTTGGCAACCACATCCTACATTGACTCAAAATCTTTTCCTGCCAGCCCCTCTATTTATAGTCTAGAGCCTATCTACGAGGAGCCACTGATACAAAATGAAATATTAGGGTATGCAAAGATGCTGCAGTTATTTATCTAATGCTAGCACCCACTCCTTAAATATTGAGGTCTAAAGGGTACTTCCAGCTACTCCATAGTCCAACTGGTGAATCCAATCAATCCCTGCTTCTCTGGAATTCCAAGGGGGTGAAACTGAACTTAGGGCTCATTTACACATCTTGTCCAACGTCCTAGGAGGGAGACCACTTATTTCTGGCAGCCAGTGTTATAGGATCTCATTACACCCCTCTGTCCTCACTGATTCCTGTCTTCCTCAGATCACAGGGAAGAGGTTAAACAGCTAAAGAGAGCAAATGAGTGTTTCAAATGGAAAAGGCTCTTGGTGCAAGCCCATCATTTTCTGTGTAGTTTTGATGTTCAGCAAGTTGATTTGCTCAAATTGAAAAGTTATTCACCTAGGGGACCCGCTTGATAATTCTACAGCACTGCTCCAATAACTCATTCTTTTGATAAGCTT
Organism: Cricetulus griseus; assembly: GCF_003668045.3. Lineage (NCBI taxonomy): Eukaryota > Metazoa > Chordata > Mammalia > Rodentia > Cricetidae > Cricetulus > Cricetulus griseus. Next base: position 26,509,305 of record NC_048603.1, read on the forward strand.
AATCTCCTGGTCCAGATGCCACATTCTACCCCATACTCTCCCGTTCCAGAACAGCCTTGATGGTTTTATAATAAAAATGGAATTGACTGCAAACACTCAGACTTTTTCTCCTCTTACATCTTTCTTTATACCAAACCCAGACAGTGACGAGACACTTGGAAATCTGCTACACTCCCACAACAGCAGAATTCATTTTTGAAAATTGACATGAGTCGCTTCACCTACTGACTCGTGAGCCCTGCTCCAGATTGGGAAAAACGCATGCATGCATGGCCATATAAAAATGCAAATATTTAATGCTTCAGGCAATGTTGTTCTACCATAGATTTCTCTTGAGTCGGCTCATGAATTGTTCCTTTAGAGAACCATAAACTGTTTATTTTAGGCTTTGTGGCACTTCAGATCTGTTTCCCACCCTCTCAGCTCCGCCACTGTTGTGTGAATGCAGCCACAGACAAAATACAAAAGAATATATCTGTCTGTAAAACTTTACACAGAATCAGGAGATGGGCTAGATTCATGCTCTTTGTCTCTTTCATGTAAGAATACTTCATTTTGAGTAGATTTAGTTTTAAGGATCAAACCCAGTGCCTTAGGAATAATAAGAAGACGTTTCATCACTAAGCTGTACACCCAATTTTCTGAGATACCCTTGGATCAAAGCTGAAGAAATTCTAGAATTAACTGTAAAGCCATCACTGTCTTTTCTAGTGGTAATAAGAGAACCTCATATTCCTGGTTGATTCCAACTCTCTCTACTCTGTGCCCTAATTCCTCAACAGTGGTGCTGCATTGCAGTGGTGTGTGTGTGTGTGTGTGTGTGTGTGTGTGTGTGTGTGTGTGTGTGTGTACCCATTGAACACATACGCAAGTTAGAAGTTCATGCCAAGTTGTCTTTCATAATACTTCTCTACCACATGATTTGAGGTAGTTTCTCACTGAACCTGGACCTCACTGTTTAAGGTAATCTGGCTGACCAGCAAGGCCCCAGGATCCACTTGTCCCCATCTCTTAGAGTTGGGGCATCTCCATACCTAGCATTTGTGTGGATGTGTGGATCCGTACATAGCAAGCAAGTTTCTCACTGAGCCATTTCTCTAATTCTTGCACTCCTTTCTGCTAGTCATAATGACCATATGTAAATCTCAAGTTAAATCTTATTTCACAAAACAGATTATCATGTCAGTAAGACAATTAAAAGAGACAGCATCTATGAGCATTTATAGAAGTATTTGAAAATGTACAATAATGTGTTGGCTGTCATTTTTTGTTATTTCTACTTTCAGCATTTTCCCCAACCTCCTTTATTTTCATGTCAACTGTAAGAAAAAAATCTCAATAAATTAAAATACCTGTTCTTTTGGCTTCCCAAGTATTAAGTTTGAGGCATGAAATATTGTTCACCCATAATTATTAACACATATCATTTAGTGAACAAAATATTTGAACAGAAATACAGTTCTTCCCTTTTAAGGATCAAATGCAATTTGTATCAGCAAAAATATAAGGCTGTGAAAGTTTCCTGTAATAAAAGCTACTGTTAAAAAGTAAATCTTAGAGCTAGAGGTGTGGCCTCAGGAAAATACAGACATATGTACACAGACACATGCACACAGATCTTAAATAAGTCCATATAAGATAAAGTCTGTTCAATAAATCGATCTAAAGGGACAAATTATACAGGCCTATAACTTCCTTCAGGATTTCTCCAAATTGGAGTCATAATTTGCACAAGTACTGTAAGTAAGAAAATCAGAGATGAATAATACCAGGAGTCATCATCCTTCCACACAACTGCAGAAGATCCTGGTGCCATGGTTATGAGAGCTTAAGGTAAATCAAGTGTGTGTGTGTGTGTGTGTGTGTGTGTGTGTGTGTGTGTGTGTGTGTTAATTTTATTTTCTTGCCATGTTGACAGTCAGGACCCTGACTAGGCTAGGCAATCACTCTACCAATGAGCTACATCCCAGCTCCACAAAAATATATATTGATTATAAATTTCCCCCATAATCCTTTTAAAAAGTCTATTTTACCCACACAAGAAAACCATGAGTGCCTAACAGGGTGTTCTTAAGGAAGGTATGCTTATTCCCGCATCTTTGGCAATTTCTATTCTAACTTTTATAGACTAATTGCTTCTAATTTGTCAGACACTGTACTGACACTTCCTGTTCCATTATCCAACAGTGATGATTTTAGCACTTGGCCTCGTTAGAGTTACTCACCTGAAGTCATTTCCCCAGCATTCCATGGGGTTCATTGATATATAAGTCTGTGAGCACCTGAAGCATGATTGAGTAGAAGCAGCATAAGCTTGTTTATTTCAGTTCTGGAGCTTGAAAAAAACCCAAGACTTACGTGATGTAATTGACTCGAACCTTCTAGAGTAACTTCTATGCAAACCTGAATGCAACCGAATCTTTTTGTGAACTCAGTTCTCTTCCCCCTTCCATTTACGGAAGAAAATAGAGTTTAATCCGGCTAAACAGCAAGGAGTTATGATAAAGGAAACAGAAAGAAGAGCAGCAGAAGAATTTATTGGGTATAAATGGAAGGGACAGAGCCAACTTGATGCTAAGTTACAAATTCTATATCGGCAAGTGGAAAAGGACAGGTACACTCACACAGATAAACCAACAGGAGGACACAGGGAGCTAAGCATCAACAGGATTGTGCAGGATGAAGACAGATAATGAAGTTCGGAACCAGGCAGGGACCAGACAACCATACAGGGTTGTATGTGCCACTTTGACATATTAAGATTCAACCTTGGTGACAGGAAAATCACACTTTCCACCAGTGACACGATGAAAGAAGAAAATGATAGAGATTTTTCCTTGCATTCACATTGGTGACAATAATGTGGATTAATTCAGCAGGCTCAAAAAGAACCGCAGGCTTGGAGAGTACGGAAAATGTCTGAATGGAAAGGAGCAAAACTGTGGCTGGTTTACAGGAGTGTCGAGAATACGAAGATAGCTAAGGAGTATTTGAAAGATTGTTCATTGCCTTAATTTCTCGAGTGTTAAATGCATTTGTTCACCCCATTTATGGATTCACACATTTGCTGGCTCACTCTCTTCCTCGTTGACTGATGCTCACTCTTATGTGACTCACTGCACATGTAGGACACGGAGAAAATGAACATTCAGCTCTTACCTGGAGCATAGCTCAGTGCAGGCAAACATGCAGTACTTTCGGAGGTATTAACACACTGCTAGGGAGATGGCTCAGATGGTGAAACACTCACTGTACGTTTGTGCAATCCCAGAACCACTGTAAAAACAAAGAGGAGGTGACGGTGAAGGCTCATAACTCCGGCACCAGAGTGGTGGGGACTGTGAATTCCTGGAGCTCACAGGCCAGGCATCTTAGCCTAGTAGGCAAACATCAGGCCAATCAAACACCAAACTTTGTTCCAATAAAACAAAGGTGGATAGAGCCTGAGGAACAACACCTGAGGTTGACCTGTGGCCTCCATATATGCATATCTACATGAGCACAAACACATATGTAATACATATATGTACAAAGAATGGCAAAATTTAGGACTTAGAAGTAGGGCATTTGTTTTTAATGGGTAACCATAAAGAATCTGACAGGGAGACACTTGAATATATACCCAGAGGAAATGGAAGAATGGACCCAGTACTATATATATCAAGGGTAATAATTTCCCTGCGAGACTATCACGCAACTATACTTGCTTCAGCAGAGCAGAGCATGCCAGGGTAACACTGGAGTTGGAGTCTGGAGGATGCTACATTTTCATAAAGTATCCTGAGCCTCCAGTGTCCCCTTCTCTTGAGGGCTCATACACAAAACATCTCTTGCGCTCTCTTCTGAGAAGCTGGGGTATCCTCTTGGACACCCTGCCAGCTGGTCATCAGGCTGATGATACCCTAAACTCAGGTATCCTGGTGGCGCTGTATCTGGGAGCAGAGATGGCAGCGGAAGGGGCTAAAACCTTGGTTTTTATTTCCAATGCTATTCTTTTGCATTACTTCTTTAAAAAACATCTACAGAGCTTATTTATTATACAGCAGCCGTCGGCATGCGCTGAGCAGAATTGCTTTTCCTAATAAGCCGATTCATCTTCTGGCATGTCAGAAATTTCTCAAATTGATACTTATAATAAATATGATTAATACCACATTGCATTACAGTTGTTGCCATAAAATAATTGGGAACAAATATCACATTGTGATGCTGACAGTGCTGGGTCGGTTGGTGCCAAATGGTGGGAGCAGTCAACTGTATTTCATTAGCAGCCACATTGCTGCAATGCTGTGAAGGTTTTCGTGATCCCTTTAGTGAGGGCTGATCATTCATTCCATTGAACAAATTCATGCAACAATCCCCCTTGAAGTAAATTCGCCAGTGAGAATATCAGCATGACGGGCTTTTCGAGGGCACCAGGTTCTCTCTGCCTGTGAGACACGTAACGTGGCCCTTGCAATGAGACAGAGGAAAGAGCGAGAACTAAGCAGGGTACAGGGTGAGTGTGACTGTGGAATGAGGGGAGTCACAGGTGAAGCATGCCTCTGAGAAGCATGCTCATTCGCCTTGCGGTTGTCAGGGCTCCTCCAGTTTCACCAGCGATTTGCTCTTGCATATGTTCTTCTGCTGAGGCGTGGTTACCACTTCTCTCCAAACACTCAGAGCTATTCCCAGGCTTCTCACTTCTCTCTATTTCTGTAGAAGGCTTCTCTGGTTCTTAAAAAACCAAATCCTATGAACTCTTACTCAACCCTACACACCTGCTTCAAATCACAGCTGTTCCTAAGCTCACCTGCTCCTTCTATCTGGTGACTGCAATACCACAGGTATTCGTCCAGATTCATCTTACACATTATCACAACTTCAGGGACATTGTCCTACACGTACCAAGTTCTCCTCAAAGTCTGGCCTCAGACTTAGTCCCAGGTCTAAGATGGTCTGAGTCAGAGAAAGTACTCAGCAAATTCTTGTGGGTTAAGCCAGACTGGGAGAATATAGAAACATCCAGTGTATATTAGGGATCAGATTACTAGCTTCTCCAGATCTGAGGGACTAACACCCTTCCAGATACTAAAGAGTTGCTTTGGTTTTGGTTTTTAGCAGATGCATCCCAAAAGTGCACAGATGACATGTGTAGGACTACGACATTTGCATGAAATCATGAGTCATCAGAGTTGAATGAAACTTGTAGATTTCCTCAAATTTGCATCAAATCATTTAGAGTTCTAAAAATTGAGGTTGTGAGCTCAAAGTTGGATTCTAGCTTATTTATCTTAAATCATGCACAGAATACCCAGTATCTGTGAAAACATTGATTAGATTGGGATGTAGGGCTAGACAGACGGGAGAAATCTATGAACAGAGTTTAGGGTCTTCAAGTTCAGAAGAAGATGGACAGTAAGCATCAACCAATGGACTTTATAGACCACAATATGATCATGAACTGTGCCAAACAAATATTTGAAGGATGTAATAAGATTATCAGTGGCAGAGTCTAACCTTGCCCAAATTGAGTAACAAAAGATAAGGAGAAGCCACATTGGTGAAAGAGGATGGAGAACATTCCAGAAGGGAGAACAGCCTCTGTCAGGCCCTGCAGCCAGAAGCAGAATGTGGAATTTGAAGGGCAGAGGTGTTACACCTGAGTAACCAGAGCACAGAGACTGGAATCTAGAGAGAGAAGCAGGAACCGGGCAAAGGGAAATCTTTAGACCACATTATAGAGTTTAGGTTTCCATCCTCGTTCTATGTGCTATAGGGACCACTTAAAATATTTCATCAAGAAGTGGATACAGAGTGTATTCCTGTCTTTCAAAGACTACTGTACATCAGGCAGAATGAGTACAGAAGAATCAAACTGTAGAGTCAGGGATCTTGGGCTGGGGTTCATGTGATTATAGTGATAGGAGATCTGAACCAAAAATGACGATTACCGAAAATACTGAGGAGAGTATGGCCACAGAGGTGGGCAACAAGGAGACACACTAGAGATGGCATTAGTGAAAAAATTGGGGAGCACCTGGCACTTGTGCTCTGGGGAAGCCACCAGGCACTGAACTTTCAATGCATATTGTAGTGACTCTTACCATTCATCCTGGAATAGGTTCAGACAGCTGCCGTTTGGGGAATATCTGTTGTGGTTCTCTTCAATTGAAGAGTGTAAATTGAAGGGACACGGACTATCAAATACCGCCCCCCCCCTTGTTGCATACAAATCTGTGTGCCTGTTTCTGAGCATTTTCCACGACTTGCATTTTCCAGCACTGTTTGACTCTCCAACTCAGCTTGGGAAAGATTCTAGGAGGCTGCTCATCCATTCAAGAAGCGTTTATGACATCCCTACTGTGTTAGACGCCATCAGGCCAGCACAAATGTGGCACACTCTCTTGAGCAACTAAGAGTCCATAGGGGAAGGCAGATACAGTATGGAATGTTCTACTTCCGTGCAGTTAAATGTCCCATGAAAGGCCAGAGGAGTCAGTCATGACTTACCAGATGTGACGATGAGAGCTTTAAGTCTTAATGCTGAGCAGTGTTTAGCCAGACAAAGCTAGAGGACAAGGGACAGATGAGTCAAAGACAGCATGGGACATGTTCCATAGTGGCTGATAGCATGGAACAGAATATTCCTCTCTTCCCATATTTTCTTTCTTTTTTTTTTCATGCTCATTTTCCAATCCTACTGTGTGTGTCTCCTTCATTAGTGGCCATTTTTACCCTCTGCCTCCCAGAAAAGGAATTGTTTAGCTCAAGCTCGGATCACTGCTCTCTTATTTACACCAAAACGTATCATACCCCTTGATTTCTGTCTTTGTAAATTTCCCTGATCTACTATGTTCTTCCTAACATTGCTCCTTCTTTTGAGGGTATACATGGCACCGTCGGAGTTCACTGTGTTGGCGTTCAGGTCCTATTGTTGCTTTACTTGTTACCAGAAACAGTCTCATGTATCAGCAGCCTCCTGTCTTTGGGAGGGTGGGGGGTATGCATCCTAATTTCATCCTTTTCCATTATTAAGAGTGGTTGAGTGAACGGTACAAGTTCATACAAGCAGGGAAGGGCAGATCTTGTATTCTAGTCCAGATCATGACTTTTCCAAGTTTGGCTCACTTCTTACTACATCGTAATATCTGGAACTGTTGTTTACCATACATAAGGAAAGCTGAAGAGTCTCCAAGAACATTCTTCCCACCACAAAGACCTACACTGGAGCCGAATCGGGGCACAAGATGTTTAGACATGGTTTTTAAACCTCGAACTTTGTATCGCTTTACATTCTGTTATTTTCATTTTCTGAAGTGGAAACAGCTGGCTTCATTAAGCCCTTGGGTCATTTCACTTTCCTGTACTGTCTTCACCAAGTGTAGCTGGTCTCCCTTGAATAAGTGTTGCAAGCATGAGTTATGTACCTCTGGATGATGTCACCCGGGGGAGGAAATCTCGTGCCTTCATTCAGTTTGCTCTCTTACCAAGTAATTGCATGAAGTTCCTGGTCAAATGTGTGCCTGTGTCCAAAGACACCTCCTGGGCAGGGGCTGGTTAGCTGCCATTCCTCCATCTGGGTGGCTGTTCTAACCCCTGCATGGAGGGTGGGCTCCACCCCTCGCTGGGTGGGGTAAGGTGTAGCTTCTATGTGCAGTGCTTAGGAATTCAGGATTTGCTCCAGCATGCTAGTGTTTATCCGTGGATTCTTCAGACTGGCTACACAGAAGACCCTCATTTTCAGGGCTTCTTCAGACCCCGCAGACACTGTGGCTTCAACCTGAGGCCTTTCCACTGGCTCTCTGCCTCTTGGGAAATGCCATTTCATCCTTTTGGTCATTCAATAGCCCCTCTTGCTATGTTCCCTAGTATTTTGTCTGCTCACAGGCCTGAAAATGGTGGAAACCTTGAGCCATTTCTTTCAAATGGATTCTCATATCTGATCTCAAAGGAAAGAACAATTTAGCAGCCTTCAATTGGCATTTCTGCTTTCTTCTTGCACGTCCAATCTCCAATCCCCCGGCAGCCACCGCTGGCTGTAATCTCTATGTTTCTATGCCGAATTTGCTTTAATTCCATGTCTGAAATCACATAGCTTTTGGGACCTGGCATATTTTGCTCAGAAGCATATTTCGCTTCAGAGATATGCTGTCAGGAATCTATCATTCCAGACATGTAGCTCTACAATGCTCTTCCACCTTGGATCTTTCTCCGTGGAAAACTCTCTACCCAGTCAAGAGTGCTGTTGAACACAACTGAATGGATGTTTTGGAGGATCACTTTGTCTTTTAAAAAGGCAATTGGATGTAGCTGCTATGTCCCACCCATTAAGGTCAAGCTTATATGGTTATGCCACATAAAGCCGACCCTCCTTCCTCTCAAATGTTTGTGAAAAGTTTGAAGTCAGCGACCTTCTCTCTCCTAGTCTCCCCCCAACTTTTTTTTTTCAGGGGCATTTGCAGAGTTGCCAATTTATTTATTTCTAAGGTCTGCAGTGACCTAGAAGAGAGCTAGCTGTATCCAACAGTGGATTGACGAAAGTGGGAATTGGGAACATTCACTCCAAAAAGAGTCAGAGTTTCAGGGCATGGTACAAGGAGAAATTAGAGGATTCCTAATGTCACACCTGATATTCAAATTCGTGAGTGGTTGATTCTTCTTGGTTTCTACATGTAAGTAGAATCACTGACTGACCCCTTCTGTGGCTGCTAGCCTTGGGTTGGGGCAGACTAGAGAGAATGTATTTGTGTATCTTCTCCCTCCCAATTGCATTTGAAAGCAAGTTCATTTGCTGCTCCCATTTTGCAGGTGAGGAGTTAGAAGCAGGAGGCCCCAGACCTGAATACTACAACCCCCACCTTCACCTCCACCTTTCTAGAAGGCTCCATTGGCATCTCATTCATCAGTACACACACCCTGTCAGGGTCTGCTTCCTCTGGGGATCGAGAGACTGGAGTGACTTCATTTCCAATTCCTAATTTTCCCTCCTTTGTCTCTTTCCTCCTCCATCTCACCATTTAATAATGTTCCCAATCACATTTCCTCCTGGCTCAGGCACAGCTTCCTCTTCATCCTAACTGAGGAATGGTGAGAATAAATGGTGCTTCACAGGACAACTCTTCATGTTATATTTAGGCAAGAGTGGGAAGAATTCGTGGGTCAGCCTGTGCAGGAATTTCAGCAGTTCCCTTAATTTATCACGTGGCATGCCCCCCACACCCCGCCCATTCATGGAGGTGTTAAGAGTATTGTCCAAAATAGTGAGAAGATCCTAATCCCTTGAAATTTAAAATTGTGACTTTGAAAACATTTCCAAGAACTCATTGTAATAGAAATAATAGATGGCATTTGTGACATCCATACACCTTATCTAGTGTTTATTAATTACCACTACAGTAAGTTCACATTTGATCATGGGTCCTTTCAAAGTCCCCACTCTCAATGAGTGAATCTTCAAGGAAAAGAAAATCCGAATCATATGCTTTTCTTTCAATGGCATCTAAGGCATCAGGCAATCTTTGATGATTGACAGGGTTGATCAATAGGTATTGGTCATCTGTTATAGGACTGTTGTGTATAAGTACTACAGTGACAAAGGCATTGAGTTCCACTTCCATGGCACTCGCAGACTGTGGCATTAAGAGAGAGGCCTGTAGACAGAGTTCTAACCAGCCGCATCTGTGGTCTAACCTGTATCTATTCTAGCCCTGTGTATCTTAATTGTACATCCACAGAGGCCATAATGAAAATACAACTAATACTGGTAAAAATGAAATTATCACAATGACAGGTAAGATCTCTGCAGGAAATGAAAATCAAGCCTGATGGGAGTTTGGGGAAATTGTCCCTTTAGCTTGGTCAATTACAGAATAACAAATGACATTGAGATAGAGACTGTAAGCACACAGAGGGGTCAATCTCTCAGAAGGACAGGAATAAACAACGCTTGTTCCTCTTGAAGGAGGAGATGTGTCCACTTCACAGGTGATCCTGCAAGGGGGGGGGGGCGCTGCTGGTGGGTCTGTCTCAATCACAGCACAGCAGCTGCACAGAGGAGATTAGAGCACTCAGAAATCTGCTTCCTGCCTTTGAGAGCTCCGACTCCGACTCTTCTTGTCAGCCTGTTTCCTGTTTTCTCCATTTGACCATTTTTTTTTTTTTTTGCTTCTCTTTTTCTCTTGTAGTCATGTCCAGGGTCAAGCTCAATTTTTCCTTTCCCCAACCCTGGACAATATCATCTGAATAAACAGACTGAACCCAGCAGCCTTAGACATGTTTATAGGGTGAGCTGGCAAACGTCAAAAGCAAAGCATGGAGGGGTCCCAGCGACCCTCAGCAGACAGACTTCATATTGTTTCTGGGCAAGAAGGCGGGCCCTGCATCCCCCGGCTTGTGCCTGGTTTTCTCTAATAATGGAGTGTTATCTAATTGGTGCTTCCCTTACATCAATGGGAATAGGAATACAAGACAAAGTGACACGCCAGTAGTTAAGTATAAGTGAGGGTTCAGCCCATCATTCCAATGGCTTGGCAGTAATATTTAGAACACATCCTAATGATAAGGCATAATATAAGGCATATATTTCTGGGTGGGACAGCTTCATATAAGAGACATCTGGCATGTATTTTCTGTTCTAAAATTGTAACACTATCCCCTCAAGCAATTTATATTTTTAAGAAGATGGGAGAGCATGATGATGATGAGGTACCATCTGACAATTTATTTGTCACTTAAATCTAAAATAAGAATGAAAAGTCCAGAATTGTTATATTGCCTCTGTGTGTGTGTGTGTGTGTGTGTGTGTGTGTGTGTGTGTGTGTGTGTGTTGGGGGTAGGAGTCTTAAACACACAAGTGAAGGAAATTTGCCAAAATATTAACTACAAGTTTGTTTTGGTTTTCCTCCATTCCTGTGAACCTTGTGGGTCATAAGTGCACCACTGAAGCTCTGTGTCAGGGAAGCGGGTCTGGAGCCATGGGATGTCATCTGTTACTTGAAAAGCATGACACTCCTATTCTTCATTAGCCACGTAAACAGCAATCAAGTCAGATAGTGCCTCTTCATATGTCTCTAAATTCTTCATGGAAACATTACAGAGCCAAAGATGACAAGCCAAACATAGAGCTTGCCCTATGGACGTTCTAAGGCTCTCAGAAGCGTCCAGTCAAATGGGCTGTGAACACTTGCCAGAAAGGAATATCACATTGCAAATGAGTGGAGACAGTGTATACCAAACCTCACAGCTGAAGACAAGGACATGGGTAGATTGCAATGAAATTTCTTTGGAAGTGTTATAGCAAACACTGCTTACCTTGGTGGCCCTGATTTTCTTGAGGTGACACTGTCCTTCCCCAAACACGGGTTTTCTGTAGTTAGGCTGTATCATGGGCATCTCCCAGGGAACCCTGCCTCTCTTTATTTTTAGTTTCTATGCATCTGACCTTAAACCAGTTAACCAGAAGGAAGTGTTCTGCATAACGCAATGGTTTAATGGTTTTCAAGCAGCTTTCCCCATCAGAATCCTTCCCCTGCTTATGCCCCGGTGCCTTCCCATTGCACTGAATAGAGAGGGCTGAGTTCTGCAGGAAATACTCAAGAGTTCTGTCCTGCTGCGTTTCCTTCCCTCTGAGATGACTTCTGAGGCCCCTGAGATTCATTAGACTACTTTGTAACCTTAAACCAATTGCCTCACCTCTCTCTTTGTGGACTTTGTGGCTAGTTCAATCCAATGAATAATTCCAGCTCATCATCTATCTGCACCACTGGATGAAAATCTTAAGGGTGCCACACCAGACTAAAAGCATCCCAGGCCCATTCTTCACAATTTCATCCGCTCTCCCTCTCGCAAGCCAGGCCATTCATGGATACCGTTTGCCCATGGCTGTGCATGGAAGTGGGAGGAGTTCTCTTCCCACCCAAATTTCATTTCTAGACACCTACTATGACTCCACTGCCCATATCAGCCTGCTCTGCTTTCTCAGTTCTGTAACATGGACTTGGGAGCCTGGAGCCCCTTCCCCTCATCCTCCCTGGTTGCTTTCTTGGACTCTGCAGACTTTGTACCATCGGCTGTCCTTCTTAGGACTTGGTTGCCAGCTTTCCTTTACAGCTGGCCCAGACATCAGCAGTAACTGTTCCCATGAACGGTTCTGCCCTCCTCCCTACATTTCATCTTGAGTTACATTTTTAATCTGTACTATTGCAGTGTGGGATAAGAAACGTATTTATCTTATTTTGGGTCTGCGTCTCTCAGTACTTCTTTGCTCTTGAACACAGCATAAACAGTGACCAGATCTGTTCATTTTCAGAGAAACCCACAATGGGCAACCTGCCAATCAAAATTCACAGCCATATTCTTGTGGTATAACAGATGGAGGGAAGGAATGTAGCAAGTGGTAGAAATAGGAGCCGGAAGCAGGGCTCAATAGACCCCTAGGGCATTGGGGAAGTACTTCTTTGGGGATGTCCTTAAGGGTGTTTCTGCAAAGGTTTAACTGGGGAGTACAGTCTTGCTCAGAAAGGAATGGCGACATTACATGGTCATGGGGGCCAACGGGGGAAAGGACACGATGGGAAAAGCACTGCCATTTAATCTCTCTCTTCTTCTGACCCACCTAGATTTAAGCAACCCGTTTCACTTTTCTGCCCCCATGCCATCAGCACCAGAATGGACTGTAGTCTCTCAAACTGTGAGACAGAGCAAATGCTTTCTCCCTTAACCTACCTTCTCTCTGGCATTTCATCCTAGCAAGAAGAAAAGTAGTAATATACATATATAAAAACTGGATCAAAAAACTAGCAGAGACTCTCAGGAGACATTGGGTAACCCATTTCAATTTCAAGATTCCACTGATTAAAACATAATTATAGCCTAAGGACTTGCAGAATGGTCTCTGGAGACAGACTGTCTAAGTTCAAATCTCAGTTTTATGCTTGCCAACTGTCCATGTTTCAGTGGATTCTCTGGTCTCTGGACACCACTTCCTTCATCTGTAAAATGAGATGATTTTACACAGGTCACCAAGGTTAACTCTTTGGCATGGTTTCCAATGACAATACATGTAATGTCTTCTGCCTTGGCCCCCGGGGCCTCCCAGTGATGGAAGCTCCATTTGTGGTTTTATGAGATGCTGTTCTCTACTGTGTATGAAACTCTGACTCTGCACTTTAGTGTGTCATTCAAGCTTCATAAGTGAAAGTCCTCTGAGGGCCAACTGGTTGACCTTACTCTTCCAATCTATTTTGTATCCTCATAGTGTTGTAGGCACTACGCTTGGTGAAAGATGTTCAGAAAACTAAAGGCACCCTTAGTCCCTGCTACCAGTGGGCTTGCAGCATTTTTGTGTTTTGGAGTCCTGCCACATTGCCTTCAAAAGCCCGGCTGAAACTTGCGCAAAATTTCTCTGTGTTCTTAGGATAAACATGATGGGCAATTAAGCTAAAAAGAAATATTTAACAAGGGACGCATAAGAGATTGGAAGACGACAAGTTTAAGCAGAGATCATTTTGATCTACCATCACAGAGCAGTTTGCTTATATACAAATTGTGAGCCTCTCAATGCTCGAATCATTGGTCTCCTTCCAGGTCATAATTACCAGTTCGTGTCTCAAAGGCTGCCACTCCCAGACACCCTTTCAGACCCCTGCCCTCCATGTAACCAACTGACTTCCTTACCTTCCAAAGGGGTTTCCCCAGAGACAGAGAACGGTGCTGCAGAATATACCTTGAGACCCAGTGCCTCTTCCTCTAAATTACTAGTTTTCTTCCACTTTCACACCAAGCCACAGTGGCCACGCTCCCCATTTGAATGGGTCCTACTCATTGATGAGACACACGGACCACTGCTCAGTGGAAACATGGCAGAAGATACACAAGTAAACCATGGATGGACACTTAAACTTTCTAGTCATAAAATTGGCATTTTTGCCTAAAAGTAAAACTTCAATCACACAAATAAAATTTAATTTTCATAACCTTGCATTTAATTCAATATATGGCTGCTGATGGTAAGCTGGTATGCCATCACGCCAAAGTCGATGAGATAATTCCCATTCTTTGCTTCACATTTCTGAAAGAAAGTTTGCATTTTGCATTGAGAGAACTTTGTAATTCAGAATAATAACATTTCCAGTTCTTGATGGATGGATGTGACTAGCGGCAACCATGTTGGACGGTTGAGACCCAGGAAGTCCCAAGCCCTTCACTACACAGCAAAGTTAACATACATTTGCCGGAATTCTCCCACTCACCATAATAGGAGGGTCACTCTCTCATAACCTCTCACTTCCTGTCTCCCATACACCCTTCCAGGACTAATAAATCATGTCTTCGTATAAGTACCATGCCCATGGGATGTTTCCCACAATGCTTCAGCAAGCTTCCATCTACACTACTCTGCAGCAATCCCACTCTTCCCCCATACGCTACTTTTTCCTGTTTCCACAGCTAATGTCTCAATCCATCATCTTCAGCAAGCATCACTGGGAGTTTGGCTATCTGTCATTCTGGGCTAAGTGAAATGAGTGAAATGGCATTCTCCCACTTGCTTTGGCCTTGACCATGTCTCTCATCTCTGCTGAGTTATCAGCATTGGCTGAATCTTTACTGATAGCTTGGTCCTCCTGACTGAGAGTTGGTTTTGTGGAGTCAGGGAGATTTTAAAGCTGAATAAATGCACAGAGTAGTTTTCTTACTTGTGGGAATTGATTCCACCAATAGACTTGGGTACTGGCCTTATGGCATGGCCTCATGGCCGAGGACTTGACCTGTTATAAGGAAGTGGGGCGGTCATTGCTCGCTTGGGAGGTCAGAGCACAATCAAGTCTTGTGGTTGTTCACATCTCCCCTGGGCAGAACGGCAGGACATGATAGCTGGATTCATGGCAGCTTCCACCTTGTTCTGTATTCGTGAGTCTGTATTTCCCACTGAATGCCCGCAATGAAGACTTTTGTAGCTTCTTGGATCATTACTTGGTTGAACTAACTTCTCTGTAAGTCTGAGAGCTGAGACAAAAAGATCAGTGAGATCTGAGTGACATGTAGATTTCAACAGCAGTAGCTATGGGTTTCCCCTTGTTCCACCTTGTTTTTCTATGGGAAATGCTCTAAGAAAGGTCATCTCAGCACTGAAAGGGACTCACTGACTTGTTCTTTAAGCCTCGCACATTCTGAGAAGTACTCCTTTGACTGCCCAGGATATCACAGAGCTGTGCATGCTATCCAATTTCCCTTCAATCGTAACATAAAGGCCAAAAGTGTGGACTTTGGAACCTGACTCTTGGATTAAAGTTTTCATTAATTCATTCAATGATTAGCAGTATGTCCTTGGACTAATTGTTTAACTTCTGGGTGACTCAGTTTCTCTCTTAGTAGCACCTAATTTTTAAAGTGATTATGACCCAATAGGCAGAAGGTTCTGTGAAGAAGTCTGGCAAGTACTAAACATTGTCTATACTTACCTTATAATTGCTTTTGGATTTGATTTTCTTGATGGTGACTGTCACCTCCAAATATAAACTGAATGTTGACAAGTGCCAAATAGTCAATTTGTCTCCTGTATTCCCAATTTCTTTCAATGTTAGCATTCTTATTCTACTGTTACAGCTCACTGAATATTTGAGGATGTCTTGCACACTCTCACTGCTGTCTTGTCCATTTGTCAAGATGCGTTACCATCATAATTGGTTCAGGAAGATGATGAGATCGGGAATCCACTGAGAGGTCACAGCTCTGAAGTTCAAAGTGTTGTCATTTAAGAAAAGCAGCACTCAAGAGAAAGATGTCACCCAACAGGGTTCAAGCAGAGGGGATTATTTTTATTAGGGAAAGGGTTCGTCAAAAAGAGAAGGGGAAGGGGAAGTGGGGATACCAGCCTCCAGAGACAGGAGCTGTAGGAGAGAAGAGAAAGGAAAGGGGAGAGAGGAGAGAGAGAGAGAGAGAGAGAGAGAGAGAGAGAGAGAGAGAGAGAGAGAAGAGAGAGAGGAGGGAGGGAGAGAGGAGGGAGGGAGGGAGGGAGAGAGAGGGGAGGTAGGCAGGGACCCTTTAAAAGGCAACATAGTGAATGTGCACAGACAATGCTCTATTGGCTGTAGCTAAGAGCCTATCCTGTCAGAACCCCCAAAGGCAGGACAATACAACTGCCTGAATACTAACACAAAGGCTAAGTGAGCTGGAAGCATTTTTCACTCTGTGCTCTTCACAGAATATTCTAGTGTCTGCTTCAACTGGTAACTGAAGCAAATCCCCAAATATACAAGGAAGAGGTTTATCAGGAGCAAGTTCCAGACCCACATTGCTAGCTGCTCTTTGAACTTCTCAAACTTCATAAGCTCAGGGTCAATCATGTTACTTTGCTGATACTTACAGAAAGAACATCTATCTTTCTACTTAAAACCGAAAATGTTGGTATTTGGAATACTATTACTGTAATAGTTACATATAATAGTCCTCTTGGCTAATGCCTTCCCCTAAAACATTTCTCCCAATTCATTTGCCCACTCTCTGACTAGAAAAGTCTGTTGACTTCAGTACCACCATTGGAAAACTGTTTTCAATGAAAGCTTTGTTTTTCAATGAAAACTTTCAAGAAATCTGTTACTCATTCATCAGCTGAGCCACATGTCACCAGACAATTTCCATAGGTTATCCTCAAATGAAAACTTTATGGCCACATGATATACACATTTGTCTTTATTTATTTTATGTATATGAGTGTTCTCTCTCTCTCTCTCTCTCTCTCTCACACACACACACACACACACACACACACACACACACACACACACACACTTGCACCTTGTGTGTGCAGTACCTGCTGAGGCCACTAGAGTGTAGTTCTTGCCTTCAGCTCTATATTGCGTCACTGGCGATAGGTCTTAAGTGTGTTTGTTCTCACTTTTCCTTCTTCTAGTGGACACTTGATATTTGCTGTCTTATATAGTTTTGTACCAAGCCTAAATCTTTTCTTTAGACTAAAAGGGGAATTGTAGTGAGATAACCACCCCACCCATACCTGTTGCACTGACCACGCCCATTTAGGCATGGTCACAGGTGCAGATGTGACAGGGAATGCTAGGTCTGGGGTCCTGGACCCCAGCTCACTCACTCTCTCTTGCTTCTGGTCCTGTCATGGAGAGCAGCCTGGTTGTGGATCCTCAGAGCTGGAAATTGTGGGTTATTGGTTTCTTGTGTAAGTGACTTCTCCCCAAATAAAATTAACCTGTATTTAACCAAGTCCCGTGTATCTGTATCTTAATCTGTGCATCTGTACTAGAGGGTTTTGGATCTCCTGGGATTGAAGTCAACAGGTGGTTGTGAGCTTCAATGTGAGTACTGGAAGTGAACACCCATCCTTTGCAAGGGCACTGAGAGTTCTTAACTGATTAGCCATCTCTCCAATCCCTACCTTCTGTCGTCCTAATACAGCATGAGGCCAAAGCTCTGTGTGAAGGAAACATTATTTGCACTAAGTAATGTGAGCCCTGGGAGTCGGCATGAGGGGCCTGGAGGATCATCAATTGGGGACAAATACATGAACACTGAGCACTCAGACAGAGGTGAAGCAGCTAATGTATGAGACTGTGATTCCTTTCATGTCCAATCAAGATATTTGTTCTTTGGAATTTATGAAAATATTTTACCAAATGTAGCAAAGCTGAATGAGCTTCGGAAATGTTGATGAGTTATTTCTATTGCCTGGAGAGCATTAAAATACAGAAATTTCTTTCACCCAAATCTCATTAAGCTGTCAGACATTTTTCTGCTTTTTCTAGTAACTTATCAAGATTTTTATGTGCATGGGCATGGGTCTATATATCTTGATAATCAGCTCTGATGGAGAGGAAATACAGGCAAAGTGTTTGGCAGTTTAATGAGAGTTTTTGACATCTGTTTTCCAAGGCTTCCCGTGTGTCACAGTTCAGTTCACAAGGGGCATAATCCTTAGCTGTCCTTAGTGTGTTGAACCTTTCAGTCCTTGGGAGCGGATGCTCCGGTTCCCAAATCTTTAAGACACTATTCAACCCTTCAACAGACTCCTTTACGTTTTGATGTGAATGTTATCTTTTAACAGCACTCTCCATTCTCAAGCTAAAGTGCAGAGCTGGGATGGTAGAATCTTAGGCTCATTGTGTTTGCCTGCAATTCTGCCGTAGTTCCATTCAGTTTTCTGGCTGTGGCTACTTAAGCTCCTTGGGATCCCCGTCAAGCCCATGGATTTCTGGGAATTTTCTACGCTTCCTAAAATTACTTGATATGACTTGTTGGAAGTGATAACTTCAAAATGATTTTTTGGGTAGGGTGTGGAAAGGGAGGACTGGAGAGAATGTTTCTGGGAGGTGTGATGGTAGAAAACCACGAAGAACAGAAATAAGCAGGAAGAGACATGACTTGATCAGGGTGCCTTATAGACACAGCAGGTGCTTAATTGCTTGTTACATCACTCAATCACTTTGCATTCTTGGCAGGTGCGAATCATCACTTCCCCATCCTATAAACAAGGGGAATTAAATTACTTGTCCAAGTGGGAGAATTGTAATTTGGAAGTGAGCTTTTGTCTCTGTCTGACTGAGCTTTTGCCTGTTACTCAACTTCATCTCCTTTGCAAAGGCTCACAGGATGCTTGGTAGGCTCTCCCAGCGTTTTTGTTCCATGACCAACCCTGCAACTCACAGCACCTGTGGCTCAGGAGGAGGCAGGCAGTTCCACTTGGCTTTCTGTTTGAACTCTCAACTGTACTGGGGCTGCTCCGGGATTGCCTGTCTGTGAATTTTTTTCTAGGCTAACTGGGGTGGGAATTCCTACCCTGAATCTAAGATGCACCTTGTCAGGGGCTTGGGTCTCAGACTGGATAAAATGAGAAAGCAGACAGAATAGCAGCATTTGTCTCTTGCCTTGACAGCAGATGCAATGTGATCAGCTACCTCAAGCTCTTGCATCCTAAGTTCTCCAACATGATAGACTTTACCCTCTAATTGTGAACTGAAATAAGCTGTCTCTTCCTTAAGTTGCTTTTATTGAGTATTTTCTTAATAGGAAAAAATTAATGAGTACAACAAATTATCAAATTAGTTATTTTGGAGGTACAGACAAATGAAAACAGCCATACACAGTGATGTATTGAATCCAGGCCCATTTTCTGTAGTTGTAAAGGTACTAATAGCTACAACAGAGATGTAAGGAGGCCTAAAAGAAATACTATATGAGTGACATACAGTGAGGACTCAGTACACATTGTTGGTGACACGGTTATGGTAAAGCTGATATGCTGGCTATTTATTTTATGGTTCATCATTCACAGCACTTAATAAATATTAACCCAGCAGCCTCTTATATATCTCCTAGGAAAAATACTGTTGTTATCACCCCTTTATGGTTGCAGAAACAGCATTCACACTGATCATTTGGATTAAGGAGTTATAAACATTATAAGAGTTATGTAGGGGAAGCTGTAGCCACGCCTACTTAGGGGCTGGCTACAGGTGTGCCTGACCACGCTTGTGAGGGCGTGGTCAGAGTGACGTAGTGTGCCTGGGTTTGTGCTTTCGGTTTCTCTTTGCTGCTTGCTGTACAGACCGCTACCACACCGGCTGGCTAGGTCGCTCTGTAAGTAAGGCTTTTCCCTATTAAATACCCTTATATTTCTACCTGACTCCGTACTGGTGATTTCCCACTATAGAGTTATAAATAGCACTACTAGTCACCATGCAATTGGCGATTAACACACTGATTATATATATTATTTGATACCATCACATAGGTAGAAAAATACTCTTCTTCCTCTACCCCACATGATCTTAATTCAAATTAACTTGACAGGAAGTGGGTCCTCTCTATCATACTGCCCATATGGAGACTCTGCAACTTCTTGACACCTGACTGAACCTCTCGAGATGACCTTTGCCCTTTCCCACCACAGCACCTTGAATGTTCCTGATCCCTTCAGAAAGACTCTTTTCATTTATGAGAAATAGAAAGTTCTTCTGCCCATCTCACTGAAAGCCACCTCTTTTCTATTTCCAGCTCTACTCTCCTGGGGTCCACCCTCCTCTGCAGCTATGCTATTGCTGCCACATGAGCTATTTTAAGGGGGTGATCTCATCACTCCAGGTCTCTTTCTCCTCCAGCCGGTGCTATCAGTCTCATCAGCTGTTTGTCATACCATGCGGTTGTTGAGCGACTTGGTTTTCAAACCACACTGTCTGGATGCTCTCTAGTCAGGCTTGCCCTTTCCAGAACATAACCAATACCGAGTCCATATGAATAGATGGGGTAAATGGGCTGTGTGGATTTAGAATAGTAAGGGGGCTATGCCAGTCACCAGCTGAGTGGCACATGGAAAAAAAATGGTTAGACTTCTCCAAAGAAGAAGCTGCAGCTAGTAGATTTTGGTGAAAATGCAGTGAGATAAAGAGCCCTGTAGGATTAGTTAGGATTAACACTCATCACACAGTCATTTATTTTGTAGCAACCAAAACTAAAATCCTATATATAAATCAATCCTATATGCCATTGGAAACACAGTAAAAAAATAATCTGTGAGCCAAAAGAACACAAATTCTCACATACATACAGTAGATTAATTTGTCATATCAATGAAGTATTCTTTGTGTGTAATTATCTTCATAATATTTAAATAATCTATTTATTCCATAGGCCTTGAATCTTGATATTAAACTTTCTTCCTTTCCCTACTTTTTAGAACTTGGTTTCTGTGAGCAAGCCATGTGGATTATATCTCAGACAACTATCTATATGATCTGGGATGAGTTGTTTTACTCTCTCTATAAATTAGAGATAATAATCACTTTTCTAATAATACTATTGTGTAAATTAAACAAGAAAATGTGTCCAGATTATTTTGATCGATGTCTGCTATGGAATAAACATGTTCCCCTTTGTTCAAGCATTAGTTACTGTGTGATTGCCTTTATTGTTACTATTATTTATAATTATGATTATTCTGGTTAATTACTTCATATTATTGGCTTGCTGTCTTTTCATCCATTGGTTAGGCATTTATAGAACACCTTTTTGCAATACTGTTCTCATTCTGGTCAGACAATTGCTTTGTTCCTGACTTAACTCACATTCCATTGTGGGAAATGCACATATAAACATATACACTGACGCTCTTCCATGTATAAGGACAGTGAAAAGGAAAAAGAAATTAAGGAAAGGGTTAATTAACTTACTGGGTAATAAAAATCTGAATGGAGAATGTAATACTTGATATGGGTTTTGAGGGATGAATTGGAATTTGTTCAATTGGGCTTCTTGACAAAATACATAAACATGTCTTGAAATCTAAATATTTCTAAGTAGGTATTTTCAAAACACTGTCTTCATAGTCCGATTTCCACTTGAGAGTGGTTGACTCTTCACTGTGAAAATGCTACTTTTACCTCGTAGGGACAGATCAAGTGGGTTTATTTTTACAACTGTATCCACTGGCTACTGGCAGTCACTTCACATTTATAGAGAAGGTCAGCAAGTTTGGAACAACAGTGGTTTTGTAGAAAAGAAAATATGAGACACACATTCACACACACATGAAACCCATAAAAGCAGAAACAGTAACAGTAATACGTAAGCAAATGTGTTTGTTGGTTTGCTTTGTCCTATTCTGGTTTTTATTTTATTTTATTTTATTATTGTTTTAGATAACTGTGTATTCTAATGAGGAAGAGAAAGGGCGTGGATTTGGGAGGATGAGGTGTGAGGAGGATCTGGAAGAAGTTGGGGCGGGGGAGAGAAACCATAATCTAAACTTACTGTATAAAAAAATCTATTTTCAATAATAAATAAATAAATAGTCT
Organism: Cricetulus griseus; assembly: GCF_003668045.3. NCBI lineage: Eukaryota > Metazoa > Chordata > Mammalia > Rodentia > Cricetidae > Cricetulus > Cricetulus griseus. Next base: position 26,531,102 of record NC_048603.1, read on the forward strand.
CAAAAATAAGGGAAAAGCAAAGCAATGTGATGTTTCTCTTTATTGTTCTGAGGTTCTTAAAACTTTTGCCATGGTAGCACTGCCTTACAAAAAGACTTCGTGCCCCAAACCCTTTTTTTAGTTTGTCTTCCTTATTTTATATACAGCTACAACTGAATGAAATTTATGTAGCATTTTGGATGCTTTCAATTTCAACTTTAGTACAAGAGCAATCAATAATTTTCAAGTCTGACACCGTAAACTTTGCCCATTTTTTTCTCAAATTCTAATCAGAGAATCTGCTATAATGGTTATAATTACTCATTTCTTTTTTTCTCTCTTTCTTTTCTTTCTTTTTTGTTTTATTTGAGTTACAAACACGATTGAGTTACATGACAATCCCAGTTCCCTTCTTGCACAATGCGTTGTTTTTGTTGCTGGCCACCGTTTGCTGGTGTATCATTGGCTTATAGGTTCGTGCCATGCATTGCTCTGCTCTTAATCTAATGGCAAATGAAAGTATAAAAATTTCTGACACAGATGTGTGTTACAAACATTTATGCCCCCTTAAAATATAATGATACTTTATAACCAAGTAGTTATTAAAGAATTTATTTATTTATTTATTTATTTATTTAATTATTTATACATTTTTAGCAATCTTGTTCATGTACATAACAGCACAGTACATGCTGATGACGTAAGTACGTTTTGGCTTGTTGCCATGTTGTTTTCTAGCCACGCTGTACCTGAAATATACATGGTAGTATATGAGTTTTAGTTGGCCGTGAGTTACAAAACTTAAAACATAAAATTTAAAGGATCATTAAGCTTACTGAAATATAAGGTTTTAGAGTACAAAAATGCATGGTTTTATTCTTGAGATAAGACTGGAAAAACTCTGTTCCACTGTGTTCTTCAGCCTCCCTCATGGATGGTCTTGCTGAGTGCAACAACTTTGACCCCTTGCTACAGAATGTCCCGGTGATCAGATGACTTGAGCTGTCAGTGAGTGCACACCCTACCACTGGAGGAACTCCTGAGCGCTCCATTCTTTGGGGCTAGCTCCTGTGAGATCTCATCAGATCAGCCCTGAAACAAACAGAACAAAGCCTTGATGCAATACTTCAGGCACCTGCTTCTTCACGTCTAGTACTTTCTCTGTTCACTGTATTATGGGTGTTTTGTAGTTTCTTTCAGAAATAGTTTTTAGCCACTGGTCTACGTTGCATGGGCTTTTTCAGTTAAAACCCTAAATTCCTTGAGTAGAGCCCTCACAGGCTGGGAAAGCACACAGGCTGGGAGGAGGCATGACACAAAGGACAAGAAAGGAACCACGGTGTAAAGTAAAGCATCACCCCGGTGCCCTGTTTCCTAACGGAAATTTGATTATATGCAAATTACATTTGTACACTTTTGGGCAAGAGTGGAAAATTTGGTTCTGGTAAACTCAAGCTATGAGATGTCAATAATACCTAATTAGGAAAAAGGCACCTAGGATAGGAAACAGAGATAAAATAGCACAAAGAATAGTCAAGGGAATTTTGTTGGGAGCCTTGGAAAGGATGATAAGAATGAGAAAAAAAATGGAATCTAATTTTGGATTACTTTCTATGTGGCCTTGGAGTTTGCAGGAGGTGTTTCTGGGTAGGTCTTTGAAAAATGGTAGATTTGCTGTTATATTCTTAACATGTATTAGTGTCTTTAATTATGCTGTCTTATTTATGTAATACATTTATTATTGTGTATGAGTTAGTTCAGTATTTACCTACGTCTTTCATTTTCTAAGAGCTGCTTGAATCCCTTGATTGCTTGGCCTGTGACCACTCTTTTATCTACTGAGCCAACAGCATTCTACCCTTCATTCAGATAGTGCTTTACTGTTTTCCTCTCTTAAGTTTTTAGAGTCAAGGTTTTAGAGGTTTTCACTACACAGCCCTAACTGACCTGGAACGCAATACATAGACAGTTAGCCTTGAATGTAAGGCCATCTTCCCAGTTTTGTCACTCAAGTGCTGACATTAGAGATCGAACATTACTTTCAGTTCCAATGACTCCTGTTATAGCATTTTACTTGGATAATTCTGGGCATTCTCTCCAACTTCACTCAAATCTGTAATACCTTTATTTTGTCACACAAATGAATATTCACAGGTCCAAGGCTCAGGATGTAGACATCTTGTGGGTCAATAAAGAAACCTAGATTTGAGTGAGGGTGGTACTTACTAATCTTCCACTTTCCATCAGTTCATTCGTTCAATATGTTTTACTTAAATCTACTACTTGCAACTCTGTATGTAAGCCTTGTAGATATAACACTGAGAAGACAGTCATGATCTCCATCACTTAAGTATTTACTGGAGTAGCCATAGCTCCCCATGTATCAACTTCTCTTCATCACTGTTAAGATATAAATGAACTGTAGCACATCAAGTCTGTTAAGTGAATATCTCATACTGGTAGAAAGGGAAAGAAAATAGATATAAATTAAGATCTGTGGTGTCAAAGGTTTTAATAATATTAGAAGAGAAATCTACAAGGCAAACAGTGAGGAAAGGTTGAAACAAACTTGTCTTGGGAGAGAATTGTCTCTGAGTGAAAAAAGGGCCAGGAAAAAATCCCGAAAATATAAAGCTGGTGTTGCAGTCAGAAACCAAAATCAGAAAGGAAGAACCAAAACAAAATGTTTATACAGTTGCTGATGAGAAAGAAAGACAAAAAAGGGGTTGTTTAGAGGTCATCAGGGCACAAGGGGACCAGGAAGACAAAAATATGTGGAGAATATTGAGTCATTGCTATGCATTCCTGATAGGGTGAGATAATGATGGATTTGTTTCATTTTAATTTTTTCTATAAGATCTCATGTATCCCAGACTGACTTCTAACTCAATATAACTCAATATGTATTTGAGTATACCATATATATATATATATATATATATATATATATATATATATATATATCCACTTCTTAGGTGCTGGGATTATAGGCAAGTGCCACCATGCCCAAGACTTGGGATCTAACCTGGGACTTTGAATTACATAGACAAACATCAAACAAAACTAGCTACTTCTGCAGCACAATTTTAATTTTAATTCTGTTTTGTTTGAAGAATAAGAATGTTTAGATGAAGATAAATGGTGTATGTGATCCATATCTTACCATAAGATGTTGCAGGTCTGAAGACTAATTCCCTCATTTTGGACTACTTTTGGTTCTCTGGAACAGCCATTCCTAGCCAACCTCTGTGCCAGAAACAGCATCTTGTACCTAATAGGTAGAAATATTTGGAATCTATTAACTTAACAGAGTACTAGCTTCGACCAACCCACAACCAAGAATGTCATAAGACAGCATCCTGGTCCTCTAAGCAAGTTTTCCCCATGTCAGTGTATATGCCTCTCTGGTATACCCACCAATGTATTTTAAACTTCCTTTGATTTCTGACTTTCATTTGTTCTGTAAAACCATAAAAAATTAATAAAACTACTCCCGCATTGAAACATCAAATTGGGAGCAAGCTAAATCTGGGTTCCTAGGCTATGGTCACTCATACTGGATCCAGAAAAACTGTCTTTTATTCCCTTAAAAAGAAAAAAGAATTCATCATTACTGCCCAGCAGCTGATGGCCAACAGAAAATGAACTCAGTGCCATTATCAGAAATTCCTTGTCTCATGATGTTGGCTAGGGGCTTTTTTCCCCTTTAAATTATATCTTGTTTTGTATTTTATTGTATTCATGTTTCCTCTACAGTTCATTTGGGTATATATTATGTCTTCCCAGTTTAGTGTTGCTTTGAGATTCCTGAGTGTGGAAACAACGAGGTCTCTCCATCTCTCTCTGAGTTTCTTGTGCCTTTTCTTGGGTTCTTTTCCTTCTGCCTGTTTGTTTTGTCCTATTACAGTATGCTAGTTTTTATTCTATTTTATTATCATTCCTTAGAAGTCTGTTTTCTAATGAGAGACAGAAAGGGAATGGATCCATATGGAAGGGGCAGAACTGAAAAGGAGTTGAAGGATATATACTGGGAAGAGTAGAGTAATCAGAATATATATGCAAGAAAAATATCTACTTTTAATAAAAGGAGAAAAACACAAGAATTCTTGGTTGAAATAGAGCTTAAGAAGACAGAGAGCAGGATGAAGGGCTAGGGATTTACACCCAGGTCCAGAAGTTTCAGTAGGGTTCTGATATCAGGGGAACGTGTGATTGGGAGCTACAATGCCCCAAACTGGCAAGCATCTTAAGAAAAGACTGTATTTCTAAATGGATGAAAACAGTTGCTTTTCTTTTAAACCAGACTATTAGGACAAGGCAGACACCTGGATGTTAAGAATGCAATGGGGGAGTATACACTTCCATTGCCTTCATGGAGACTTCCTGTATAGTGACGTGGACAATAGGTAACCTCAAATTGAGGGTCACAGAACTAGCATTTAAACATTCTCAAGGTACACATGGATGGAAATCCTATAAGAAACCAAAAGGAGAGCCACACACACTGTGGGACCACCGAGAACTGTACTCTGTACTAGGTGACCTATCTAGGCTACACTGCAGAGTCTCATTATGGCACACTGATGGAGAAACACCATCTTCTTTTACTAGAATAGAATATCTATTCTTTCAGCAGGCATTTTCTGACCACGGTGAAGGTCAGTTTTATGAGTCAGTGTGGTTGCTTCATATATAGTTCCTCAATATTAATCAAACACCAAACGGTTACATTTTGTGAATACCTTTTGTAGACATGATTACAGTTCATTAGCACATTGTAAGTAGGGACATTGTTTTAGGTAATGTGGGCAGGCCTGACTCACTCTGTTGGAAGCCCTTCAGAGCAGAGCTGAGCTTTCCCAGAGAAACAGGAACTTCCTGTGCATTTGTTTTGGCCATATTCATTTTGTAATTAATATACTGAACTATTTATTTGAATAATTATGTTTTATGACCCAAAACGGCAATCTTTTCTTTTAACATCTTGGTCTTGTTTCGTGTCAAATTTTCCATTGTCCTTTGAGGACATTTATTGCGATTATTACAGTATTTAGACATTGTTTTATTGATTTTTATCATCACTCGGATGAAATATATGACAGACATGACTTAAAGAAGTAAAGGCAGCTCATGGTTTTGGCAGAATTTCAGAGAATTATGATGAGAACGATATGGCAGCAACCAAGTACAACAGAGGCTCATTCAACATGGCAGACCAGGAACCAAAGGAAGTAGGTGGGAACTAGATCTGGGGAATGCCTTCAACATCTCACCCCAGTGAGTCACTTCCCCTACCAGGCTTCACATATTAAGGGTTGCCTAGCTTATAATATAGGACGCAAACTGAAAAGCATAGATTTCAACCATGAACTTATTGGAGACTTTTCATATTCAAAACATATTAGACATTCTATTTTAAGGTGTTGGAGTTTATATTTACAATCTTTACACATAAACTTATATAACACAGAAGCCAGTACAATGTACAATCAGTATCTTAAAATCATGTATAAAATAAATGGAGTGTTTATTTCAGGGTGAAATTATTTTGCCTCTAGCAAAACCAGGAATTCCTTTGACACAATCTGGGTCCTCCACCTCTGTGCCTATTTCATGACCCGACAATGTTGCAGAGCATGGATGGATGGGTAGAAAGTCCCTCTGGTTGAGAGACAGCAGGGACACTCAGATGTGGGAGCCACAGCTGGCTAAATTCTGACTCTGGTCCAGAATGACTTGAAGACTAGTGTTAGAGCTGTGTCTAGAAACCAAGTATGAATAGCAAGAAAGGATAATATGATGCAGTAAAGATAGCTTCTTAGAGATAAATTCAGCAACACTCAAGAGTGAAATACATAAGCCAGAGAATATCATATGTATCAAAATCATCTACTTTTAGCACAATTAGTGTTTAAAATAATGATGATGAACATTTATGGAGATCTGTCTACTAGTGGTACATGTCGTAATCGTAGGATGGACTGGTTTTCCCTTAGCACTATGTGGGAGTTGTCAAATTTGAAAACAGATGGATAAGGGAGAAATTTGATAAAATGTCCTTGGGAGGGACTGCAACCCAAAATGAAGCACCCCTGCCTGCAAGATCTAATCCACAATAAATCTGAAGATCCAGGAAAATTCCAATTAAATATAGCCGTGCTGCCAAGTGGGGCACCCAGCCTACTCCTGGCTGCAGGCAAGATTATGTATGCATTTCTCTCCCCACAGATCCAGGAGCTTCCAGAACTTAATGATAGGCCTGACAACCGACATGCAGGTGGAGAGGAAAGACAGCTTTATCAAACCAGCTGTTTACATCCAGATGTTTGGGAACATCTGGTGTGGAGATGAAACATTTTCCACTTCTACCAGGTACCTGATAATGAGCAATCTTGCATTGGGCCATGAATCTCCTGTCACAAATCAGCATCTGGAATCTGGGCATGCACAGAGGTGATGTGGAGAAGGGTGCTGAGCCTTAGTCTTTGCAAAGCATACTCGTACACACAGACACTTTTCTATAGCATGGTGGCTCAGTCTTACATGTGACCTTAAATCTCTGAAGCCTCCAGTCTGACTTCTGCACTCACACATAGACTATCTGTCATATGTCACTTTTGGCTATCTGCCATGACTTCTCTAGCAATACTCTCTATTCATGATTTCCATTAGCAAATGCTTTCATTTATATTCTTCTAGAATCATGAGATTCTGATATTGTATCTTGTAAAAAACAAAAACAAAAACAAGCCAGATTTTGCAACTCATGCATATGGGTGAGTACCACAATGTTTGAGGGGTAAATATTGTCAAATAATAAAATTAATTATAGCCTCCGTGGAATTTCAAAGTGTCACATATAACATGTTTTATGTTTTAGCTTTGATCTGAATTTATATGTTCCTATTTAAAAAGCAATACAGCTGTCAAGAGAAAGGAAAGTTTTCCTGGTCATTTCCCTGGTGCACATGCTTAATTATTATTTATTGAATCAGTGAATAGAATTTTTGTTTATTTTCTCTTAAAAATGTGGATTCTTACAGTGAGACATATGAACATGTATTAAAAAATTGGTGCAATTTATTAATGACTAGCCTGGCAAAATTTTACAATGAATTCAACAAGAAAAATCTTGGACTTATAGATCAAAAATACTGAACTGAATTGGTAGTTGCTTTTTAGAGAGTGAGGAAAAGAAGTCACTAAACCTCCACTGGAGATAGAATTTTGTGCTTGACGTGAGTTTATAGACCTTTACACTGACTGAAAGATCATGAAAGTCTCCAGCTATAGAGTCTGGAAACAACTTTCAAACAACCGACTGTTTTCTAATCATTCATGTTGTGGGATGTTTGTTTAACTATGCAAATATGTGCTGCATTTGTCTAACTATATATAAAGATGTTTTACATTTGTTTATGTTGCAGAATATTTATTTAACTATGTGAAGATGCATTGCATTTGCTTAAATATGTAAAGATGTGTTGCTGTTACACCTTGACTGCCTAAGGCACCTGACTGCCCTAATAAAAAGAGGAATAGCCGATGGTGACGGAGGAGGTATGGGTGGGACTTCCCTGAAGGCAGAGTAGGTAGGAGAAGGAATTCAGGGAAGAAATAAAAGAGATGCCAGGAAGGCACTGGGGCCAGGAAGCCAGACACAGAGGAAGCAGGAAAAGTAGAATATAGATAAAGAAAGAATGGAAGGAAGGAAGGAAGGAAGGAAGGAAGGAAGGAAGGAAGGAAGGAAGGAAGGAAGAAAGGAAGAAAGGTAAAGATCCCTGAGGCAAAACATAGATGAACAGGAGCAGGTTAAATTAAATTAAAAGAACTAGTGGTACAAGCCTAAGCTGGAACAGAGCATTCAAAATAAATAAATCTCTGTGTCTTTATTTGGAAGATGCTTGGCAGCCCAAAGAAAATTCCAACTACAAATGTACAGTACTTTTTAATCATATTAAAAAGTAATTGGAGAAAAGACAGTCCTCATCAAATAACACGGGAGCCAGAGTGACATGGATATGGTGAGAAGAGCAAGCAGCCGTCGGTGTTGGATGGCCCTTAAGGTGGGACCTGAGTGGTGCAGTCAAGAAGGGACAGAACCTTAGGCATGTAGCATTTCCTGTAACCCTAGTGCTCAACAGTTCAAACAAATTTGTCACCAGGCTGGGGTATAGAGTTACATCCTATTTAGAGTAAGCAAACAGTTGGGTTGGTGAGAGGGCTCAATTTGGCTCCTAGACACCCCCCTCCCACCCCGGGCAGCTCACATCCATCTGTAACTCCAGCTACTGGGGACCTGTTGACATCTTCAGGACTCTGTAGGTACCTGTACTCATAAGTACAAACACCCATACACACACACACACACACACACACACACACACACACACACACACACTTAAAAATAATATACATCCTGGGTCTGCAGAGATTGTCTCAGTTGTTAAAAAGCACTTATTGTTTTTTCAGAATACCCAGATTCAGTTTCCAGCACCCACTTAGCAGCTTACGATTATCGGTAACTTGAGTGCTAGGGGACCAGATGCCCTCAACTTACATTAACATGCACTAATATGGTACATGTACATATATGTAGTGAACACTCACACACACAACATTTAATAAACCAGATAAAACATTTTAAATATAAGTATTTAAAGAATTGAAAATCACTCCAAACAAACATGAAGGCAGAGAAGAAAAGAGAAAGCAAATACATGGCCTTAGAATGTGTCAGCCCAGGGAAGGGTGACATAAAGACCTGGTCCTGTTAGGAAGTGGGCTTTTGTGAGGCACTGCCAATTCATCTCTTGGGTATGAATAGCACCTGCCTCTCCAGGAATATCATCTGGGCATTGTCAGAGTGCCATGACTTTCTGTTTCAGAAAGTGTGTACTCTGAGTTACCTCTGTTTGGAAATCTCACCCAGGAGACTAAAGTAGAACAGGACTTTGGCTAATGGAGAACATTGTTTTGGTTACAAAGTTCCCATTTGACATTTCAATCATTTTCTTGTGTCTAGCCCTAGATGTGTCTGTGTCCTAAGAAGGAAAGGGATTACAAAGTGACTGTGACTGTGTGTCCCATTTTTCAGCAAAGGACAATGCAGAAATAGAGCTGATGGAAATAGTTAAAGAAGTGGACTGAATATTTGATGACACCTTTTTTGGTTTGTTATATCCCTAGTGTCAGGGTGTACCACCATGCCAACCAGTTTAGAGACCCAGCTGCCATGTCACATGGGGCAGGACATTCCTGAAACAGGTGCTTTCTTTTCCAGGACTCAAGGGAGAGTCTGAGATAGTTGCCACTGTGTCAGAAAGCACACCATTAGAATAGCACTCCAGAACTTCCAAACAGGGCTCTCTGACTCAGCACCCGCATCTATTTTTAGTTAGTTATCTGTCAGGAATTGTGACAATATTGGAAAATACAGACTTGAACTACCCAGAAAACAGACACCCTAAAGTTAAGCGACAGACAGGCCATGACATTTGATATTATATGCTATTATTGGACAATGAAAACCAAATGACTTCCCTCCCCTTCTCTGGATGCTTGGTATAAAGTCATTGCAGTTGGGTCATAGTCCCAGTTCCTTGATAAGCCTTGCTTTTAGGGGTGCTCTGTGCCCCAGCTTATCATTCATCTTCCAGCTTTGAATCATGCCATTGTTCTTTCTCACAGCCAGTCTCCTCCACCAGGTTCCCTGACAATGACTTTGCACTCTGCCCAAAGCACCCCTCTTGCCAATTTCTGGACTCGAGTTATCCTACAGGTCTTTTTTTCGGGATGTAATCATTTCTACCAAGAAACTTGCTGTTTTTCCCAACCTGAATTCACCTCTCAGCCTGAACTTCTCACCTCATTCAAAATGTGCTTGTCTTATCACATCTTACATGTGAGAATATGAAGCTGAGATTTATAGATTTTGTGTTACACGTTGTTGGAACATTGTTTGAACATTGTATATTGTTTGGGGAATGGGCATTAGTACATAAATTATGAGAAAAAAGACTGGAGTTCCTTCAAAGACTAAAATTAGAACCACAAAGAATCTACTTGTTCTGAGTATATACGTGAAGGCTATGAAATTAATATGTCACTAAGACATCCACACTCCCACGTTTGCTGCTGCTCCACTATTCACAATCGCCGAGATATGGAAATGATCTAACTCTCCAACAAGGAATGATTGAATAGAGAATATGTGTTATATATACACACAATGGAATACTACCTAGCCTTTAAAAAGAAGGAAATCCTGTCATTGGTAACACCAAAGAGTTACTTTGTAGCCCTGACACAGAAGGAACACCACCAAATCTGCTCACTCATTATTAGAAATCTTGACAGGTTAAATGCATTAAAGTAGAGACTAGAATGGTTGTTTCCAGAGGCCAGATGAGGGATATTTGAGGAAAGGTGAGATGTTGACCAAAGGGCCAAATAAGATAAGTTCCACTGGTTCAGTGTGACATATAGTGTATAATTCAAAATTGCTAAGACTGAATTTTGAGTGTTCTCACAAGACAATGAAGATTAGCACATGAGATGACAGATGTATTCATCAGTCTATGTTAATTATTCCACGATGTGGACATATTCATAACCTCACAACACATCCCATGAATATATAGTGCTATTATTTGTCACTGGAAATACTTTGTATTATAAAGGAAAGAATAGATTTGTTTTATTCCAGATGGCAGAGTTAATCCCAGAAGCTGGAAGATGCTTGGAGGGAAGTTTTTGCTCAAAGATTTTTCTAAAAATAGAGCAACTTAACAATGAGACAGATGGTCTCAAAGGTGAGGTGTGTGTGAAGGAAAAAAATGCTGCAAAAGATGTGTGGAGAGCTGTGTGTGAGAATAATCACAGAGTAAAGATGGGAAATTAAAGGGCTGAGGGAGGCACTGTTACATATGCAGGAAAGTGAAAAGGAGAATTTATTTAGCCACCATCTTACATTCATTCATTCATTCACTCATTCATTCACACAGTCCGTCAATCAGTGCTTCTAAGCACTAGGAGGCCAGATGTTTTGGTCGGCTCTGATGATTCAGTGTTAAAGGTGTAGTCACCAGGCTTTGGTGTAAAAATATATACGAATTCTTGTGGAAGCTAAAGACACATGTCTATAAATGTACTGAAAGTGATGTAATACAGGTGTGTGCTAGGTATGATGGAGACGGAAGAGAGGACCAAACTCATCCCATGGGACAGAAAGAGCTGAGTAATAACAGAAAAGGCTATCTAAAGAGGAAATCATCCAAACGATCTAAAACTCCAAATGCTGTGGATAGCAGGATATTACACAGAAGGAAAGATGGGCTATGGATGGAGGAATAGACCCAGTTCTAAGCCCAGTTCTATGCCTTAGACATAGTTTAGCTTTATTATGCAAAGGTGAAGACAAGAACCAAGTGGCCAAAAGCCCCCTTAACTGTCACAGCCTTCTTGGGTTTCTGCTCTGTGTCATGATCTGTGTGTCACCGCACAGGAGATGCTAATGACGCTGGCAAAAATAAATCTTCTTCAACAAAATCAAAACAGAGCCATGTGGCAGTCCACACGCTATACAACCTCAAAGGCAAGAAAATGACTACAGATCCAAGTTCCTTCCAGATATCAGCCATGGCTTCTGAAAGGTGAGTCGTTCTTCCCGCTGTGTCTAGTAGGAATGATAGTGCAATGGCTACAGAAAAGACTCCGAAACAATGTGGTCTTTTTTTAAAAAAAAGATTTTATTTATGTATTATGTATTCTGTCTTTGGCCTGCACGCCAGCAGAGGGCATCAGATCTCATTCAAGGTGGTTGTGAGCCACCATGTGGTTGCTGGGAATTGAACTCAGGACCTCTGGAAGAACAGTCAGTGCTCTTAACCACTGAGCCATCTCTCCAGCCCCACAATGTGGTCTTAATGAAGCAAATCCTTCACCAATGTTTGGCATCAGCAAAGTACTGTTTTCTTTTAAAAATGGTTTCTTAGTTCTTCAAGGATTTTGTCTTTTAACCACCGTTACCTTCCCTTACCTCTTTCCGTATCCGATTCCCCTTTCTTAACCCAAACAATTTCGTGTCTTCTTTATCACACCCCTCCTCCCAAAGATCAGGAGTCTTTGCTGACAAGGAAGTAGACAGACTGCAAGAGTTAGAGAAGAATCAGTGTCTTCTAGATACGTAAGACATTTGCCCATATGGACTCACAGAAGTTACCACAGCAAGCATAAGACCTGCACAAGATCAAGTCAGACCAAATCTCAACATGGAGAAAATGGTGGCCTCAAAGTCTTATACCTGGACAGAGAGCTGTTGACAGTTCATAGCCTCTGGGGAGGACAGAGAGTCAGTTTTCAACAAGAGTACAGCCTGGGCTAGGTTAACCCATGATCCAAAGGAAGGCCACACATCTAAAAAAACTTGAAAAGCACAAACTGGCCTTGATGGGTGACAGGAATAGTACTAAAATCGATTCCTACCTGATGCCTGAGAGGTCGCTCTCAGCATCCCCAGTTTGACATATGTGGTAGCTCAGGTACCAGGCACATGGCTGGGTTGTGCACGGCTTATTCACACCCAGACTTGCTTCAGAGTGGAACTCTTTAGTCACTACTTCCTCTGCTTTTCAAAAGAAGAGCTGGAGTTTCAGGAGAGCAGATTCCAATGAACAGAGAACCTTAGATGTAGCAAGCAAGGCTCCAAGTGTTAGCCCTTCATTCCCAGACCTCTGCACTTAAGTAAATCTCATTTTCACCCCACCTCACGAACCCTTTCCACAGCCTAACCTTAGTTTGTTGTCGTTCATAAACCCACTACAGCTGAGTGCCCAAACACTGACACACTCATTGACATTAATAACCAATACTCATCTCTCAAGCCATCGTTCATTCATTCCTTGCTTTTGTCTCCATTTCAGGTTCTCATGAGCTACAAGTCCCCTTGAGAAAAATGCCCTCAAGACGTGTGTCTTTGTACCCAGCATCCCGGTTCTCCCCCATTCTCCCCTCACAGAATCCTCTATAATACCAATATTAAACACGGCTTTGGAGAAGTTTTAAAACCTGACACTGTGTTGTTGATTCAGATTCTTAGAAAATGTTATTAAATTTAGGAGAATTGTATACAAAAGTTATACAATGCTCTTTATGGAATTCTGACTATGATTTCTTCTTCTTTTTTATTTTTTATTTTTTTTTTGTTTTTGTTTTTTGAGATAGGGTTTCTCTGTGTAGCTTTGGAACCTACCCTGGTACTCTCTGGAGACCAGGCTGGCCTCAGACTCACAGAGATCTGCCTGCCTCTGCCTCCTGAATGCTGGGATTAAAGGCGTGCGCCACCAACGCCCGGCCTGGCTATGATTTCTTGGTCTTCAAAACATCCAACATTTCTAAACTATGGTTGTATATTGCAGCATTAAATATTTAATCTATCATCAGCTTATTCATAATATATTACAATTAAGCACTTAATTCAGGATACTGGGGAAGAATTTTCCTCCAATGTCATTGAAAGTCCATACATTATGTATGCTGTTACTCCTAGTGTTATATTCTAGCTGTTGTATTTATTCCCATCTTTATTGAAGTCCAGTGATTTGGGTCCAGTCATTTTGTGTTCTTACGAAATTCATGCCTCATAAACCCCAATCTAAATGCAATGGTTTTAATGGATGGAACTTTTTGGAGGTGACAAAATTCTGAAAGCAAAACCCTCGAATGAGATTGGCGCTATTGTAGGCAGCTTCAGAGAGCTGCTTCGCTGTTTTCACCAGGTTACAGAGTGGTCTGAACCACATACTGCCAACTCTGCCTGCACCTTGATCTGTGTCTTCCTGTCCTGTAGAATAGTGGGACATATATATTTCTTTTGGGCACACATTGCCTTGTCTAGAATACTTCACTACAGAAGACTGAATGGACTTAGAAATCTATGTTTTGACAAATGCATAATGACACAATCCTGCCATTATAGGATCATGCAGAACAGTTTAACTACCTCTGCTGTTTTTCTGTGGTCTATTAAGCTTCCTTTCCTGAACCCCTGGCAAACACTGGCCTTTTCATTGAGCTTACTCTTGCTCTTCAATGATGTTTTACATTTGGAATTCTATAGTTTACAGCCTGTCCTGATTGGAGGTTCCTTTCATTTAGGAATACAACAGATTCTTAATTAGGCAATGAGAACAATACTCCCGGGTCATGTATTCTTCAGTGTTGCATTCTATTTCTAAAAGATGTACTGTGTGTGAAGAGGACATGCAATGAGACAAGAAGCGGTGTGTAGCATTTGAAAACGTGGCGTGAATATTCTCTTGGGTTAGTAAGGGTGCTTGCTACCTTTTCAGTATTTCCACTAGAAATTAAAGAGGGTGTGGCCCTCCTTACTGTGTAAATGAAAGATGGCAGTTGTGATTATTATTTGCTTTGTGGCCCTTATATCTACCTCCAGGAAGAAATAAAGAAATTGTTTAGATGGATTCACACACCTTGGCTATGGGCAGAACTTTATTACGAAGCTAATGAAGCTCCAGTTAGGGAGCTATATTTTTGCTTGTAGTTTTTTTCTTTATCTTTAGGGGGATTCCCACTGTCTGAACTTGCTGTTTCCAGAACTCTCAGGCTCTCTTTGTGCTGTTTCAACTTTCAACAAAGTCCTCATTCCTTATCTGTTTGTTCTATCCATTCAACAGAAGTCCAATGTCAGTGCTGAAAACAGAAAATCTCAGAAATGATACATGTACCATGTAACTTCCATGTTCTATCTCAATGGATTTAGAAGTGCCAATGAAAAACTGAAAGACTCCACATTCCTCCAGAAAGTACACATCAATAGAGCTCTAGTCTTGTTTCCAAACTAGGTCTCGGTTAGGATCTCAGTGGTAGGTTCTGAAATAATTACAGTCACAGACAACCAGTGAATAACAAATTAAGGAGAGGATGGTTACAGTGCCCTAGGTCGATCTCAAATCTCAAGAGAGACAGTTACATTCCAGAATAAATGACGTCGGAAAAATGCTATTTGTCTAAGTTACTTTTCTCATTGTTGCAGCCAACCTGACAGGAAGCAGCTTCCAGGTGGAATATTTATCCTGGCTCACAGTTTGAAGGGAAATATAGTCTATTGTGACAGAGAAGCCAGGGGGCCAGGGGTATGAGGTGACATATTGTATCTGTGAAGCAGAAGACACACAGAAAATAGGATCAGGCTACCCAACATCAAGGTCAGTGTTCCACTTCCTCTAGCAAGGCTTCATCTTCCTGGATGCTCATAACCTTTCAAAACAGTGGTACCAGCTGGAGATCAAGTGAGCAGCCACATAAGCTGTGGGATATATTTCACACGGATACTGCTATACCATTTAGATTCAGAAGTGTAACCAAAATATCAGTGCTATTCTATTCTTAGTAAATAGCTGTGTTGGCTTTCAGAACAGCTATTCTCAGTACATAGTTTAGTGAATAACTAAGAGTGGCTGTCCTTGGGCCCCAGGCAGTTTGCAAAGCACTGGTTGCCCATCCTCCTCTAGGCTGCACTCATGCTGACTGTCTGCAAAACCTCAGTTGTTATCATTCATTCCAGGGGCCACATGGACAGCTTTCCGGTAACCATTAACATTTATTGGTTACCCTATGGATGCTTTTCGTCTATGAATTCATTTAATTTCTTTGTGCTGGAGAAGGGTTGGGGGGCAATAAACCCTTGTATCCCGATCTGAAATAGAAAGAATCAGATGGGGAACAAAAAAGCTTTCTTACTATTAGCATTATTTGGTGCCTGCATCTTGACTTTCAACCTCCAGAACCATAACAGTCCATTTCTGTTATCTAAGTCACTGAAGCTTGAGTTCTTTGATATATCGCCCTTAGCAATTGGTTAGAAAATCAGAAGCAGTAAATTCTCTATTCTTGGTTCTGTTCAGCTAACTCTCTCAGGTAACGGAGATAGTCTCTCACAAACTGTTATCCACCTTGGTCCACCTTCCCTTCCATCCAGTATTAAAGTCAGCAGAAACATTCTGGTTTTGAGAATTGGGAATGAGGTAAATGTTCCAGGACAGTGTAAGACGTTACTTTGTGTCTTCTAGGATACTAATTTCTGCCAATGATGGTCTCTGGCGTGTTCTAGTGTAACATGTGATATTACCCTGAGCATTCTACTTTACCATGAATTTCACAACCAGAGGATCTGGTACTTGGGATGCACAGAAAACTATCCCCACCCAAATGAGCACCTGCTTCTCCCATGGCATTGATCTCACACTCACACTGGTGATGAATCTTCTCAGCTCACCCAGGACATGCAGGATAACAAGGCGCAGACACCTCACTTTTCCTCATTGTTTGGGGCCCCTATGCCTTACTGTAAGCCAAAGTGCTCTAAGTGTGTAGTGTTCCATTTCTGTGAATATGAATCCAAGGCTTTAAAATTAGAAACTATAGAGAGACTTAGATATGATAAACAGCAGACTAATGAGCTTGTGTAAGTATGCAGTCTATGAATAGAATCGTATAAAAAATGAACTGTTAGTCAGAAGGTACCATGTTTTGCCAAAATGCCATTCCTGTAAGGGCATTGCTTTCCATTATCAACCCAGCAATATCAATCATGTGGACACCATTGTCAAAAGTATCCTTGGACTGACTTTCTACTCTGATAAGCTGTGCAGGCCGATTTTCTTAAGTCTTGATTCTTAATCTCCCTCCGGATTTTGAGAACTATTCTTAACAATAGCAACTTTCTCACAGGGCTCAGGGCTTACAGTTGTCTGTTCCCTTCCCCTGAACACCTCATCTATACCCACCAAAGGTCCTGCCTTTCTAGAAAGATGCTCACTTTGCTCAGGCAGGACATGACTGTTAGTTCCAGTTGTTATTAACTGCATCTCCAATGAGAAGAAGATTAATCTGATTAATTACATCAAGATATTTGCCTAGAGCTAGGAGCTAGGGGAGTCTAAGAACTTCAGACTCAGGGCCTATGGCTTTAGAAGTGAGAACACTTGGTAATAGAAACCTTGGTGAGTGAGCTCAGTGCTGTCATACTAATGGCCTTACATATGTAGAAAATCATTTCTTTATTGGAATATTTCACCCTTCCTGAATTCAATTCCATGGATTTCAGTGAATGCCTACATAATGTAAACCACAAATGTGTCATAGAATAGGACATTTTCTCCACCTTAGGGATTTTTCTGGCAGCCCTTTCCAATCATCCCTTGAACCCACAAAAAAGACAAGCGCTTTTTGAAAAATAAAACATTCCCATTGTCATCAAGAACCTTAGACACACTTTGTGTGTTATAGAAATTCATGGAATGGGCATCTGTGTGTGGCTTCTTTCATTCAATCAAAGGTCTGTGTAATTGATGCTGCACTATCAGCCATTTCCTCTTTTTGTCACTGAACAAAAACATTAGACATAACCGTATATTGCGAACATCTTAAATCAAGACAAACAGCGAGGAATCTAGTTTTAAGTACTGGATCGACAACTGGTTTTTGACAAGGTGTTGGGGCTCCCATGTGAGTGTTCTTGCATGCTGTCTCCTCAGAAGGTTCCATTTTCCTCTTCTTAAGTCAACATTGTTCTCTCATAAAACCATCTGACAGATATCTACAAAATACACAATACCGCAGGCTGGTGAGCTTTGCATCTACAATTCCTTTTCTCTCAACTCTCACCAAGAGAGAATTGTGTTTGTCTTAAACCTACGTGTTTACATTGTACCTACTTTATAAATCAATAAACTTCAAGGAAAAATAGCTGTTTTGTGGACACCAGGATGGGCACCTGAATAAAGATGAATTATCTTTGGTTTTATTGTTCTATTGAAGTACGTGTGGGGCTGAATTAACTAACCAGGGCGCACGTGGGGCCACAGAGACTGAAAGAGCCAGCATGGGCCCTGCCTGGGTCTGCTCCAGGTACTCTGTGTATATGTTATGGCTGCTAGCTTGGTGTTTTTGTGGGACTCTTCATAGTGGAAGCAGGTGTATCTCTGACTCTTTTGCCTGCTGTTGAGAGTCTTCTCCTCCTGTTGATTTGCCTTGTCCAGCCTCAATATGAGGGCGTTTGCCTTGTCTTATTGTACCTGTTTTGTCCTGTTTGGCTGGCATCTCTTGGAGACCTGCTCTTTTCTGAAGAGGAAAGGAGTAGGGGTGGGTCTGGGGGAGAAGCAAAGTAGGAGGAGCTAGGAGGAGTGGAGGGAGGGGAATCACGGTTGGGACGTATTTTATGAGAGAAGAATCTATTTTTAAAAATTAAAATTCAAAATATGCAAGTGGGGCTTGAGAGAGTGCTCTGGTTAAGAGCATGTGCTGCTCTTCCAGTGGACCTGAGTTCGATTCCCAGAACTCATGTCCTGTGGCTCACGACCGCTTGTCATTCCACTTTCAGGGAATCTGACACCTCCTTAAAACTCCTGCACCCATCTGGATATCCTGCAAAACACACACACACACACACACACACACACACACACACACACACCTAAAACATAAGCAAATAAGTAAATAAATGAATATATTTCTAAAAAGAAGTGTGTGGAAAGAATGCTTCAGAAAATTTGGAATAAGGCTTTACAAATCTATATTTATTCTGAACTAGGATGTAGGTATCTGTAAACCCTACTATTTACAGAAACTGAAACTCAAATATTCACTTTCAGATAAGTTGTTCTATGCAAAGAAAAACCTGGATTTACATAAAAGATGAGTAAAGAACAGCTCTTCTCATTGAAGAACCAGCTGAAGGTTCTGGCTCTTGTGAGAAGCAAGGGGCTTCCAGGTGGTTGGATGCACGCTTTTCTGCTGCCCTCAAAAGTGTGACCTGTCATAAGAATACAAAGGTCAAATCATGCAGATTCAGGGCAGCAAACTGGCCCCTATGAGATACCAGCACTGACTTCCTTCTCTTCTCTTTGAACCTGAGCTTCCCAGTGGTTGACTTCTCAGTCCTCTTGAAATGTTTTAACCTCTTTTATCCAGGAGCCCCTTCTTTCTTCCTGTCCCACCAGACAGTCTCTTTCTTCATTCCCAATCTCTCTTCTTTCTCATCTGTTCTACTCTACAGGTCCAATTCCACACACTGTCTCTTCTCTGTCTATGGTTACTCCCTGTGTAATTGCATCTCTTCATCTGTACATTGACAGCAACTACATTCAAATCTTGAGTCTGAGGTCATCACCCGAATTCCCTATTGATAGTTCCCTTAATTTACTTCCCATCGCCATTTGAGTGATAGGACATATCACATCAGCATATCAAAATCAAAACCTTATTTCCTCCAAACACCTGTTTTCCCAGGTCTTCATCATGGTAAACATGAACTTCATGAGAGCCCTGGAGTTCTCTTTTATCACCGCCACCATTCATAAAATCACTTATGGTCTATTAACAACATATAAAATCTGTCTTCAGAAACAATCTGAAATCTGCCCTCTTCTCAACATCCCCCTCATTAAGGTCTTCTCAGGTAAAGAGTTCCCGACAGCCTGTGCCAAACCATACTTTCTCATTATAACTTTTGTGAAGAGGAAGCATGAAAACTTTAGGAGGTCATTTGTGAAGAGCTGTCCGGTGTGACTGTGGTTAGTTGTTCTTAAGGGACATAGCTATAACCTTCCCCCCACCCCACCCCGTTTCTCCTCTTATTATTAAAGTCCAAGTGGTTCCCTTAAGTATAAAAGTACTCACATATCAGAAATGTATTCTTGAATTGGCATAATCTTAAATAAACAATTTGTGTCTTCCCTTTAACGAGAAAACTTCTTTTAATACTAATGTATTGGCCCTGTTCAGTTACTTTGTATTATATTACTTCATTAGTTGATTCCTTCCTGTTCTCTTCGAGTCTTTCACTCAAGTGATGATGTTACTTATAGCAAACGAATCTATCCCAATGTCCCCTGCTTTTGAAAATACAGGGTTGGGCTTTATAAAGGTCTATGGTAGTGACTCCCCTGGTACTGTCTATTGATTCTCCCTTTTTTCCATCATTTTTTAATTTTACATACAAACCACAGTGTCCCCTCCTTCTTCTCCTCCCAGGCCCCCAGGCAGAATTTATAATAGCACCAGACTTTGTGTTCCTTAAACAGCAGAGAAAATGAATAAATGACAGCGACTGGATGAATCCTAAATGAACATAATATTTAATGAATGTTTCATGTCATGGGATAGTATATCCTTCAGCAAACCTTGAAGTTGTTTCTACAAGACCCTGTGAATGAATGGTGCCACTCTCAAAGGAGGGACGATTGTGGGAAGTAAGACAGTTTAAGAAGGAACACTGGTAAAATTTGGTCCTAAATGTATCTGGTTAAGAAATCAAAAGGATTTGCTTCATTCACGTGACTGTTAAGGTTATATTATGGGCTTTTTGCATCTATTAATTATAAGTCCAATCCATACTCAATTTTATATTTGGCCCGAGATATTTCAGTTCTGAGGTCGTTTCTCTTTCCCCGACCTGATGCTCCTGTTATTGAATTACATCAACATCACCCACTTATTTGCTCCAGTTAGAAAATGTAACCACACTTTTCTTCATTTGTCTCTTCCATTTAACATGCCATCAATCTGCTAGATTCTACCCAGACGTAGCTCTTGTAGCCACATCCTTATCTCACTCCAGTCCTCATTGCTCCCACAAGGGAAAGTTCGGCACATATTAAATGTACTCCCTGTCTACAGAGGTTTAACTCACAACTTATGCTCAAACATACATTTGCTTATGTCCTTAAAAACTGTGACTCTCAGCCAACTTTCTTGTATACCATTGCTAAACACAAACACTGCCATTCGATGGAACTTACTTGCATGCTCCCAACTTTAACCATCTCATTCCCCTTCTGTTAATATCAAAATTCTGTAGCGAGTGAGTCCTCCAACATGGAGTGGACCTTGTGTCTCTATTTATAGTTTTGCCATTTGGGACTCTGACGAAATATGATCGTGAAGGCACACGCATGTCCGGTTCATCATCCCCCACCCCTCCCCCATGGCATCCTGTGCTCCACAGCACTTCACCTTCCTTAACTACACCAGTAGCTTCTTGATAAACAGAGATCACTTTACCTGCTGAACTCATTTCTTAAATGAGCACCTGGTATGGCTGTCTTCCATCTTCAGTTACGAGGCTCTAATTCCAGGATCCAGTACTTGAGATTCACTGAGATACATAGAATGCATGTTTGCACCTCCTTAAATGTCCTTTCGCAAACCTTACCTGACTTGTAGGGAGCTATTACCCTGCTTTATGTGATACTAGAAATACACTCAGGACCTTGATATGGCGGCATCTCTGGAAAGAAGGTCAGTCCACGTTGCTTGAGTGAGGATTGTTTAGGAGGTAAGCTGGGGTCTCTTTCATAGCCTTAGTTACACTTTCCACTTGATGTCAGAGAGTATAATGCCGCGTCAAAAGTCACACTGCAAGCTACTGCTTATAAGTCAAGTTAGGATATATTCCCCTTAGGTAACAAGAAATCCCCTAGTAATCGTGAACATTCCTTCCTATTGACCCTGAATTTGCCATGTGGCTTAATGAGAGCACCTTGCCTATTCCTCACCTTGGTATCTGGTTTCTCAAATGCTGTCAGATACCACTCTTCATATTGCACTGACAAAGTTCATCATGTCCTCACCCAACTCCAAGAAGGCTGGAGATCTTAGCATTATTTTTATTTCAGAGGGAAGGAATAAATATCTGAGACACAGCACTCCAGGTTACCATTAGCTTAATATAATTCCAGTGAAGTTGGGGAGAAATGCAGAATAGGCAAATATTTAGATTTTTTTAAAGTATCTAAGTGACTTGGTCAATAGAAGGAAGAGGGGAAATGAAGTGGGGATTTAGAGGAGACGTAGCAGAACTTAGAAGCTCTGCTTCTCTCTTTGTTATGAAAGCGCGGTGTAATTTATTGTGACGATGGCTTCACAACTCTGCGAACCTAGTAAACTCACTACTCTCAAAAGAGGCAGGCTACATGCTACATGAGTCGGATCTGAACACAGCTGTTAAAAAGCAAGATGGGAAATGTCTTTAGAGAACATCAAAGCTCTATCACACTGGTCTTCATTTTTTGCTTCATTTAAAGCTAGGGTGCATATGTTTTCGTGAAGGCATCTCATATATGGTGTGCGGAATCTCTAGGCTCACACTTTCTGAACTCCAAGCACAAAACCCAGCACCACCTGGGAAATAATGGCCAACGGTGCGCTTGCAGTAAGCTCTTCAAGAGTGAGGTTTGCTGCTAGGGGACTGTGTGTGGAGGGGAATGTGCTCCAGAGCTGCGATTTCAGACCTCCGTCCCCTCATGGTGATTTTCCTTGCTGTTTGTTACACATTTCCTTCCCCAGGGCTCTGCAGTGCAAAGTGCCACGTAAGCTTCCCTTCCAAACCTCTTCTGAAGCCGAGCCGTTGTGTATTCCAAATTCCTTCAGACATTGGAGGCTACCGAACTTACTGAATAATGCATTTTATCCTCAGGCTACTTGAAAGAGACTCAGCCTAAATCAGTAGACTTTTTCACAGGATTCATTTCGGAGCCACTGATCAAAAGCGTGGCTAATGGGAACAGGTGAGCTCGGGTGATTGATATCTTTCAAGGGACGGTGAACAAAATTCCCGTCACTAGGAAAGAGACAGAGTAATGCAATCAAGTGCCAGACAGGCAGAGTAACCTTTCCTCCATTTAGGGTTTAAAATAAATTCAATCATAGTCCCCTGTAAGCCGCAGCCCAGTCGTCACCATGTTTAAATGGATTCTGGGACACTGGCATCATGTTTCTGGGTCTGATAGAGCCAAGTGATGCTGCTGAATGAGGTAGGCAAGGAGTGAAGCTGACCCGGCCAGAGAAACACTACAGATCTCTCAGAAACACAGCACTGGGGAAGGAAGTCAGATCTCATCAGACGAAGAGAAAGTGATTCTCACAGAGCTGTGGCATACATGTCCCTTGGAGTCAGCGCTTCGTTTCACTTGGCTCCTGTGCCAATCAAAATGCCCCCCTGGCAGTGGATAAAATAAAATAAAGAAGACAGAAATAAGTGCCAAAACAAATTCATGCACAGAATGACCTTCCAAATACTTCAAGGCCCAGCTAGGCTGCCCTCTACCAAATGAATTGAAAGGGCAAAGGGGGAAAAGTGTGCATAATTTAATTTCAACTAGAAAGATCTTTAAAATAGCTGAGGTGATGAAATATCTGCCAATCTCTCCTTTCTGGTGGTGACCCACCATTTAATGACTAGCTCATAGTGAACAAGGCACATCGGATGGGTTTTCCTCATATTGCTTCACAGGGCTATTTTGAAATGCATGCCATTGTCTTCAGTTCACTCTTGAAGAAGTAAGTTCGGGGTTAAGTGGACTGGCAAGGTGAATTGGGAAGAAATGAGCTGGAGATTTGTGCTTCATTTTGATCAAAAGTTCATTTCACTTTTTACAATGAAGATAACATCTTATGTTTATGCTAAAATATGAAAACTCATTGGATCCTTCTAAAATTCCAGTGTCTTCTCCCCCTCCCTACTTTGTTTGATGTCAAAATACTCTCTTGTTCTGAATGGTTTTCTTGATGCAACATAGATGAAATAAATTGTTTTAAGAACATAAGCAAACACTTTCTGTTGGCTTTCATTTAATTGAGGTCAAAAAAGGTTTGGTCTACAAAACTGTATTACAAGTGTGGAGACCTGAAAACTCAGGGAGTTATTCAGAATAATTGGCTTTTTCATTTCACTCAGTTTAAATATTGAACCCAAGAATCATCCGTTTAAGTTCCCAGGGCCACCTGCCAAGGAATACAAGGAGTTTTACATAACCCCAAGAGGCACAACCATGTCCAAGGACAACTGGAGAAAGGGAAAGCCTCTTGTCACCAGACATCTTGCATCATGTCAGCCTTGGGCAGGGAACGCAATAGTGTTGTCTTCATTCCAGCATGAGACTTTGGCAGAAGGCCACTCTGAGGGGAGAAATGCCCACGCAGCTGTCCTAGGTACCCAAAGTTCAAACAGGACCAACATCCGGAGTATTGCCTGTGGAGAGACTGGAACAGACACAACACAAAGGGTCTTTCCCTAAGACTCCAGGTCTCTGCATTTTGCTATTTGTTAAAGAAGGCAATCCCCTCCTACCCTGACCTGACCCATTCAATAAGAAAAAAATTACAGAATGACCTTGGATAAGTTACTCAACCACGCTGAATATCACATGGCTGTTGTGAAAACAAATTTATGTCAACTTCTGAAAGGGATGTAATATTGGATAGTGGTCCATAATACAACTTTGGACCAATTTACCCTGGGTATCAGCTCTGCAGCTCACCCACTGCTCAATTCTTTGCTCAGCAGTTTACTTCCTAGGCCTCAGTTTCTCATCTGTGACATTAGGTGAATTTCTGGTCACCATGGTCAGAAATACAGAAACAACAGTGAATCTTTTTTTATTATTATTATTAGTTCAAATTAGGAACAAGCTTGCTTCACATGTCAATCCCTTCTCCCTCTCCCTCTCCTCCCCCCCAACATCCCACCTGCCCCTAGCCATCCCCCCTCCACTCCCCAGGCAGGGTAAGGCTCTCAAAAGGGGATCCCCAAAGTCTACCACATCATCTTGGGGCAGTCCTAGGCCCTTCCCCATACAACAGTGAATCTTAAACACAGATGAACGCACAAAACCGAAACATAGCTGCAGCTCACTCTCATTCACAACTGACCTGTGGTTCTTACAGCGCAACAAAATGGGATGCCAGTTTTGAGTGGATGTGGGCAGGAACCGGAGTAGAGAATGGGGGTGGAAAGTTACAGGTAAGCGCATCAGATGAGTAATGAAAGCCTCTTACCTATTAGGAGGTGTGGTCAGGAGCCTAACCAGGTGGACAATGAAAATACGATGACTAGTGAGTGCCTTTCAGATTCGGATTGGCTTAGCAGTGTCTCCTCCGCATGAAACATGAAGACAGTACAGTAGACAAACTCTTAGGCAAAACCAGCCTGGTTCCCTTTATTCCTGTGCAGCTGAGGAATCAACCCAGTGCCTTCCACGTACTTATAGGTGAGCATGCTTATAATTGTTTGCCTGAGACATGGCTATGCTATATAGTCCAAGCTGGCCTGGAACTCATGGTCCTCCTGCCTCCACCTCCCAGATTGGAAAATAAGAGCTCTGCTTCAACACACCAAAACCTGGATATTATTTATTTATTTATTTATTTATTTATTTATTCATTCATTCATTCATTCATTCATCTATTTATTCGTGCCCTTCTTTTGCTTGGACTGTTTTTTTTTTTTTTTTTTTTTTTTTTTTTTTTGAGAAGCATCACCAGATCCCTTTTAATGGGTATTTTTCACTTTGAATTTTTAAAAATATATACATATTGAAGAAAAGTTGCATCATGTTTCTTCCTCCTTTTCAATCCTCCAGGCCTTTCCAGCTGCCCTCTCCCAAGCCCTTTCCCTGCCCGCCTTTCAAGTTGATAGCCTCTTTGTCTTTCTTTATAATTATTACACACACACACACACACACACACACACACACACACACACACACACACACACAACTCACTGCATCCATTTTTGTTGTCTGTGTGTATATGATTTCAGGTCTGACTAATTTGCATTGGACAACCAATAGCAGCACATCCCTGGGAGAAGCTACCTCTCCTTCTCACTGCGGCCATTGCTTGTTTGTAGTTCTTCTAGAGGTGGGACCCCATGAAATCCTCCATATCCCTTTTACGCGTCCATCGGTGCTGCAGTTGCTCGTTCTATTTGTGAAGTCATTTCTAGCAGAGAATGTTTCACAGCAAACTTACTGCTCCGCTGGCCCTCACGGTCTTCCTGCTGCCTTCTCCGACTGATTGCTGAGCCGCAGATTCAGGAGCTGTGCTGGAGACATATCCGTTGGGACTGGGCTCCTCAAGGTCTGTTAATATCTGCATTATGTCCACACAAGCTTCTCTTTCTCTGTTATGTTAAGACTCCCCGATTTTAATTTAGAAAGGCAGAGTAAGTGGTACTCACATGTCAGCAGCAACCAACAGCTCTCTAATTGTGCTTGAGAAACAAAATTATTTCTTTTTTTAAAAAAAATGTATAGAGCAATTCTAGCTTTCTTTAAAATTCCCTTTTTTAATTTTTCTGTAATTCAGAGTTCCAGAAGTGGGAAGGCTATCTCTAAGAGTTCTCTGTCCCTTTATTTAAGACACGGTCAGTAATTCTCTGGTATAACAGAAGGACAGATTTGGACAGATAGAAATATAAAAAATAATGCCAGCTAAAGTGTTTTCAGCCTAGCACTTCTCATCTTTGGTTTTCAATATGGTTGAGCCAGGTTACATTTCTTTATGCATCAGACCACGGAGAGGCCACAGTGGTCTTGTCCTATCCAATCCTTTATTAAACCAAATTAAAAATAATTTCTCAGTTCCATTATTAATATCCTTCCTCTGTGAAAAGCATTTCCCTGGACAGACCCTATTGACATTCAGTCTAGACAGTGTTAGAGAAGCTCAGCTCATGAATATCAATAAATGTGGTTCACTGAGATGGGAAGGTATTAAATTATCTCCAAGCATTTGACAGTTGACAAAATATTAGTATAGTAATTAAAAATGCAGGCTGTTTAATGCCTAGCTGGGGCTCCTGGGCACAGAAATGTGCACTGGTCATATGAAAACAGCATCTTATTACGTGACAGCTTAAGAGAGAAATGTAACATCTAGTTCACTCTGGCTTCAGTATCCATGGATCCAACATAGCAAAAGAGAAGTTATTCTTTTAAAGTCTCACAGAGAGTTCGTGTTATATGCTCCTGGTTGAAAAAAGAAATTCAATCATAAATCTTTGTAATTTCCTGGTTTAATTTTCTTTCTTCTCTTCACAGTCGATTAATTTAAATGTAATGGATTTATTAAAGGGAAAAGACGTATTATTGCTAGATATTCTCCCTTTGCCACCCATATTTCCTAACTCTCATCTGCTCCCCACATGCCTTTGAGATTCTTATTTAACTTTTCAGAAAGGATCTTGGGTTTCCATAGTTTTAAAGGGTTTCCCTACTCTCTTCCCCATATAGCTAAGGGTGATGTCTAATGAACACAGTTTTCAAACAAGAGGTTATAGGGTCTCCTTGAATATAGAGTTCACCATAGATGTCTGAGTAATTTGTACGGTAAGGACCAGGAATCTTCATTTTAACCATAGTCAGAATCCTGATTCAGGATGTCTAAGGAGCATATCTTGAAAAGACTGGACTGACACCATTCCTCAATTTTAGTTTGAACAATCCTATCCCCGCCCGCCCCCCCAGATATTGACAGAATGCAGGCTAAAGGGCAGGCCCCTTCTCTTCTCCTCAATGCAGATGTTTCCGATGGGGGCAGCCAAGTACATTTTGCTAACAATGCTTGCACAAATCAGTCCAAAAGAAGATGGGGAAAGAGATTTGATAGTTACTGAGTACTTCCTAATCTCCAGGCATTTTATACCTGCTCTCCAATTTAAGTCAAAGCATACACAAGTAAAGTTGGCTATATGCCCTTGCCTAGACTGTGCTACCAGAGAGAATTCATCCCACATTCCTTCTAAATCCAGAGACCCAGGATCAGGAAAGGGTCAGGGAGAGAGGCATTTAATTTCTGTCCTGATTCCGTATCACCTCTTTCACACAAGTAATGGCAGAAGCACCAAAGCTCTCCCAGCTCAATGTCAATATCTGTAGATATTTGGGGTAGAGAATGGATTTCCTGCATCATCCTTCAAAATCAAAGGTACACAATTTCACCCTTGCAAGAAAATACTTAAGACCTGTTGGAAGAAAAATATTATGTAGACAAATTAAGACTTGGTCTGTAAAATCAATAAAACAATTGGCACATTTAAGACCCTCTGTAGTCAGCTCATTTAATCCTTTATCCAGTATTACTTGAACACAGTGTTTACAGAAGTCTGAAGACTGGAAACGATACAGTTTCATGAAGATGTTAAGATGGTAAAGAGAGTCATACAAGCACGGGAGCCACATAGAGCAGGGCCAGAGAAGAGGTAGAGAGAAAGTAAAAGTAAGGCTGGAAAAACAGTAGGGAAATGGACATGTTTTATATGTGTATAAATGTATTATGGCTCTCAAATTTAGTTTAATGCATTGCACTATTGAATTTTTTCCCCTTAAGTCTTGTCCTGAGAAAAAAACGTCACCTGGAAGAATATTGTTAAAAAAGATTCCTGATATCACTTCCTGGAATTTTGACTCAGAGCGTCTGGGGCAGCTATTCTCAACCTGTGGGTTGATACCCCTTCGGCAAACCTCTTATCTCCAAAAATGTTTACATTAAGATTCATAACCGTAGCAAATTACAGTTAGGAAATAGCAATGAAAATAGTTTTATGGTTGGGAGTCACCACAACATGAGGGACTGTATTAAAGAAACCCAGCATTGGGAAGGCTGAGAACCCCTGGACTAGGGATTGGTTATGAGCTCTGTCATACCCTGCGAACAGGTCCACATCTCAAGACAGTCCTACAGGGCAGGTGAAGGTGGGATGGATTATGAACACAGGTATTTGAAAAGTATTCTCTAGCTTCATTAAAGTTTCATGGGCAAGTAAAAGCCATACCTATTTATGTTTATCATGTCTTATGTCTTACCACATTGACAGCGTGTCTGACCATGGAGAAAATAATGCAGAATGATTTAAGCCAGACAGTTAAACTGATAGGCCCAAAGACGGAGAATGGTACATACCAGGGAGTGGATATGGCTGGGATCCGAAGATGTTTCTTCAACATTTATGTTTCCATTCTTGCTTCTGATAGGAGGAAGTGAGAGTCGGAATAGCCAAGGGAGCTTCCCTAAGGTTTCAGAGCCATCAGGTATTTGACTGCAAACCCTGGGCTCTTTCTTCTCTCTAACAGTGATTTCAGTTAAATATTCTTTGGGGTTATGAAGAGGAGAATCAGAGCAATGGCCATTGTTTTCCAAGTGCCATGGATGCAAATAGGATTTTAATGGATTATAAGACGACAACCTTTCATCTAATTATACATTCTCCAATATGGTGTCAGTAAAATATAACCTGCTGAAGTTTCTCTTAGAGGATTTATTTATTCTTATGTACATGTATGTGAATGCGCCTTAGTGAGTTGACAGGTATGACTTGGATGCAGTGCCCACAGACAGTGTGTTGGATTCATTGGTGTCAGAGGCAGCTGTAAGCAGCCTGATACGGATGCTGGGAACGGAACAGGTCCTCTTCTAGAGCAGTAAGCTCTCTCCCTTGTTGAGTCAACTCTCCATCCCCCATGTCTCCTTCACAAAGGACCAACATTGTCAAAGCAGAAGAAATAGACTCCAGTAGTTCCCGTTGTGAAAAAAATAGCAAAATGTAATCACCTCGAAGTTAAGTTATAATCAGCTCTTGTGGTGGTGGTGAGGAGGAAATGAAGATTTATTTGATTTTTATGGCTATTTGGATATGTTGTAGGTGTCTAATACAGGCTAATACTGTTTCATTTTTCTTTCTTAATCTAGGTAACAACTGAACACTGGGAAAAGACTGAATTAACCCAATATTTGTCAAGGTGTGAGCTAAGCACACAACTTTCTATTATTGCTCATGGCTCTTGTCACAACCTCAGAGTTAGTCTAGTTCACACCCTCAGTTTGTACATGGGAACCCAGTGCCTAAGAGGTGAAGGCCCTTTGTCCTATAACCAGTTTATATAAGGGTAGAACTACCGGCTGAGCCCAGGCTCTATCCCAGAGATTTCACCCTGAGCGTGTTCTGAGACGGCCTTCCTGATTGGCATCAGAGTTGCTTCGCCTGTTTAAGAGGTAAACATGAAGGGATGCCATGAGAATGGGAACCAGAGGTTGACTGCCAGCTCTGACCTTTCTACCGGAACCTCTGCATGGATCACAGGACAGGTCACAATAAATGCTATTTAGGCTGCTGAATGTCACCTTGCTCTGTTGCTTTTAGTCCCATGGGAAAAGGACCAGGTGGTATGGCTTCCTCCAGCCTCCAGCTTCTTGTTCCTTTGGTCCTGAATCTTTTCGTGAGAGCATATTTTTACACTTTAATCCTTTTATCTTCTTGTTTCCCTGACGACTGTCACTGCCTGTATTTTGATAGAACACCTCTATGCGACATTTATTTATTCTTTTTCCAAATAGATTTTACATGTGAAGAGCTATTGTGCACTCTCTCGGGCAGTGTGAATTTCTGCCAATAGAAGAGGGTTAGGATGGATTGACAGGCACACCCCTTCTGCCCTGTCCACACAGGGCATTCTGTGTGACAGAGGCAGGCTGGCAATTTCTAACCATTGTAAGGATGGTTTATAAGCACAGCTTTGTTTGGGAATCTGGTTCATCCCATGTTTAAACTACCAGGTTTAGGTTACCTCTGTAGCAAATCTACTCCAAGGTTAGAGGTTGGCCACAAGTTTCTTCCCCCTCAACCACAAGGGATACAAGTGATACACTAAAGAAATAACTACTGAGTTTTTAAATCTAGAATTTTAAACTTATATGAAAAAGGTTCCTTCTAACCGTAGTATATTATGATGAATAACTAATGCGTAGCCCAGAAGGATATCTTTAATGGTTAGATGCCAACCAACAGGAAGACAGAGCACTGTATGGATTAGAGTCTCTTTATTCAAGAAAACACCAGGGCAAAACACAGGCCAGAGCTAGGTTATAGAACCCAGCAAGCGTGGCCAGAACAAAAGGGGCCAGGGTCCCCACGTGCAGCCCCTTAAGAAGCTTCCTTACATCACCCCGGCTTTCCTTCACCACGCCCTTATGGGCGAGTCCCGGGTCCACCTGGTACCTGTCCCAGGACTATTGGGCGGGGCTAGGGTGTCTCCCTACAGAGCGCCCCAAAGCAGCAAGAAAAGAGAGCTACCATGTGCCTTGTCTCCCCCTTTAAAACTCTCACACGTCACCCTGACATCACCTTGACCACACCCTGATGGGCGTGGTTGGGCACACCTGTAGCCAGCCCTTAGGAGGCATGATTATGGCGTCTCCCTACAGTAGTAAGCAAAAATTAAAAGCATTTCAGGCTTAGTATTAGTATTTGGCTATGTTCCTTCTTCTTCCTACATCTCAAGGAATCCCAGCAAGTGAACTCTTAAAGAGGGACTCAGAGAACGTGTATCAGAATTCCGTGAGCCCCTGTGACCCTGGCCCCTCTGGCACCTCAGAGAATCACACGAGCCACATCCTCTTTAGGAATTGCTCCTAAAGTAAAGCCAAGATGCCTTCTTATTTACTATCCTCTCCTTTTTACCTCAATGAAAAAGAACGTCAGCTTTGGCAATATTCAGAAGCCGAGTCTTCCTAAATCAACCCAAATCCCTGCTGGGGACCTTAGTGTCTTCTCTTGGTCATTAGCCACAGCAGCTGACTGTGTCTGTGTGCAGTTTAGTTAACAGTAGTTAAGTGCTTCATGAACCCATCAAGTTGGCATTACAGGGAAATCTCTCATCATCTATGGATTCCGGGGTACTTGTGGAGCTGAGTCATGTCTGTCCCTGAGTGTGGGGAATTAGGCAAAGGTGGAGTCTTTGGCTGAATCTCTTGCAAATGCACCGCTGTGTCTGCCCAGCCACGCAGCTGGCACAGCCGATGATGAGGAATGCAGAGAAGGAAGGAGAGAATGAACTGAAAAGGCAGCAACAGCTTCCTAACTAAGCCTTGCTTGGGCCACGTGAGCTCTTATCATACCTTGGCCCTGCTCCAGCTGTGTTTGGCTTCGTTTATTTGACAGGAAATTCTTCCTTTTTGCAAGGGAGATGCTAAGCTCTGCAGTGCCCGCAACAGAGTCAGGTGGTGTGTTGACTTCAGGGTGTGGATCCTGTAAATCTGAAGTGCTCTGGTTTCGATGGGAATACTGAAACTTTTCTCTGCTGACGCAGCTAGGGATAAAAGAAGCATCAACTCTTTGAACCATTGTCAAAAACTGCAGCGTCTCAGCTGTGGAGGAGCGGTATCGTTTTCTGCGCTTTTAGCTGGGAAGCAATTCCTTCATAGACTTTTTCTTGGCCCCTTTCACCTCCCAGCATCCCCCAGTTTCATTTCCATCCTTGCATCGACTCTGCTAAGAAAGGTTTGCCTATTAGGTGTACGGAGACCAAAAATAATTTAGGTACTGTGAGTGCCAGCTCAGGAGCTTTTGATTTTCTTTTTAATCCTATGTATCTATTCTATTAACTTAAACCTCACATACACATTTTTATTGTCCTTTTAGTTTCAAGTTTTGGTTTTTGAAAACAGGGATCTCTAAGCATTTGAAAAAACAAAAAACAGAACGTGTCACTACAAGTGACTGGAGATTCTCAGAACTGGTATTCTGAGTTCCAAGTCGTATATTGTAGAAAGAAAATATAGGCATTCATAAACTAAGTAGAATGAGTGCTAGTATCACCGAAGAAATTAGCTGTTGCCTTATAATATTTTGCATGGGGACATGCATTTGGAAATTTTTCATTTTATACTTACCATGCAGTTAGTGTCTGGAGCTTTAAAAATAGAATGTGAAAATCAAAATTATAGTTGGCTGAGGCAAAAAAAAAGATAGCTGTTAACTGAGGGTCAATCTGAGCTCCACAGTAAGATGCTTGTTGGGAGATCCAACACAATAAGATTGTGAATCAGAAATAATATCCATTTTGTTTGTTTGAGGCAGGGTTTCTC
Source organism: Cricetulus griseus (assembly GCF_003668045.3). NCBI lineage: Eukaryota > Metazoa > Chordata > Mammalia > Rodentia > Cricetidae > Cricetulus > Cricetulus griseus. The sequence goes on from NC_048603.1 coordinate 26,563,805, forward strand.
AATGTAGCCCTGGCTGTCCTATAGCTTGCACTGTAGAGCAGACTGGCCTCAAACTTTTGGATGCCTCTGCCTCTGCCTCCTGCCTCCTGCCTCCTGCCTCCTGCCTCCTGCCTCCTGCCTCCTGCCTCCTGCCTCCTGCCCCTGCCTCTGCCCCTGCCTCTGCCGTGCTGTGGTAGAAGTTGCATGACACCATGTTCGGCTTTAGTGATTGCAATCCCTTAAAGCTTGTAAAGAAATATAAACTTTATAAATGTGTTTGGAGGAAGTCTTCAGACATTGGATATAATACAGATGAGTGTTTTCAGACTGAATGACAGCAAAGCCATGTCAAAAGAACAAGGCCAAGAACAATTGATAAGGGACCGTATGGAATATGGCATGGGATCTGGAAGACGTGGTCCAAAGATGAATGAAAATCTTGCATTTATAGGATTATGGCAAAAGTCGTGTCTCCAATTATCAACTAATTCACCAAGTAGGCAGGGATACAGGAAGACCCTTGGGGCCATAGAAAGGTTTTTTTGTGGTATAGAAAGGTAAATTCTACAGCACAGTTAGAATAAGGGGGAGGTGAGGAAGCCGGAAACTCACAGAGCTGAATCGGGTAAGGGTATCTGATCCAATGGCCTGACTTAGTGGTTCAGGGAAAGTTCAGTTTAGGACAGCGTGAACTGTGAAGACAGCATTATGTGAACAATGGCGTGGATAAGAAATCCTTGAAGAGAGGATGGTCCTGTACAGGAGTGGGCAAAGAAAGGAGAGACGACAGACTGTGCTCTCTCATCCCAGTCCTACCTGTTTGCTGGGTTGGCGGCATGAACAAGAGCTTGAGGGCTTCTGAGGCACCAGCTGAGCAGGCCGCATCTTCCCACCTCCAGCTGCCTCCTGAGTCACTGCCTGCTCCTCTGCCCTAAGGCAATTGCCTGAGATTTCCTTGAGATAGATTCTCTTGCTCGCTCATTTCTGTATTGCCTGCACCTAGCTGCAGTGCTTTTCGAACAACTGGCTGCCAATAAATCTTCATTAAGTGAGTGAATAAAAGGGCAGGGTTCTACTCTTCAAAGATTCATTGCAACGAGAGTATTACTATGGGATGAGTAATCTTCAGTTCAGATGCGCAATCCAGGTGAACTGCTTCCAAAAAGAACGGATCCGAACCAGCCCAATAATTGATGCCCATCCTCACTGATTCTGACTCAGGAAAGTCTGAGGCGTTTACGCCCCTCAAGTCTTCCTTATCGGGTTTATGAGTCTCTAAACTACTGCTTTTGACTTCACAAAAGACAGAGGTGTGTAAGAATGACCAGAAAGAGATTCTGTCAAAGTGCTGGGATAGAAGTTTACCCTGTGAGCATAGGCAGGTGGAGAGAGAGGCATGGAGGAAGACCAGGTAAGCCAAAGTTGCAGAGGGGAAGACATGGCAAGAAGCAGTACTCTCCGTTGTTTGTTTACCCCCCTCAAACACCACTCCTAATGTGTGCCGCTGATTTCTGCCAATTGGTCATGATTAATTTGACTTAGAGCACCAGTTCTCAACCTTCTTAATGCTTAATACAAGTTCCTTGTGTTGTGGCAACCCCAACCATAAAAATATTTTTGCTGCTACTTCATAACTGTAATTTTGCTAGTGTTATGAATCGTATCATAAATATGTGATAACTCAGAAGATCTGATACTCAATTCCTGGGAAAGGGTCGCTTAGCAACCAAAAGGGTCACTACACTGAGAACTGCTGGCTTAAGGCCTTAAACTAACTGTTATATCTATTAGCGATCATACTTTGAGGGTCAAGAATTTTGTAACCGTCTAGCTAAGCTGTCTCAACTTGGAGTTTCTTAGGATGGGGACTGAGGCTGTGGTCATAGGAAAATAATTATTGGTTGGGTGACTGGTTTGATAAGACTCAAAAGGCTGAGACTTAGGACACCTGGGATTACCAGGTATTCCTCATTGTCCCTCCATGTGACCTTCAGAAAAAGATCAATTTAGAGTGGCCAAGCTTCTTACATGGTGACTTGATGTACATAGAATACGCAGCTGTCAGAAAAGAAAAAAAGTGTGTGGGAGGGTGGGGAGAGACTGTGTTGTAGCATGGGTATGGAATTCAAAGGGATTTAAGCAGCTAGATGAACAGTCAATCAAAAAGGATTGTTGAGCATCAAATTTCTTAATCTAAGTTTATAGCCAAATATTACAAGATGATTTTAAGTTTTCTAATTGATCAAAAGATGTGGATTACCTACCCCTCAGAATCCTGAAAATTTCCATTAGGTTCACTGGGTGACCTGACACCACTTTATTGGAATACAATGTAGCAAATCTTTCAGGCCATACTAAGGTGCCCCACCAATTTTGAAGATCAAGGATGCCATTTGTCACACAGTTGCGTATGGACCAAAGTTCACACCTTCCACTGAAAACACTTCGTGCGTGGTCTTGTGAAGTCTTAACTATTTCTTCCAATGCAGTTGCTGATCGCTCAACACTTTCAATCTTAAGCTTCATATCCTGCCCTGTCCTCTTCAAGGTGCACAGTAAACATCTTTTTCAGTATTTGCTCTTTCTCAAAAGTTTTTTTTTTTTTCATTTTGGGTAATTAGCTTTTTCCCCCATTTTTATTTGAATTAGAAACAAGATTGTTTTACATATAAACCCCAGTTCCCTCTCCCTCCCCTCTTCCTCTTCCACCCCTCAACTAAAACCCTACCTATCCCATACCCTTTCTGCTCCTCAGGGAGCCTTCCATAGGGCGGTCTTCAGAGTCGGTCATATCCTTTGGGATAGGGCCTAGCCCCTCCCCCTTTTATAGTCATTGCTTTGTCAACCTTAAAAGAAGGCGGATGTCAACATTAGAAGAAACAGCTCAGCAGGCAAAATTCTTTCCGTACAATCATAAGAACCTGAGTTTTGCACCTCATCAGATGCAAAAATAAATAAATAAAAAGCGAGGCATGGTAGCCATGTCCTTGCAATTCTAGTGGCAGTGAGGCAGAAATGGAAGCATCCCTGGAGTTTTCTAGCTAGGCAATCTAACCAAGAAGTGAGAGCTGGCTCGTGAGAAACCCTGTTGTAAGAAACAAGTGAGAGTGATCAACGAAAATCTCCGACATCTTGTCCCCACACACAGTTTGTACTCCCACACACGTGTACACACACACACACACACACACACACACACACACACACACACACACACACACACACGTGAACACCCACACATACACAGAGATGAAAAGACAATCATCCAGAAATGTATAGTTTTGGGATAGCAGAGACAAGAACTTTCTATTTTTAATTGTTTTAATTGTTTACATGAACCCAATTAGCTTAAAAAGAGTCCTTTCCCATTTGAGTCTGTCTTCTTCTCCCTGAGAGGCTGTGGAAAGATGAAAACAAGCTTGATATAATCTCCCGTTCTTCTGTTTGTGTCAGATGCATAGTCTGGATGCAAAAAGAATGGGTCTGCATCTGATTCCTGTCCCTAAACACAAAGGAGAAGAGAAGTCAGTCCCGGTGGGCTGTGAACTCCTATCAAGAGATGGATAGGAGTAACCTGACCCTCATCTCACACTAGGACCCTGGGATAGAGCCAAGTAACAGGAAGAAAAGCCTGGCTGTGTTTTCTACCCCTCTCCCACTGTCAGAAAGATCAGAGCTGGAATGTGAACCTCCACCCCACCCCACAGATCTCAGTAGTGAGCCTCCTGTCTCTCATCTGCAGTTTGATTTCAATTTTTCTGAGCTGCAGTTTCTTCATAGAGATCCAAGAGTTGCTACTTCATCTTGGTCCGTTCCAAGAAATGCAAACTACTCCAAAGACACTAGCAATATCAGCGCACCCAATCAGCCTGTTCTCATGAAGGTAGAAGTTACCTCACAGATGACAAGCTTCTATTTCCTTCTCCGATATGACCACCTTCATAGAATGTTCTAGCACTCATTAAAAAAAAAAAAAAAGATTGTTTCTGGTTTCATTTTTCTGCTTAGTAAGGGTAGGGCAGGGCCCTGGGTATGTTCTATGTGTCTTTCTGGCTTGCTTATGTGGGCACACCCAGCCACAGGGCTTTGTTTCTTTAACCTCAAGTTATGTAATGAGATGATGTTGGGCCCTAGATTCATTTCCAGAAGGACTTGTTTCAAAATCTCTGTGGATCGCTCTAGGGCTTTGCAAGTGTATATAAGATGGATAGGTCTATACATGTTTCCCACTTGAGGTACCATGTCTTCTGAATTAGGTCATTCAACCTTCCTTTTTTAGTTTTATTTTTCCATTTCATGGAGAGAGTCACAGAGAACAAACTAAAAGCGAGTAGTTGCTTCTCCTTGGATTGTACACATATATGCATGCTGGCTGGGAAATGAGTCACCATTTCTGGAATAGAGCAGATGATGACTTTATTCAAAGACTGCTTCCCTGCCTTCATGTAGATCTTCTATAGCTGGATTTAATCTCTGGACATAAAGGACAAGTTAGGAAGGGCATTAGCCTGTTTTCAGCTCTAGGGCATCATTGTGTAACAGGCAGCACCCAGGCTGTATCTAAGGAACCCTCCCCAAATCTGTGGGAAGTAAACTAAACAATAGTCAGTGACTCAAAGATTGTTTTGTGATAGCACTTAGTGCAAGTCACTACCTACTTTGTGCCAGGTGCTATGTTCATGTCTTCTCCAATCTTCCTGTCTGTTCAGCCTCTTTCGCAACCAACGCAGAGGTAGGTTACAGAATTTATGCAAGGCACCAATGTTACAAAGCAGCAGGGTTAAGATTTAGAGCCACATGTGTGCAGTGTCAACATCCGAGCATCTACTGTGTAATACTGGGACTCATCACCACCACTCACCTTGCTAGACATGCCGGGAGGGATGAACTTGCCTGAACTGACAGGGACAATGTCAGTCCTCTCTGCCTGCTGCTAGTAACTGTGTTGTGACATTCAGGCTCCAGTAGAGTCACACTTGCTTGGAAAGTCACTGGAGGAACCGCAATTCTAACATACACTTGGGAGGTTTTATTTCTTTGGTTACTCCTCCTGAGGTCAGCTCAATTTCATCTGTTTTTCTCCAGTTGTAAAAATACCTAGAGATAAACTTCTACCAGATCACGCTGGTTCCTCCATTTTTCTGTCTTCCCTGCCCTCCCTCCTTTCTTTCCAGCACTGCCTTCCCCTGTCCTCTCCCTTCCAATTCTGTTTATGTGCATTCAGTTCTCTTTATTTCCTAGTTGTTTTTTCCTTCTTTTCATTCTTTTTCACCATGAATCAGTCTGAGATGTTTTCCTATTACACATAGAAGTCTGCCTGCTTCTGGTTTGCTTTAGTTTTCCTTCCACATGGCGACATCAGGTAGTTTTAGCACCATTTATTGAAAACTCAGCATTGCTATTTTAAAGCATTTCCAGCCCTTTGTTAGAGGTGACGTGACTATATTTATGTGGAGCTATTTGTGTGCTTCCCATTGTCTTCTATTTATTTGTCTAGTCTTTGGCCAATGTGACATTGTCTTTATTACTTTTTCTTTATAGTATGTCTTAAAGTTGGGCAATTTGTCCTCTAACTGGAATTTTCTTCAATATAGAACTGGCCATTTGTTTTTTTTTTTTTTTGTCCCTCTACATAAACTTTAGAATCTGTTTATTCATCCACACAAAGCTACTCATTGTGATCTTAATTAGAGCTGCAATAACCCCTTCACATCATATTTGGAAAAACAACAACAATACTGAGTCTTTTGTATTCATGTGCAGAGATAATTTCTCAATTTAGTCAGTACCCCTTTGATACCATTCACCAAAATTGTGTGTGTGTCTGTGTATGTGTCTCTCTGTCTGTATGTGTGTGTCTGTATGTGTGTGTCTGTGTATATGTCTCTGTGTATTTGTCTGTCTGTGTCTGTATGTGTGTGTGTATGTTTGTGTTTTTATCTCTCTGTGTGTATCATTATAAAAAAAGATAGCTGATAAGGGATAATACTTACTCCATCAACAACCTTAATTTCCTTGCCATAACTGAACATATTTTTTGCTACTCATGATCATAAAAAGGCATTTGCCCTACCTACCAAACAACTTCTGCACAAATTCAAGCAATCAGTGAATTATATATACTACTTGGAAATATTTGTCAGCATTATATGATGAGAGCAACTTGTGTATAAACACAATGTAGTTAATTGGAAATGCAACAGACAATGAAACTTCATGATCACTGTAGACAAGTAAAAGATAGTGTCCGTTGAATATACAATTTAAATACAATGGGGTAAACTTTTCAAAGACAAAAATATGACATGTCATGAGATAAAAGCCCAGTTTATCTGGTGGAGCTGCTCAATGGAACATTTTAAAAAGTGAAAAATATACTATCCCCTCCCCCCAAAAGATAGCCGCATTCACAAAAGGGCAATAAATAAAACCACACTTGGCTAGAAGAGAAAGAAAAAGAAAATTTGAGCTTAATAATTGCAAAACAGTATGGGGGTGATGATGGCAAATTAAGCTAACACTGTACCAAGAACAGTATTGAAGATGCATTCAGAACACTTTTTTTTTCTGTACTCAACAGGAACATAGGCTTTCTCTCTGAAGAAATCCAAGCAAATTATGTTTTCAGAGTTGTCATTTTAGCTATAAATTAAGGAACCTTTTCAAGATTCTATTCAACAGAAATTCATTAAACACATATAAAAATTTCTCAGTGTGCATAGCTTTTACATAGAAACAAAGAACAGATGATAATTAATTAGACAATTATTTATATTGAGGGGAAATGGAAGGTCTTCACTCTAATTCCTGGGAGTGTTTTCAACTTTCAGGGTACAATCAGCACCATCTCCCAGGATCACCTAATAGGGATGTACTTTGTCCAACATTATGTTCCTTGTTGGGGCAAATATGTCAAGTGACTAAAGCCTGGTGTATAAACCCATCAATGTTGACCTAATTCTTGACCAATCCAATGGGCTGCTTTAGCTCCAGAGCTCACACGAAGCTACCATTGTTTCTCAGCATTCCCACCACTTACTCAAGGACACAAACCTGTGCTTCTCCCTAGGGAAAAAGTTCTTCTCAGTGAGGAAATAAATATAGTCTCAAGATTCAACAAAGGAAAAATGATTCACCGAAACAGAAAACAAATAAAAAGCATTGCAAGTCTACCAAAATTTATTAAAAGTGAAAAGGCTATGAGCAGTTATTGAAGAATGTAAAATGTAAGTGTATTAAGAGAAACTTTACACCATTAATAGAAAAGCCTTTTTAAAAATAGAAAAAATATGTATATATGTATATTTAGTTGGTATAACATTTCTTGCATTCTTTTGGCAAGGTTAACCATTTGATATTGGGTGAACAATTGGTGTGCTCTTCCCTGGGGAAGACTGTGTCTCCTGCTCTCAACATCAGTTGTCAGTAAAGACTATGAATTTGAAAGAGAGCAAGTGGGGTAAACATGGGAGGTATAGAAGGGGGTAAAAGAAGCAGGAGATGGTATAATTCTATTGCAATCTCAAAAATAAGAGAAATAATTTCAAAAAGCAAAAATGGAAGAAACTGTAAAGTTTGTCAAATTTGAGTCAATAAGAGAGACAATAGTTTACAATTGTTATAAATGTGAAAGAAATTGAATGGTTAGTTTATGTTACTTATCAAATTTGAGTCAATAAGAGAAAACAGTTCACAATTCTTATAAAGATGAAAGAAATAGAATCATTAGTTTAAAATCACTTTACTAAGGAAACATTGGTTTAGACGCCTAAGTTGAATAGGTTTGATTAAATATTAAGGAAGCAAATAATTACCACCAAATTATTCCAGAAAACAGAAAGGAATAGAAAACTGCCAGTGAGTTTATGAGAGCAGAATAGTCTTCTTACTTTTGCTTTGATAATAGTGTGTGCATGTGCCTGCACGCCTGTTCACACACATTCATTTATATGTGTGAATGTGGGCACACACATGCTAAGGTGCATGTACGGAGGTAAGATGACAATATCAGCGTCAATCCCCGTCTTCCACCTTGAGACAGGATTTGACTGTCACTGAGTGTGTCACATTAGCTCACCCATGAGGATTTTTCATCTCTGCCACCCATCTTCATGTCATACATTGGTATATTTTATATATCTTGTATTTCTTGGCAAATTTATTGAAGGCAGAAACTTACTCATACATACTTTGGACAAGTACCAAGTCTAGGGCTTTGCACAAATGGCGTCTAAACCATGCATGTTAACGACTAGCTGAAAATGTACATTAGAATTTTGTTGGGTGACACCGTAACCACGCCTCCCAAGGGCTGGTTACAGGTGTGTCTGACCACGCCCATCAGGGTGTGGTCAATGAGAGGTCAGGGTGACATGGGGAAGGTTTAAGAGTGAGGGGCCCATGCACGTGGAAGTCCCTTCTTCCTTTTCATCATTGGCTTGCTATACTTACTCCGTGCCCTGCCAGCTGGCTAGGCTGCTCTGTAAGTAAGGCATCTCCCTAATAAATACCCTAATACCTTCACCTGACTCTGCATTGGTAATTCTCTCATTATAATTTGCCGTCATTTCATGGCACTGTGTCATAGAGATCGTAATATCCTTCTCTCTGCTCTCTGCTAACACAGTCTACTTACATGTCCCATGCCAATCATCATAGGTTTTACATTCAGTGACGAAAAGACTTAATTCACCCCCAAACTCAAGCTTGACTTTTTCAGTATAAATTTGTTCTGAATAATCGCTAATTCTGCATAGTATTCATAACAAGAGATTGCTCTACCCTCCGTCATTTTTCTTCTTCTTACTGAAATGTATTAGGAAAATGTAACTTGAGAGTATGTTGTGAAATGAACCAGAAATGCACTAGATTGAGTTTGAAGATTCTGGACCTTTCTGTTAACTAGGAATATGATCTTTGGTGAGATTCAAAATGACATGCCCTTATATACATTTAGCATGTTCGTTTAGTAAGTTAACAGCTTGTTGCATATCAAATATTATGCTTCTGTGCATACTGTGTAGACCCTGTCAAGTCAAAAGTGATAGGCTGTATGACCACGGATTGGAGTAAAACACAAAAGAACTTGAAAAGTGTAGAACTTAAGTAGCGTCTGACTTCAGATAGGTACCAATTTCTTACATGTTGGCACAATGTTGAGTTCCCAGGGGAGAATATTGGTAAAAATTGAGTTGTATGCTATCCACAAATTGGGATTCACACAGATTACAGTTTAGTAGAAAAATAGTTGACATTTCATCCCCTTTAACTGTTTGCAGATCTTGGATGAAGTCACTTCCTGATGGATCCCTGAATCTGCTCCCAGAATAAGTTTTTGGGAGGAAGGACAATTTAGAATTAGATTACAAATAAGTGAGGTGATGAAACAAAGAACCAGAAAAGAAACACAGCAATTGTGTTCGTGTAGGCTGTTGGCACCATAGACCTAAGGCATCTGAGTGACTGTGTAAGTTGCCCATCAGATTTGTTCTGCTAAGGGATGCAACAGTTGGGACATTCGTTCCTTGACTGTTTCTCTCACTGTGACACAACCATCTTGGTCACTTCAGGGCAGCTGTACCTGCAGGTTAAGGAGCACTTGAAGTAAGAAACTTCCCATTTCAGGGAGGAGTGTGTGTGTGTGTGTGTGTGTGTGTGTGTGTGTGTGTGTGTGTGTGTGTGCGCGCGCGCGCACACGCTCACATGTGTGTGCACGTGAAATAATGTTGTAGTTACCTTTTGTAATTTTAACTAAATACCAGGTAAAATAGCTTTAAAACTGAAAGATTAATTTTGGCTCATGATTTTAGGGATTGCAGCCTGAGTTTGGCTGAATCCAGTGCCTCTGGCAAGTGGAAGTGGAAAAATCACAGTGGGTTGCATGAGAGAGAAGATGGAGCTCATCTCATGTCTGGGAAGAGAGAGAGAGAGAGAGAGAGAGAGAGAGAGAGAGAGAGAGAGAGAGAGAGAGATCATAGAAGAGACCAGGAAAAAGGGGCATACCTTTCAAAAGTAAGCACCCACTGACCATTTACTTTCTCCAACTACATCTCAACATCTGGTAGCCCAGTTCAGCTATTAAATCATTAATAGATTAATTCATTGATAAAGTTTGCTCATTCATGACTCAAACACCAATATCTGAGAATCAAGTCATTGACTCTCAAACCTGGGGTGAAGGTGAGTGTGGCATTTCCCTTACAAGAAGAGTAATGGGCAGCCTCTGCTTTAATAATCAACCCTATTCTTGCGTTAATGATTAATAACATAAAAACATAATTTATACCTTGTAGCACAGATGTTACAATATTGTAAAAATAAATAATCTCTTTATTCTTACATCTTCTATTCTTACTGCCCCGAGGTGAGACCCTTTTATTCAGGTAGAACATGGTGTATTTATTATAAGTTTCCTGGGAATAGTACTTCTAAAGAAAGAAATCCCTCAATACAGAATTCTCAAAATGCCAAGGGAGAATTATCCCAGGGTGATAGATGCAGGGCCACAAAATAGACCAAAGAAGAAGCCTTTGAAGTTATCAGTCTTTCTGGATGGGGTTAAGACACAGCCTAGCAAAATTCCAATCTGGAGAAAGACTCATACGAGTTGAAGCTTGTCAAGCAATGTTAAGATGACTGGTACTGCCCTAACTGTGAAAATTCTGCAAGGATGTTTTCACATATTTCCACTTAAACAATGATGTCCAGCATTAAATGTGTTAAGTTTAACACGGTGATACACAGAGTTCCACGAAGAATGCACGAGTGGGAAGTAAAGCAGGGGAGCTTTCACTAGAAGGCAAACCTGATTCCTAGTGGCTAAATCTTCCATACATGTGATGGTCTTGCTCAGGCACTGTGACACCACTTTAGTAATATTAAAACTGGATCTGAACATACATTTAGACATCATATCATAGGAAAGCCAGCAGTGGAGCTGGCCACCTGCAAGTGTAGACAGGTGGTTGAAGCATAGGAATCTGAACCTTGGCAAGCATCAAGTGGAGGATCTGTCGAGACCACGTGAGGCACTGAAGTCCTTCAGCTCCAGCAGCATCTCATTTGATATAGACAGTGCTGCTCCAGTTCTGAGCAGAGGCTAGGCTTGCAGCAAGTAAAGCTGTGTTTGAACTCGCAGGTGGACTAAACTTCACCCACGTATCTTTTCAGAATCTGGTAGATTTCCCTAGTACACCGCACCACCAGATCAGAGAACTAAGCCGCCAACTATATTCAAATCTTTGTTCCTGACCTGTGCCAAAAAGGAAATTCAAAAGGGGTGGGACCAAGAAGGATGGGATTAGAAATCGCTTGTGTTTGACGTTCATTTGCATGCCAAGAAAACTGACTCAGTTGCTTCCCTCACTTATGTAAAGTGGAGCATCAGCTGTATTAAAATCGCAGTCTGAGAACCTGGGAGATCTGATTCTACTGTGCTAATGTTTCCTTCTGGACCCACTTTGCTTATGAAAGTTATCCTAAATGATCATTTTGTACCTTGGTAGAAGGCAGTCTTAAAGAAGTGCCCTTAAACCCTTCAGGGAAGCAGTTCTCTGAACACTGGAAATCCAATCCTACATGAAAGGGATTGCCATATGAGCTTTGCCTCACCTGCCCCAGAAGACATTCCAAAAGAAAGCTGGTTTGTCACCTGATATTTGCATCTCTCTCCTCTCTCTCTCTCTCTCTCTCTCTCTCTCTCTCTCTCTCTCTCTCTCTCTCTGTGTGTGTGTGTGTGTGTATGTATGTATGTATGTATGTATGTATGTTTGTTTGTACCTGTTCATGTACATGTCTAGCAAAGAGCAGAGAAGAAAGCAGACTGGACACCCTTTTTGTTTGTTTGTGTTTATTTTATTGAAATGAACAAAAGATTTATTGCCCATGTCTTTCTTGTTTTCTTTAAGCTGAAAGCCAAGGGTCCCAGTCAGGTTCTACAGATCCTGCTTAATCCTACTATGATCCCCAAACAATGCTCTAAGTGTATAAATGACAGACAGATGACAAAGGTTGCAGAGCAAAGGCTCCAACCCCAGGGCCGGTGAGAGAAGGGAGGGAAATAGCCATAATCAATGACAGGAATTGAGGCAGACATATGTGGGTGCCTGCCTGTGTCTCCAACTAATTATATTGACTAGGAGACAGTAGTCCACATCTCAGACTCTTTGATTCTTTGTTAATAAAATAATGCCTACATTGTGGCATATTGTGAGAGAGAACTGAGATAAGGCTTGGAAAATATTGTGCCCAACTCTCAACATCGAAGCATTCTATAAACACCGGGTAGTGTTGACACAGAGTAAACAGACTTGCCCAGGGCAAACATGAATGAAATATATTCTCTGAACTGTACATGCTCTTCAGTATATGTGGGGAATCAGCCGTGTTAAAAGACAAAGCAATCCATAATTGAATGTCATTGGAAGGCTTAAATAACTAAGATGCACACATACGCAGTCATATATAATGTATACCTTAACTTTCAGCCATTTGTAACAGTTTATTAAGGCAATCTCTCACCTTGTGTTTATACCTAAGGTTAATCATCATATTAAAAAATAATCCATGAATTCACAGAGAGGAAAATAATAAATGAGTAATAAACATGGAAAAGTGTGCAATGGAGAACATATATTAAAACAATGGTTCCATTTTCCTATCTCAAAATACAACAATTTGTGTGTGGTAGGGTCTTGCTGTGTTGCCCTGAGAGGTCTTGAACTCCTTATTCTCCTGCCTCTGACTCCTGGGTGCTGGGACTGCAACTGTGCACCCCACAACCAGGTCACAACAGTATTTATCTTTGAAGACTAAGTCCTGGTGATGCTAAGCTTATTAAAACAAGCTTGAGTATTCGTTGCGCATGGTGTGTAATGTCGTAGGCCCTTTGAACCCTCATCTGGTACTGCATACTAAGAGTATTAAATGATCCAAAAAAACTCCAGTCAGTGGTTTAATTTGTAAGACTAGTGCACTGAAATAAATTAACACATAGAGAAAAAGATATGAATGTGTTTCTGTTCAGTATTTTCCCAATTAAAAAATTACAGAAAATAAACTCAGTAGTTAATAGAGCTGGAATAGTGACATCTATATCTACTCTGGAGAAGTTGCCAATTAAACAGTACAGAGCTATTAAAAAACGATGGCAATAGTTCTAAACAACAAATTAAAATTTTATGTTAAAAGATAAAAGCCAGATGTAAAATTGTATGCAATTGTTTAAACAGTAAGTCTTTAGTACATAAAGCGATTTTTTAAAAATGAAAACTGGTTTAATGGTGAGTATTTGAGGACACTTAACTCTTTCCTGTGGTGCAAATTTTCTTTTGTAAAAGCATTTTTTTTGAATATCGATAAAAGCCCTGTGAATTTTTTATTTCATTCAGCAAATCCCTTAGTGCGGGGACCGGCAAATGACAACCTAGCAGTATAACACTTGGTGCTATGAGAAGATTTTATTCACATGTTCCCAGGCAACAGCACTTATTCCCAGCTTTTATCTTTTAGGTAAACCCGGTGATGCTAATAATTCATTAAAATAAGCTTGATTGCTCATTGCTAATGTGGTGGGTTTCAGCGGGTCCTTCGGAAAGTCACTTGGTGGGATATACGAAGAGCATTAAATGTTCCCAATAACCTTGTTGGATACTTCCTTTTCAAGACTGGTGCACAGAAATAAGTTAACATATGCAGGAAAATGTACGACTGTGCTTCAGTTTGCCACTTTCCCAATAACAAATAACAGAAAAAGAACCTCGGGAATTAATAGAGGTTAAATAGTTTATTAGTTTATTCCCTTGCTGCTAGGAGCTCCTTTCCCGCTTTGGAACTTAAGGAAGGAAGGATGTATTTTAGTTCACTCTCCAACATGCAATGGACCATGGCAGGGAAGTTCCGGCAACAGACTCTTGAGGCAGCCAGTCACGTTATATCCAGACAGGAAGCAAGAGAGTGGGGAAAGCTGGGGCTCAGGCCACTTTCTCCCTTTTATACGCTCAGCATCCCAGCCAGAGAATGGTATTACTCATAGTGGGTGGATCCCCCCACACTGTGTCAGAGGCTAGGAGGTGTGGCTAAGGCCATATTAACTCTAAATGTAAACACTGACTCTTTGACTCTTAAGGGAAAACATGCTAACTTTTGATTTAGAAAATCACACTCGGAAAAGTAAACAGAAGAAAGTTAACACCATTCACATTGTCGAAAGATTTCAACATCCCAGTATAAAATGTCTATCATATAACAAAATTCCTGTGATTTTGAAATCCTAAATGTACAACTTCTTCACAAATGACTCTAGAGATCTCTATTTGTAACAGGTCATTGGCAACACGCTTTTAAATATAGCCTGACTTCCTGTAGCACTCAAGTGAAGAATGCATTGTTGGAGGGCAATTTTCACAGCAAGACAAGACGTATGTGAGAGGATCTCTTTGGGCATCTGGATCCCTCTGGGGTGACATTAAACCTGATAAAGGACAAACACTGGACAAGCAAGCTATCAGATGCAGCCACTGGGTTTGTGTAAGTACTGAGTTCTTAAAACTGTACCTAGGGCAGGGTGAATGAAAAACTAGACTTTGGTGCAAGGTAGGAGTAATTCGTGGAGGTACATGAGTTATTAATGTAGACCATATCCCTACCTCTTTACTCTACATATTCTGTTTACCAAGGAATAGGAACAGATAATTCATTCTCCAAGTCTGTTCATTCCTTAGATACTTTTGTAAATAGTCCATTAAAGAGTACAAGAGTACACACACACACACACACACACACACACACACACACGCACTTTCTTTGCAACAGCTTTCTGCTTATATCTGTAGAGGTTTAGTCCATGTTAAGTTCCGTCATTTCTTTCCTCCTTATACCTTAGCCTGTAGAACTCACGCTGAAACTTGGGCTGGGTGAGGACAGAATAAAAAAAGGTCCTTCCTCCATTGATGTCTCTGCTTCTTGGACAGCAGCAACAGGTCTCACAGCCTCAGTTAGGTGGGTCTGATGTTATGGGATTGGAAGCTGGGTTTTGATAAAAATAAATTAAATAAAATAAATCAAAACTTCTCCAGGCCTTTGCTTCCACAGGTATCCAATATATGGTGTAAAAATTGCTTTAATCCCTTGAGCCTCCTTGTTGTATGCTTGTCTTCCAACTCCAGATGTGGTCCTCAGTAAGCCATTGTCACAAGTAGATACGTGTGTTCAAGTTTCTCCTAGGCTTCTCCTCAGTGCCACCTCCTCTCCGTGCTCCTCCCCTTCCTTTCCCTCCTCCCCTCTCTCTCCCTCTCCCCACCTCTCTCTGTGTGTATGGTCCATGTGTTTATGTTTGCATTGAATGTCTACGTGAGCATGTGTCTGTGCAGGTGGACTCATCCATAGAGACACCAGCTCCATCACACTCTGCCTCCAGTCTCTCATTGAGTGAGAAGCTTGCTGTTTTCAACTAGGCCGGCTGGCCGACATGCCCCGGGGATGCTCTCTTATCTTTGCACTCCACCCCTCACCACCAGCACTGGGGTTACCAGTACGTGTGGCCATGGTCAGCTGTTTTTTTAAGTGGATACTAGAGAACTGGACTCAGACCCTCATGCTCGCACGTCAAATACTTTTACCCATCATGTTGTCACGCCAACAGCCATTAGCTCTTCTTTTAGCTGAGGGATGTCAGTCGTCTTTATCTCAACAATGACACTAGTCAAGAGCAAGCCATCTAACCCAGCATCTTTTAGGTAGGCAGACCTTAGCAGCCACTTTCTTCTCTAGGATGCAGAGAACTATCTGGAAACTTTACCGTCCTTACACCAACTCTACTCTAACGACTTCTGACCCTGAAAGTTTTACTCTTCTTTACACACCGCCCTTAGACTGATCAGGTTGATCGGTATAGAGAGGAGTGGAAGAGTTGGCTGATTAGTAAATGACTGGGGACAATGTGCTGACTAGTTAAAACTACCAGCTTAGCATACCATAGAATCATCTGGGAAGGAAGTCTTAATGAGGAGTAATCTAGATCACGCCGGTCTGTGGGCACATCTGTGGCGAAATGTCTTGATTGCCAATGACTGAAGATGGTGCCACTTTGGGTGGCACCATCCCCTATGTATGTGTTGTTCAACTGTACCAAAGAGGAAACTAGCTGAGATCAATAAAATGGGCAGGGCTACATGCATTTGTTTCTTTCTGCACTTTACTATGACTGTGCTACGCCTGCTTCAAGCCTTGACTCCTCCTCAGTGACGGTTGTAACCTAGAATTCAAAGCCAAGTGAGCCCCTTTCTCCCCTAAGTTGTTTTTTTTCAGGGTATCTTCACCATAGCAACAAAAATAGAAGTAGAGCATTTAATTTTTAGGATTATGTGTGGCCTCTTATAGATGGGAAGGTACTGCTTATGCCTTACCTT
Organism: Cricetulus griseus; assembly: GCF_003668045.3. Taxonomy (NCBI): domain Eukaryota; kingdom Metazoa; phylum Chordata; class Mammalia; order Rodentia; family Cricetidae; genus Cricetulus; species Cricetulus griseus. The sequence goes on from NC_048603.1 coordinate 26,580,190, forward strand.
TGGTTTTGTTGTCTACTCTCAATTTCGGATCAGTAAAGTTCAGTGTGCTACCTGCCATTACTAATATCAAGTGAGCTAATGTGAATGGTAAGAAGTCGGCTCCTGAAAGCCAGGAATACAATCGGCTTTGACAGACCCGCAGCTCGGCTCTCCCCAGATGAGCACTACTATTCCCACACCGTATGTACCAACATACAAAATGCTTTCTCTAACACATTCTTCTCTCTCACTCATCACTCCATCCATCCAAACATCCGGCAGTGACTAGCTGCCTGCTACTCTAGTCCTAGATGAAATACATCTATTGCGAAGGTGACCTGAAGTTTGGCACAAATATTGTAATATGACTTAATGCTGGGGATACATTCGATTTTAAAGACTTTTGACATGTTGCAATGCCACCACTGAGTAAAGAGTGGCTGAGTTTCATGTTAGGATCCTTTTTCTCCCTCCCCTACCCCCCTCTGCCTTTCCTCGTCTTCCTTTATTATTTCCTTCCTTTACTCCTTCCTTTAGATGTGTGAGTCTGAATGTCACCATGCAAGCTCTCCTTGAGGCACTAGTTGGGCTGATAGACAACCAATGAAGAGTGGACTCGTTTGATTTGGCCAAGCAACAATAGACTGTCTCTAAGCAGCGAGGGCCTACGGAGGTCAGGTTGTCCTGGATTTGGTGAGAACCTTTGTGAAAACCTCTACCAGTCACAGGAGAATTGCAGAAACTCTCTTTATTTAGAAGTGTGAGGGCTGGAACTCAGCAACAACAGTTGAGTGTGTCTGAGACTGGAAAATAGTTTCACCCACATCTAAATATAACTTCCCACTGGGCAGGTAGAAACTTGCTTGCCAAGTCTTGATGGTTGTCCGGATCCAAAAAGACCATGAAGAAAGCCAATGTTTTGACAATTAAAATGGCTTTTAAGATGAGAAAATTTGACTTATTTAGGGAAGACAGAGGCTGAAAAAGTTAGCTAATTATCTCTCACCCCTAAACTTTCCAAACTTCAAATATAACAAATGCATCATTTGCCTTAATCTAAACAGAAACCAAACCAAAATAATAAAATTACCTCCAGTGCTCACAGCACACTTTCTCATGGAAAGACAACTTGGAGAATTTGCATTCCTCAAGACAACTTAAAAGAAGGCAAATAGCAGTCAAAGGAAAGTACAGCCATATTAAATATCTACTGCTTTCAGTTATGTGTGTTTCAGAGACATCTCAGGGGCAGGAAAGGATCTTTCATCTCGCTCTATTCCCTGAGCCTGGTGTAGAGTCTTAAATGAATGAAGCATTATTCAGTTCCATGTCTATTGGAGGCCAAAGAACACCTTGTCTATTCTGAAAATAGCAAAGTGGCTAAGGGGTCTGAGATGTCCACACTGGGGAAGCAAACTGTAGGTAAGACACAGCACAGAGGATGAGGATACTGCAATTCTCCATCAGTGACATTTGGTTCTCTAGAGTGAAGACAGCCAGGCTTATTTAGAGTTTGGAAATTTTGGCATCATTTTGACTTTTGACAGGTCATTTTGGCTATATTGTTAAAACAGGTTTTTTTTTCTTTTTTTTTTAAGTCTGGAAGACTTTATTTGGCCTCTCCACCTACATTTGAGTCTGGGAAGTGCAACAGATCATGATGTCTCTTGACTTATTCAAATCATTTCATAGTTTATACTCAATGGAATTAATGAGGCTGGATTACACACTAGGTACACACACACTAATAATAATAATAATAATAATAATAATAATAATAATAATAATAATTAGAATGCAGGTTTAAAAAGAAGGTCCCTGTTTAATTAATAAGAACTTAGCAGAGTATGGAAGTTATAAACACATGTTAACCAGATTGGTTTTATTGGATTGAAGGCACTTTTGAATGGACTTAAATACCAGTTATTTACACACTACAGATGGTGTTTTAAAATCCGTGTTATCTTTTCATTTGAGGCCATGTCATCATTGGACCCATCCACCTAGAATGTTCTGATGTTACATATTTGCCCAATTACCTTTTCAAATTCCCCACCCCAAAGAGAAAACATCAAGTATTAACTTATTTTAAAATTGACAACTGCCTGTGTATTTTAAACAAGAGGCTTCTAAAATAATCTTGACAATTGCTTTTAGTTTTCTTTGCTTAGTAATGATACAAAGCAGGACTTTAGTTTGTTAGACAATAAAGACTTAACCTTTTACTAGTGAGAAACCTCTTACTTGACATTATTATTATTTTTTTTTGCATGGAAAATAGCACATTAATTCAGGGAGAGCCCAGAAAGCAAATCTTTAGCCAGAGATCTTGAAGTATGTTATGGAAATGAATATACTTATTCTTATTTACAACACACATCTATTCATGCTGACCATAATCTCTTTTTTCAAACATTCCAAACTACCCACACATACACACACACACACACACACACACACACACACACACACACACACAGATATTTTCTCAGTCTAGCTCCCTTATAGTAGTCATACAAGTTCAGGATGTAACTCAATCCTGAAGAGAGGGTTTCAGTTGCCTGCAAAAACAGTGATTTCTCTGTTGAAATCAAGAGAGCATAATGAAGCGTTGTCTGCTATACTAATTGGTAGGGAAAAAATTTGCCCTCCTCTAGTGGCTGGACCCAAAATCAGAAAAATGGAATTAAAAATGGAGAGGGAAAGTGGATGGAGAAAGGAGCTGAAATGTCCTAGAGAAAAATGTTTGTTATAAAGGGGAATATTTCTCTGGAGTCTGGAGAACACAGTCTTTTGGTTGGTCCTACCATCGAGGAAGGAGAAGGTCTAAGGAAAATGGGAGTTGAAACCTAGACAAGTCTCTTACAAGTATCAATTGTAACTCATCTAGCTAGGCATGTGTTAAATTATATCCATAATAACTGTTGCTGAAGAGAACCTTGAAAAAATAAGCTTTGTATAATCCCCCGGTGAGATGCGGAAACCAGCAGGCAAATGGATCTGGGGAAAAACTGAATTCACACCAAACACTTTGGACCACAGCAGACCTCACTCCATTTTTCATTCTTCCATTAAGTTCACATAAAAATTCTTGTCAGGCCATGGTGGCAAATACCTTTAATTCCAGTACCTGGGAGGCAGAGGCGGGCCATATCTATGAGTTTGAGGCTAGCCTGGTCTACAGAACAAGTTCCAGAACAGCCAAGGCTATACAGAGAAACCCTTTCTTGAAAGATTATTCCAGAGAGTTTATTTGAAAGGGTATATGCTGATACAAGGGGAAACAACCTTGATCATTTTTCTTGGAGGACTGTATAACCAGGGAACTTGTTAGAAATGCAGATTGCCAGGCCCTATCCTAGAGTGAATCATAGAGACTGGGTCTCAGTGAGCCACGTTTTAAGTTGCAGTCTAGTGGATCATGGTTTAAATTTGTTGTTCCCAGAGACTGGATCCTCACAAAATCATCCAACAAGGAAAGTCCTTGGTCAGGCTTGAGTTTCCAATGCATCAGTTTTTCCCCCGTGAAGAATGGACTGATGTTTGGGGAGTTGACACAACCTGGGTGGTTTGGGGTAGTCAAAAGCAGCACAGAGCAACTGAGTAACAACAGAGAAGAATAACAGTATGAGAGTAAGAAAAGATCTAATAGAAAAGATATGGAAGCTAAGGACGTGTGTTAGTGGAAAAACACTTGGAGCGCCTTAAGTTCATGTCAAAACTAGGTGTGCCAGGCCATGTGTTTGCAATCCCATCACTCCTACAGGGATACAGAAGGCAGAGATGGGATAAGCACTAAAAACTTCCATGCTAGCCCAGTGTACACGGAAGGGAGAAAACATCCTGTCTCAAATAATGTGCAAGGCAAGGCCTGACGCCAGATGTTCCATAAGCTCCACACGTACGCTAGAATCCACATGTGAACAGTGGCATAACACAAGTGAATGTGTACACGCACACACATACATGCAGACAGAGATTTAAAAAAAGACTGTGATAGCCCAAGCTATCAATTGCCATTGCTGAATGACAGTAGATACCAGAGTTGACAGAGAATATAGAAGAGTTCAAGTTGAGTTCTCCCATCCCCATTCACTGTGGGAGAGACCTGAATGATCGATTCTCAGGTGAAGGACAGGAAGGTCCGTCAACCAAGGAATGAGATTTTGGTGAGGGAAAGCGGCTATTGTCACCCACTCGGTGTTGTGTATTTTGTACTATGTGTGAGACACATTGAAGTTGAAAGAGATATAGTGCTGCCCCACCCCCAAACACTTTTTCTGGTATCATGGAAAGATTTTACAAGAAACAGACAGATACGCTGTGCAGAGAGGACCAGCCAATGGGAGACAATGCCTTCTAAAACTGGTCTCTTGTTTCGATTTTGATCCTTGCTATCTACATAACCTTTCTCTCTGATTTTCAGAAGTGAGGCCAGTCTGATGCTGCACTGATGAACATCAGGCATTTATAGACCTCACAACTTTTACTGAGGCCACCAAAGGCATGTGAGGTCGGTGAGTATTACATGAACCCGAATCTCAGGTGCTGGCATTGTGCTTTCACCATCTCACCCTGGGCTGGTCTCCTCCACCCCTTAAGGAAGCAAAGAGGAATTAACAGGAAATGAATTTTGCTCAGTCCTATAGATTCCATCTAGTCAAATGCAAATTCTCAGTTGTATATCTGGTGTTTCACTTTTGGTAAAACAAACAAACAAAAAGGAAGATGATTTCGTATGGAGTGAAAGTTCAGTATTGATTTATAAATCGATATGATACTCCAGGCGCTATAGATATTGTTTATTTGTCAAAAACACAAAGATATTGCATAGCGTGTAAAGACGGCCGTGATGAACAAAGAAGTAACAGGAAGTAAGACTCTGGAGCAGACTGTGTGGACGGTGTCTTCTTAAGCTTGTATATTTAGCACTAGAATATTCAGCTGGCACCTCATTAATGAGTCTCTCCTTTTTATACCTTTGGTATTGATTATTTTTTACACTAAGTACAAGATATTCTTATATTTGAAAATAAATAAGACATTCATGGGTAAGTGTATGTGTCTGTGTCTGTATAAATGTGTGTGTGTGCGCGTGCACGCACGAATGTGCCTGTGTGAATGTATGGTACATGTGTATGAGTACTTTCAAATTGCAGAAGTGTTGCATCCACTGGAGCTGGAGTTGCTGGTGATTAAGAGCTGTGTCATACGTGTGCTAGGAACCAAACTCAGCATCTCTCCAGTTCCTGCCTCACATAACAATGAAACACATCAACAAATTCCAACTCTGTTCTAAACATATGTATAATCATATTACCTGACCCAACTTGTGTGTAGTGATAACAACATTTTTGAGGAAAACAGTCTACATCAGTGAAAAACTATACATATGTAAAGCACTCTATGCTAAGTAACCTGTGTTTCCCTTTGGGCAAACTATTTCACAGCTCCGTGAATTATAGATAAGTAATGGTAAAGTGATTTTTTTTTCTATAGACACAGAAACTTCCCCAGTACCATTAGGTAGGAAATTTCTCCCATTACTATAGACGAGAGTAATTTTTCCAGCATTGATGGATCTATGTGTGTGTTTGGGGGACTATCTCTGAGTTGCTTGTAAATTGTTACCAGCCCTCTTAATGGTGTATTGATGTCTCTAGCACATAGATGTACATATGAGAATTCATCTCTTGCCATTTTCAAATACTGTCCTTTAACAATCATAATTTTAGCTAATATTTTCCATAAACTTCATAAACACCTAACCCTCTAGTAAGTCTTTACTAGATTTACATGTCTTATCTACACTTCCCAAATAAGGATCCAGCATTAAATTTGATGTGAATTATTCAAGAGAAACTGGTGGTACACTGTAAAGCAAGACTCAAATTCAGACCAAAGACAATGTGCAGTTCGCTGTGTAATATCATGGCAATTATGGAGATGAGAAAACTCTGCCTTGGCAAGGTTAAAACACCTTTCTATTTTATTTTCATTGACTCAATAAATACTTTGGACACCTACAATGAACCAGGCATTCAGCTAGTCTTCGGAATAGAACAGTATTAGAAAAAAGGTACATTGCTTTAGAATCTCATAACACTTGAGTGTATGCCTCCTGTTTGTACAGTTTGGGGACTTTTTAGTTTCCTCAAGCTTGTATGGATCAGTCAGTTAGGAACATTTGGTGGATGGGAATCATTACTTGTAGTTTGTCTACTCTAATATCTTCCTGCATCCTTTACTTCCCAGCGATTCAAGTCAACAGAGAACCAGAGACGGCATCTTACTCAGCCTCCCCTTGCTAACTCCATCTTCTCTCTCTGGAACGCACTTTCCTTGACACCCTACGGGGTGGATCCCTGTTCTACACCACTAAATTCTCCCATGTCTGGAGCCTTCTTAGGTTCCACCCACCCATCTGAACTTTATGAATAAGGATGCCCTGCCTCCCAGGTTGCTTTAACTGTGGAGTGGTATCTTGTGCCAAGGCCATCTTATTGTGCATTTCCTTTTCTTTGTCAGTGTGCAATTGGCAACAGAAAGGCATGGAGGTCCCTTCACCTTTGCAGCCCCAGGGTGTGGTGTCTAGGAGTAGATGGAGGTGCTGCTTGTACTGTCAAGCAATCATCTCCATATAATTTATGTAGCTTCTGTAACAATGTTAGCTATTCTAAATATCCAAAGCTCTCTAGATACCCCAATCTCTGCATTTACTGATCTCTCTTGCCAATTGCACGGCAAGCTCATGTCTCGCTTTGGAATGCCAATGCTTCCTGTTGATGTCTGTGAAGGTGTCGGCACTTCCTGAAGCCTTTCCCAGTCCTGAGCCCTGATTCTCCTCTTCATTCTATTTCCTTAAGCTTCCCCTGTCCTATCACTGTTAACGAAAGTGCAATGGTCTATCCAAATGTCTGAGTATGTGTACAGTGTTTCTAAATTCTTTTTTCCTCCATTTTTATTTATATTAGAAATAAGATTGTTTCACATGTCAATCCCAGTTCCCCCTCCCTCCCTTCCTCCCCTGCCCCCCAATAACACCCTGCCTATCCCATACCATTTCTGCTCCCCATGGAGAGTGCAGTCTTCCATGGGGGTCTTCAGAATCTGTCGTATCCTTTGGGATAGGGCCTAGGCCCTCCCCCTAGTGTCTAGGCTGAGGGAGTATCCCTCTATGTGAAATGGGCTCCCAAAGTCCATTCCTATGCTAGGGATAAGTACTGATCTACTACAAGAGGCCCCATAGATTTCCGAGGTCTCCTCACTGACACCCACATTCATGGGATCTGGATCAGTTCTATGCTGGTTTCCCAGCTATCAGTCTGGGGGCCAAGAGCTCCCACTTGTTCAGGTCAGCTGTTTCTGTGGGTTTCACAAGTGTGGTCTTGACCCCTTTGCTCATCACTCCTTCTTCTCGGCAACTGGATTCCAGTTCAGTTCAGTGTTTAGCTGTGGGTGTCTGCTTCTGCTTCCATCAGCTGCTGGATGAAGGCTCTAGGATGGCATATAAGTCAGTCATCAATCCCATTATCAGGAAAGGGCATTTAAGGTGGTCTCTCCACTGTTGCTTCTATGGTTAGTTGGTATCATCCTGGTAAATTTCTGGTCTGATTTCTCTTTAAACCTATACCGGCTCCCTCTCTGATGGTATCTCTTATTTTGCTCTCCTCTATTCTTCCCCCTACACAACCTTCCTGCTCCCTCATGTCCTCCTCCTCTTCTCATTCTCCTAGCTCCCTCTCTCCTCCCCCCATGCTCCCAGTTTGCTCAGGAGATCTTGTCCCTTTCCCCCTTCTCTGGGGGACCATGTATGTCTCTCTTAGAGTCTTCCTTGTTGCCTAACTTCTCTAGTGGTGTGGATTGTAGGCTGGTAATCCTTTGTTGTATGTGTAAAATCCATATATGAGTGAGTGCATACCATGTTTGTCTAAATTCTTGAAGGTACTGATTTCACTGAGGTGTCATAGGATCCTAACCTAGTTTAAACACATACATACAAGTACTTATTTTCCTGATTACAAATACATGTCACATGAAGGGAAAGATCAATTTCTCTGTATGAAGACAGAAGTTATCATCAGGGTACAGTGTATTGGAATAGAAAGAGCAACTTCAGAGATTAAAAACTGGATTATATTTCTGGACCAGCCAATTATTAGCTGCATAACCTTGGACAGATATTATCAATGAGTTATACTTTAATTTACTTCCAAGTAAAATGAAAATGAAAATTCCCACCTTGTGTTATCATTGTCCAGACAAAATGGGAGAATGTATGGAGGGTCCGGCACTAAGTAAGTTCCCAATCCTTAAGCATTTCCTTTCCTTCTATTTCTGACTGGTACTAAATTATGAGGACAGCATTTGGACACATACCAGGATATCCTACATGAGCAGGAATGGCTCCTCTGGGTAATAGAGATGGTATTGCTAACAATAGTGAGGAGAATAAGAGGAAGTAGACACAAATGAACCTTCCCAAGGTTTCCCCCTCCAGGGTTCAATGTGAGGTTCACAAAAGGACTTTGAACATTGCATGATCTCATAAACCACCCAACACAGTTACAGGCTGTGGGACTCAATCAGCACACATTCCTAAAGGCAAGGTGGCTCAGAAACTGAAGTGAGGACACTCTTAAAGGTCAGCAGGGGGACGTGGTATGGAAACCATGCCCTAAGGACATTACCAGGCTCAGCATCCTCCTCCTCTGGCCTGCTTCCCCTGCTCTGAAACAGGGACCAGGAAGAATGGTCTTATGCTAATCTTCTATTTCCAGATGTAGGTCAGAACTGCCAGCTCTTTTGTTTTTAGAGAAGAACTAACCCTAAATAGTAGTGTGGCATAGGGGATGCTGACCAATCAGATGAAACACTGTACTGATGCTGAAAAAGTCCTGTCTTCACTTTGCTAGAGACAAAGGACGACAAGCTTAAACATCCATTTGTCGGAAGTGACTTCTTGGACCCATGTGTCCCTGCCACAAGCTCCCATTCTACCTGTGGCCACTGGTGTATGTGCCCACTATAAGCCCTGCCTCCCCCTGCAGGAGAAGTGGTCAGAGAAGTAGCATAGTGCTGAGGAAGAAATTCAGGCAACCTTGTGGAAATACTGATGCTGCTGGTACCTAACTGCTGTAGCCTCGGTGAAGATGATGCTGTGTGCAAAGGACCAATTTCACCCTCACTATGTCAAAATTAACACACACTAGAAAAAATAATTGAACCCTATGTCAAATATGTCAAAATAATATTTTTAATGTACAATTATTTTTATAAATGCATATTAATTCTATAAAGCTGATCCTTGTTGAGGCATTTTCACTCATTAATCTAATGCACTTTGACCCATCTCATCTCGACAATTGTTCTCACTTACAGGTTCCCCTTCATCACGACCCTCTCTCCTCGTCCGTAATATTTTTCCACTGCTTCCATTTTTTAAATGTATTACACAAGTAAGAGAAAATGGGCGGCGTTACTTTCTGAGTCTGTCTCATTTGAATTAATACGACGCTATCTTATTCTATCTAGTTTCTTGCAAACATGACTCCATTCTTTTTTTTTTATGGCCAACTGACACACATAATGCACACAACATATTCCGCATATTTTCTTTTTCCATTTCTTTGCCAATGGAACTCTAAGATAAGGCCCTGACTTCGCTGTTGTGAACGTGAGCATGGGAATCTCTATACTCTACTAGATTACATGGTGACTCCGGTTTCAGCCCTTCTAACTTTGAAGCCAGCATATGAAGGGATGGGTTCCATGACGACAGTTCCATAGGTATGATGTCAACACACTTTGTTTTTATTCACGCCTTGTCATCCTTTCCAGTCATTCCCTTGGCCCCTCTCTGCTCTTCTGTTCACCTGTGCTCTAGAGCCCTCCCCAAGAAGACTCCCCACACTGATTTCTAGAGTAGCTTCGCCGGTGTGCATTCCCACCATTGCTGTGGTTAACTTTCCCCGAATCCTCATCAGCCTTTGCTGTTATTTGTTTTCTTGACCCAGGTGAGGTGAAATGCCAGCGTAGTTTTGATATGCATTCCCCTGATGCCTAAAAATGTGGAAAATCTTATATGTAGTGAATTGAATTTATACTTCTTTTGAGACCTGTGTATTCAAATAATTTACCTCCTTATTGGTGAAGTTACTTATTCTTGTGGTGTTTAAGTTTTCATGTTTTACCAAAACAGAATTACATCAGCCACCCCTCCTTTACCTCCCTCCTGTCGTTCCCAGCTACTCTCCCTCAAATCCTCCCCACACCTCTCTGCCTTTCAACTCTTAAGTCAGGTGCCTCCTTTTCTTTAAGAATTCCTCTCCAAGTGTGTAGCTGTCAAAGACTTCCACACACGATGTAGTCTTTCTCTTTATTGTTTCTGTCATTGTTTCCTTCATCTTTGTGTTTGATGTGACATTCAATCATGGCTATTACTTTTCATTTTGGAGAAATGTTGTTGGAGTGTTTTTCCAAAACTTCTTCCTTATGACTCCACCTTGAAGTGTTTCCCTCTTATAAGTTTAAAGATTAGAGTCTTACATTAAGATCTTTCCTTTGAGATCTATTTCATGGCTGCAGCATTGTATGGCAGGTGAAAATAGTGTAAATGTAGTCCTCATGTATGAAATTCTGAAAAAAATGTAAATTTAAAATTATCAGCTTAATATGAAAGACCTTTAATCTGTGTCCATTGAGGTTTTTTTTTTTTTTTCAGGAATTTAGTTTCATTCTTCTATATGTGAATATCCACTTCTTCCAGCATGCATTAGGCAATCTGTCTTATCTCCAGTATGTGACTTTGTGAAGAATCAGATATCTACAGAAGGGTGGATCTGTTTCTGGTTCTTCTATTTTCCTCCACTGGTTTACGACTTTTGTTTCCATCTGAGTACCATGTGTTCGTGTTGTTTGCTTGACTGGTAGTTTGGTTGCTTTCACTGTGGCTCTGCAATGCAATTGAAGTTGGGCACTTGGATATTTCTGCCTTGGCTGTTTTCCCCACATGAATGTTTTAGCTACATGTGGTCTTTTTGTTTCCATATGAATTTTTAAGATGGTTTTTCTGGTTTATAAAAATTGCCATTGGAATTTGGACAGGGACCGTATTGAATCTGTTAGTCTTTCAATAATGTGGTCATTTGCATGGTATTAATTCTACCAATCCCGGAGCTGTAGAAGCTTTCCCATTTCCTATTAACTCCTTTCCTTCCCTCCCTTCACACCATTTCATATGCCTCTCCTTGCCTTCTTATAAACTTGTGGCCTCTTTTTTCATTAGTTGTTGCTACATACATATCTCTCTATAAATACACCCTTCTTCTGACTACTAGTGAGGTTCCTCCCATTGTCCTGTCTTTGTTCTTCTGAAGGGTTATTACATCCAAAGCTTTTTATGTATGGTCCATGCCTCATTTTTTTCTTTTGGTTTTTTTCAAGACAGGGTTTCTCTGTGGCTTTGGAGCCTATCCTGGAACTAGCTCTTGTAGACCAGGCTGGTCTTGAACTCACAGAGATCCACCTGCCTCTGCCTCCCGAGTTCTGGGATTAAATGTGTGCACCACCAATACCTGGCTTTCCATGCCTCATTTTTGAGACTCAACACCTTCTGATTCCTATGACTGTTAATAATAGGGATGTCAGGCACTAGGGAAAGGTCTGGAGGTCTACAAAGATGACACCAACTAACAATCTAAGCAACAGAGGAGAGGCTACCTTAAATGGCCTCTCCTGATAATGAGATTGATGACTACCTTATATGCCATCCTATAGCCTTCATCCAGCAGCTGGTGGAAGTAGAAGCAGACACCCACAGCTAAACCTTGAACTGAACTGAAATCCAGTTGCAGAGAAAGAGGACTGATGAGCAAAGGGGCCATACCAGGCTGGTGAAACCCACAGAAACAGCTGACCTAAACAACGGGGAGCTCTTGGTCCCCAGACTGATAGCTGGGAAACCAGCATGGGACTGATGCAGACCCCCTGAATGTGGGTGTCAGTGAGGAGACCTTGGACATCTATGGGGCCTCTTGTAGTGGATCAGTACTTATCGCTAGCATAGGAATGGACTTTGGGATCCCATCCCACATGGAGGGATACTCCCTGAGCCTAGACACAAGTGGGTTGGCCTAGGCCCTATCCCAAAGAATATGAAAGACTTTGAAGACGCCCTATGGAAGGCCTCACCCTTCCTGGGGAGCAGAAATGGTCTGGGTTAGGTAGGATGTTAGTTGGGGGGGGGGCAGGAGAGAGACCTGGGATTGACATGTAAACTAATTTTCTTTCTAATTAAAATAAAAAATTAAAAAAACAAATATACAAAAAATAGCGTAGATGTCTTATCTCCTCTATGACTGGAACTACTACCACTTTCTTATAAGAGTTGGCACTGCCCAGGATGTCCAGCCCAGTGTCAGCACTAGGGGCACTGTGGTTATGTGCTTCAACTATGTTTTTGTAAATTGCAACCTGTGGTGTCAAAAATATTATCCAATTCATCCTCAAGGGTCACACCACAGTATTTTCAACAGGAAAAGAAATGAGCTGAGAAAGAAGATAATAGAAATTTTATATAATAAATAACACTTCTATAAAGCCTTCCATCAGGGCCCTTCTCTAGCTCTCTGAGTTAAAGTATCAGGTTTTTAAAATTAATTTCTAGTCCATCATATTTTGATGCCTTTTGTAAAGTGTTATAAAATCAATTACCAGGAAAAATTAAATTTAAAAGATATCAAAATACAAACTCAAATTATATTACTGGGTTCAATAGTAACATGGTTACTCTCAAAATACTATACCTTCTAGCCACTTTCAATTTGTCTGAGGGACTGTGAAGAAATAGCTATTTGAAACCACCCTTCCTGGACTATATACTTAAAGAAACAGAGTAGCATCCTTTGTACAGCAGTTTCAGGATTACCATATGAACCTAGAAGTAAAATGTGGGAAAATGGACATAGAAGAAATATCTGGAGACCAAGTATTTTCCTTCATCCATCCAACATAAGGACAAAGATTGGGGATTCTATCCCTGTTCTTTGCTCTTCAGAAGAAAAAAAAAGTAAGAATAAAAATCACTTCTAATAACACTGCATCTTGGTAGGGCAAACTCAGAAGCCAGTATCTGAAATATCCTCAGCAGAGAAAAGAATTGCCATTATCTATTGCTTTCAGGAAAAATTCTTTGAAAATTTTACACACATACAGGCACACAAAACATATCTGGGTCATGTTAACTGGTAACTTCTTCCTTCTGCTTCCTCTTGCGTTCCTGGAAACATGTTTTCCTTCCAAATTCATATCCTCTGTTTTTGTTTTGTTTGTTAGTTTGTTTTGTAACCCACTTAATCCAATTACTACTGTCCATTTGCATGTGGGTGTGGTGTCACCATTGAGTCTTATGCAACTCTCCAATGGGCACTTTCTCCAAATAAAAATGACTCTCTCCGACCAGCAGTCACCCATTGTGAATATCTCCTCTCTGAGGAATGAGACTGTAGTAACTCCTCCACCGGCCATGCTTGAATTTTTAACTGGCTTGATTTTGTGAAGGTGACCCACATGCTGTGACTCCATCAAGTTACACCAAGAGGCCATTATTGCATCGCATTCTTCTCAAACTCCAGTTCTTTCTACCCATCTGCTGTGATGATCTCTGAGTCTTAGATGGGGCATTGACATAGCTATTCCATTTATTGTAGACAGAATTTCTTTCCCACCTGGTCCCGCTGCCCTCAGTTCCAAATAAACAAGCAGAGGCTTATATTAGTTATAACTGTTGGCCGACGTGTCAGGCTTCTCATTGACTAGCTCTCTCTTAATTATTAACCCATTTTTATTAAACTATGTATCTCCATGTAGTCTTGGCTTATAGGAGAATGCCCGGTCCTATGACTCCTTCAGTACTATACAGTGTCTCTAGGTGTATTTTTGGCTGTGATCCTAGCCTCTAATGGCTGCTGAGATAAGCATACAGAATCAATTATTTTCAGTACTTTAAGTAGTTATGAATCTGCATTAACCACTACCTTCTACAATCAGAAGCTCCATTGACCAAGTTTGAGAGAACCATAAATCTGTGGATATAAGCATAAATATTAAGAAGGCAATTTGATAGCACAACCATTTAGCAGAAACAATACCAGTAAGTCCTTCCATAGGACCTAAGAGTTGCTCCTAGCTATGGATTATGGCAAAGTCTTCAGTATCAGGCATGAATTCCCTCCAGTGGAGTCGGTATCAAATCCAGAGAGTGATTGCATATCCCCATTAAATAGTCTTGCCACTCACTATTTCGTCTGTAGGCATATCTTTCCTGGAGGTTGGCGTGTTAGCATGCAAGGTCCAGTGCTGGGTAAGAATACTGATGTATTTCTTTCCTAACCACTCAAATACCACCTTCTAGCACAATGAAAACTAGGCAGCAGAAAGCGATCTCCCTGACCAGGTTAAGGCTGAATTCTCTGTCTGGCAGCAGAAGTGTGTGGTATCGTCAGCAATAATTCCTTACCATCTCGTCTCTTGTGAATCACTTATTTGTATTTCTGTGTGGTGTTTGTCCTCATAGACAATGTCTTACCTTTCCCCCAAATCCTAGTGATGTTGGTTGGCTTCAGTGTGTCCTTACCTTGTTGGGAACCAATTTGTCTCAGAGATGCTGAATGAGTTCCTACAGACAGTTTCTGCTGAGTTTACAAGGCACTGTTATTGCAGCCTATTGAATTCTCGAAGGGTCTATCCACCAAGCCTTTATTTCTGTTCTTAATCTTCATTTGCAATAAGCAGAGACTCTAAGCATGTAAGAACATATAGAATGTGTGCCTCTTTGTGAAGAAAAAGAAAATATCTCTTTGCAGAGTCCCAGGAAAAGACTTGTGTACATACCACTGAGGATCCCCAAGTTATACAAGCATTTATTTATTTTGTAAGCTTAATCCCCACATAATGCACTTGGATGTATTAGCACCATAATAGGCTCCTGGAATATAATCGTCTTTAATTCTCACTTAAAGGCTTTAAATTTGATTTTCTAAAATCTTTGGAAAACCGGCCTGTTGGTTATAAGGATTCACTTGCTGAATACTAAGAAAAACATCCAGCATTTTACTCTTTCTAGAAATTGGCCAGAAGAGTGATAACCACACCATATCAAATCCTATCAGGCCCTGTCTGAATCTTCTTTCGAAGAAAAATCCCAACTTGGCCTACAACGTCTTCTATAGCGCATGCCTCTCCTGCCTACTTATAATGACAAAGATCTTATCTCCTTATTCCTTTATCTATCACCAACATCAGAAATAGTAGTGAGTGTGTAGTAGATGCTCAGTAAACCCCTGTTACAGTGAATTAAATTAGCAAAGGCACCAAGATGAAGCCTTTGTGATTGGTCTTGTCTGCATGCTGATAAGATGGGCGAGCCCATGTATAGCTCCTCCTCCTTTTTGTAATCTTGCCTATGAAGGATATAGAATGGCACTCAAGATTCATGTTAACACTGCCATGGGGATGAATGATTCAAAGACCTATGAAGCTTAATACACAATTAGTACCACGCCTCACTCTTCCAACTGGCTCATTGTGCTGTCCTTTGATGGTCTACACAGGCATCTCAACTTTGACCTAGAGAGATAATGAGGGCACAAAAGAGAAGATGCAGAGAAAAAAAGGAAATCACAATTGTGGTCAATGTAAAAATCAAAATGCAACAGTTTGTTACTGTTCTGCCACTCAGAGGGCACAGAAAATACCTTGTCTCTCTTCCTCAGAATTGAAATGTAGGCAGGGCTTAGACTGCCCCCCCAATATGTTACATGGAATTCTTGATAGTAATGATTTTAAATCAAGATAGTATTGTGCCAATAGCAATGCAGGACTTGTCTATACTATATAATGTTTGGTATGCTCATATAAAAGCTCTAAATATCTGTCTGTCCAACCAGGTGTTTGCTTACCCCCAATGTAATTTTCCTGCTACTTTCTTGGTCTAAAGGTTTGAGATAAGACACTTACAGGAATGATTTTAGAAGGTGAAAGGGGGTAAGGAGTGGGAGTCTGCAGGGCAATGACTCCTCTGTTGTCTTAGAGAAGAAGAGGAGGAAGCTAAGAAAGCAGTTCAGTGGGGATGGTATTGGGGAAATTAACCAGATTTTAATGTTTCCTTTTTTCCTCTTAGGATTTCCCATGTCCTCCCAAAAAGGACAAAGGACTATTACTATATAACATCCTCTCAAGGCCTGGGACACTGTACTGTGCTAGCAACTTGATTATTAGATTTAATTGTCTCTCCTATGCAATAGGCATATTGAAAACTTTTGTGAGTACCAAAATAAGGGCTTCGGTAAAAAAATCTCAGAAGAGTGACAGATAATGACTCAATGCTCAAAATTTCTTCAATCGCATATTCATCTGACTTTCTCAGTAGCATTATTAGAAATGGTAGCTAGCCTGACTTTTTATGGGGATATGTACGTTTAGTAGTTGAATGTCTGGTCAAGGTGGCATGCCTCTGACATGGGAGTGGCACAGTTTGATCCAGAGTGTCACTATCCAGGGACCATGCCAATGGCCACTAGGCAACATTATCACTTGGTAAATATTGCTCTCTCTTTCAGCCTGCCACCTCAAGATGACAAAGATGCCATGATCAAACTGTTGGCTCTGCCATTCTGTCATTGCATAGGCAGAACATCATGTCCAATAACAGAAAAGCTTGACCTTCCAGGAGTCCAGTCACGGCCATTTGCTTGCTCTTGCTGAAGCAAAGTGACACTGATTAGTAAAGTTGGAATCAATGAGTGCTTGCTAGAAGTTTTCCACACTTCATCTCCTTTTTTCTGGGTAGTTTACAAATGAATCATGTTCTCTTCTCCACTTTTGCATCACAATGAGTTTCTTTTTTGGAATTTTACTGTCCACTGCAGCTTTGAGAAATTCTTCCTCCAGTGTGAACCTAACCCTGGCTCCTTTTCAAAGGCAATTGGACCTCCTGCAGCCAATCCAGCTTTACTCACCTCCTTGGCACAACTGTGTGCCTTTCCCAAAGAGGAAAACAAGCTCTGCACCCACTCCTTAAAAACAATTAGATGTGAACAAAGTTGGCTAGAAATAAAACAAATTTATAACGGAGCCCTTGTCTGGTAAAATTAGCACAACTGATTATCTTCAGACTTTCTTTTTATCTCCAAAATTAGAAATACTAATCACTACTGTTCTTCTGCAAAAAACACTGCAGCGTGTACAAAGAAAATGACAATGCATCGTTCTCTCATGACATGTGCCATCCGGGTCTTTAGAGGCTTCCTAAAATGTGTAAGGAGCACAACACACACCCATTAGCGGCTGGAAAGCTTTCCAGTTCCAGTACATACACTTAGGAGGGTACTTTGTAGAATGAGTTTATTTTTAATGTGCCACTCATTCTTCATTATTTATTTGTTACATAGCTGGGCAGAAGTGGCACACACCTTTAATCCCAGCACTCAAGTGACAGAGGTGGATCTCTGTGAGTTCAAGGCCAGCCTGGTCTACAGAGTTAGTTCCAAGAAAGATTTCAAAGCTACACACACACACACACACACACACACACACACACACACACACAGAGAGAGAGAGAGAGAGAGAGAGAGAGAGAGAGAGAGAGAACATCATTTTTTAACTTTTAAAATGTGCTTTTAATTGAATTAGGATTATGTCATTATTCCATCATCTTCTTCCCTCCAGCAAACAAAGACTTTAGGTTGAAAGCTGAGGAGGTAACAGTGGTTTTTGTCTAAAGGAATGAGTAGAGAGACACACTAATCAGACAGAAAACACTGAAAATATTTTTCATTTACATGAGTTTTTTCCAGTTTCTACTTTTATTATTTTTTTTTAATTTTTGTTACAAGAGCTTATTAACCCAGGATAGCCTCAAACTTCCTATGTAACTGATGATGACATTGAACTTCAGATCCTCAGGCTTCTACATTCCAAGTGCTGGGATTAAGGGGATGTGTCATCATGCCTACCATTGTGTAGGGCTAAGGATTGAGTCCAGAGCTTTCTTCATGCTAGACAGGCCCAATGGCAACTCCATTACATTCTCAGCCCCAAACATTTCTGGAATTGCTTATTTGTAGGTAAAGAGATTGGGGACAAATATAGGTAAAAGAAGTAGTGCATTAATTACTTTTCCTTAATTTCAGTGTGTTGCTATGGCCCATCAGTGAAGAGACCAGTACTGGCCCAAGACACCACAAGACCAAGTTCTCAGAACGCAGGAGATCTATTTGTCCCAGAGAAACCAAGGGCAAGAAATAAGAAGCAAAGTCAGAAGATAAAAGACTGGGAGAAAGAGAAGGTAACAAGCGACAGGGAGAAAGCTTATTTGGCCCAAGGGTAGGGAGTAGTAACAAAAGACTGCCTCTGGATAGAGAGGAGAGACCTGTGGCACATAGACAAATGATGGTTTATAAAGGTAAAATGGGAAACTGTTAGGATGAGGTGTTTAATCTTAATTGTGCACTTTAATTAGGTGAGTCAAAGGGAGCTTTTGATTGCTGGACTTCAATACTTTGTTAGCTGGCCCTTGGTAGTCAGCCACAGGAGGAGAAAGTTGGCCAATAAGGGAATGAATAGACTTTGGCAGCTGGCTAGCTTTAGGAATTTAATCTAAAGGTTCTTAAGCAAGACAGAAGGAATGAGGGAGAAGAGCAAGACCTGGCACAGCCACGTTGACCATGTCTAGTCAGCAATAACTTGAGGGTAGGATGGTTTGTTTGGGCTCACAGGTAAAGACGTTACACTCCATTGCGATGGAGGAGGCTTGGTGGCTGGGACTCCATCTGCAGCATCGAGAGCTTGTGATACAGCCTGTTGAAGAGCCATGGGTTGGGAAGCAGAAATCATGGGATGCCAACAGAGCAAGGCTCTTACCTACACAACCTGCCCCACAGCAACCTACTTCTTCAAGCGAGGTCCCACTTTTAAAAGGCTTCACAGCCTCCCAAAACAGCAACACTATCTGGAGACCAGAAGTTCAAAGGCACCATTGATCTATAGTGTCAGTGTAAAAATGCTGACTCTCACCTCAAAGCAGTTAAGAGATATTTTATTCAGGAGCTAAAATTAACTGACTGTGGTCCAGGAACAAAGACTTGGGTTACCCCATATTCCACGTTTCAACTTAGCAGTTTGGTGAAACTTTTATAGTAACCGATTTATGACTTGCTTTTATAGTAACCGAGCAAAGCAAGTCATAAATCAGGGCACTTTTCAAATACATTGGTGGAAATTATAAGTAGACAGGATATATCAAGGCAGAAAACTTTAGTTACAGGTTTGGTTGGTTGAAACAAGGGTGCTGTTAAATTAACCATGTCAAAAGTTTTTGACCTGTTCATCATAGGACAGTAGGGCAGACATAGAGGTGGGGAAGGAATGGATATTTAAGAGGCCCGAGATCCATTGTAATTAGGCTTTGCAATATTCCTACCTCTCCATGATGGCTCAAATTCTAAATATTTTTTAATCCTAAAGAAGGGTCAGATGAAGATGCAACTTCTTCCTGGGAACTTTTGCTTCCCAGGGCATATTTCACATTGGGGGTATTATGCATTAGAATCACAATGTTTTCTGTAAACTCATGTATACTAATGGGCTTCTCATAATGCCACCTTCATTCTACCCAACTTCAAATGTTCACCTCCTCTTAATAGCACCGACTGTTCCAACCTAAAAAGCCCCAAGTCTCCTCTGAGACCGAACATAGTCTTTTAACTGTGAAACACTATAAAATGAATAGTGATTTGATATCCCCAATATATAATGGTGTCCAGTGAACTTTTCCATTCTAAAAGGCAGGACCTGGAAAGCAACAAAGGAAGGTTGGATTAAAGTAATAACAAAACAAGCAGGGTAAACATGTCCAACATCCACCCTCTGGGCAATGGCATCATTGGGACTCCAGAGGGTTTGTGTTACCTCATCTCATATAGCCCTGTGGTCTACAGTACATGTCGCCCTCACTCAGCATCTGTAGCTGCCTTTGGAAGATATTGTGTAGCAATTTCCTCCATGATTAAAACCTTCTATCTTAGAGAAAGGTTTGTTTGGACACAGGAAATTTAAGGGGAGAAAAAAACAAAAGTCTATTCCAAGGGGGAAACTCATTAAGACACAGGATGTAGAGAGAAGGTGGAAGCCAAGGGCATTTTAAGGGAAGGTGAGAAATCCCATCCTGCCTGGAGTCTCATTAAATTCAGGAAGTAAACAACTCAAAGGCTTCAGGAAGTCCCTAAATTAATCAGATACACTAGGCTCCTCCTTCCCCTAGCAGGAATAAGCTGCAAGGGCTTCTGAGAGACATTTTCTGAGCTAAGCTGAGCTTCCTTGAAGAGGTTTGCACCAGCCCAGTTTCCTGAAAGAAACAGAGAGTAACAGAACTTCCTGGAAGAAGCAGGAATTAGTCAAGCCACCACGTCAAAGAAGCAGAGGTCAGCTGAGCTACCTACAGAGTCGCAGAGCATCTGAACCACCTGAAACAGACTCTACAGCCTCTGTAACACTCTGCACATGTCAAGACACCATGAACTGTCAACACATCATGGCCGGCTTTGGTGATTCATCTGTCTTTGAGCCATTTCTGCTCCTGTAAATAACCCCTCAGCAATATGCCTATAAGTAGCCCCAATAAAAATAATTAGCTCACCAAGTTGGACTTTGGTAATATTCTTACTGTGGCCCATTTCCTGTCTTGGATGGGTAAACACATCTTCACGTCTCCCTAAGAAGAATGTCATACAACAGCAAATGACCCTCATTCTTGGTGTCCCCAATATCCTGGGATCTCCACTCCACAGGCATTACCTGTGCAGCACCCACATAGCAATTTCCACATTCCACACACACCTATCTCATTTTCTTCTTTCCAGTTTCACTCCAAATTTCAGGACATGGACAGAACATGGCCAGCTTCTTTGCCACTCAAACTCAGTTTATAGCATTCTAGGTCTTCTCTTAACTCCAGTGCCAGCCTCTTGAACATGTCTCCCAGTTCCAAAAACATAACATGTCATGGCCACTTCTCTGTGCCAGTTTTCTCTGTTAGTTGCCTTTTCTTAACCCCGTTATGGGATTATCGATAGAAGAAACATACAGTAATGCGTGCTATTCTTTTGTTTAAATTAAAAATAAAGAAGAAGAAGGGGTGCAAGATGAGACACATGATGAGACATATTAGACATATTAACCAGCTTATTATAGGCCTGGCAGAGTAGGGAGACTAAGAGAGTAGAGAAACAGGGTAAATGGCTGACCGCCATGACCAGTCACCGTAGAGAGAGAGAGAAGAGAAGCAGAAGCAGACAATGAAGAGAAGAGTAGAGAGTGTAGAGAGATGAGTAGAGGGCAGGGATCTGTCTTTTCAAGGGGTCCTCTGTACCTGCCGGCAGACTTAGTTCCCATGGAACCCTGGGCTGACCAGGGTACTGCCTGTTTCACCAGGTAACAGGGGCAGGCCAGCATAGTGCCTGAACCTTTCAATGAGGTCTTGTGAGATACTACCCATCACAATGAAGAAGGTATGGTAGCTAGGAACGTGCCTTTGGTGTTGGGAACTATGATAGGATTTCCTCATATCTCCATAGTCAAATGAACCAGAGAACAGGATATGGGACCAAAGTATATTAAAACTGATTTGTATAATACAAATGCATTCAGGGAGTCTGCTGTATAACATAGTAGTTGTAGTTAATAATAATATTGGGTATTAAAAATTGCTAGTAAATTTTCAAAATTCTCGATATATATATATATATATATATATATATATATATATATATATATTAAAATGTAAGGACATGGGTGTTTCAGAAGGACAAACACTACATTGCAATGTCACACACACGGATGATGAGAACATGTGGCACTGAGACAGGATACAGGAGCTGTTTATCTGTCAGCCCCTCAGCTGTAAAGTAAGAGGAAGTCGGAAATAATGAAAGTGCACACGAGGAAGTCAGCTTCACAGTGTTTGTAGGTGACACAGAGGAAATAGCTAAAATCCCAAAGAGCAGACTGTAGACAGAAGAGACATGGAACAGTGAAAGAGCATTTTCAAGACAGTTTGTTGCATCATAAATACAGGCAGAGCAAATATCTCCAGGCAACTCTTAGGTCATGTCTGAGATAAACATGAATGAGATCTTGAAATGTCAGCTAATTATTCAAATCTGTCTGTATAAGCATCAGTGAGGCATTTCAGGAGCATTGAAATTACATTGCCATATCTTCTTGTAACCTCTAGTCTTGCTGCCAGTCTGGATCATTCCAAAGGGGGGGGTCTGTAACTCTTTATGGAGGGGACAAAGACAGCGACAGATTTGGATCTACAGACAATGAACACGTCCTTCTTAGTACCTCTGCCAGCAATAGGAAAAATGATGCTCTGTGTTCAGTAGATTCATTTCCTTTTCCTCCTAGGCCTATGGAGACTCTGTGCCCAATCCTTTACCATGAGGTGAGTCTATAAGAGTGATTGGATTTAGTCAATGGAATGTGGACAAGAAGTGATTTGAGTAACACATTCTGGTCTGGCCATGCCCACCATTCTGGTCTGGCCATCACCAGCATTCTTCAGATGGTTTTTCAGCACCCCCCCCCCCCCCGCCATCAGTCTGCCTTGGACAAAGATCTTCAAATCTCTCAGGCAACAGAAGACACTGCCACCATCAAGGACAACAGAAGAGACAGAGTCCCTAAATCTCTACTTGGACTGTCATTTGCCACATAGTCAACCAGATTATGATGTGAGGGAAAGGTACTTTATCAGGTTAAAGTTTGAACTTGTGTGGCTGGTTCTAGAAAGGGCATGCCCTGCTTCCTATAGCATGTTGCTTGAATTCTTTAAGCCTTTTTCACTATCTGTGCTGCTATTCATTGGGCTCTCATGAAGACTGAATATACCACATGTCTGGATACTCACACACGCTGTGTTTATTCTCCTCTCTGGTCATTTTATGCTCATATCAGACTTGGTTAAAGCAGTCCCACTATGCAATCCATATCCCACTGCCATATCATTTTATGGAGGGTGAAGTCCAATATGTTGTGCTCCTCAGCCAAGACACATGAGTCATCTTCAAAGACACAGGATAGTCACTTCCAAATGAGTGTGACAAAAGCAGCTGGTATCACTGTAATTGAAAGATTAAGTAAAGCAATGGTGATTTTAAAGGTAAAATGATTTATGGCCTTTCTGTCAGGTTTAATAATATCCTTGTATATAAAAAAAACAAAAGAGATTTAACCTCTTCTTAAGTTGTCTGAATTATCCCTCTCTTGTAGTAATAAAACAGTCCTTAGCTATCTTATTTGATGTCAAGTAGACAAAAGGAAGCCTGCTCAATATTCAGCTTTTGTACCTAGACACATTTTATGTAGATTGGAACCTAAACTTCCCCAGCAATACTTGTTACCAAGCCAGTTTGCTCCTCATATGCCTAGGGCTGGAATTGAATGGGTACCAACTGGAACTGATTAGAGGAAACCCGAAGAGCTCAGAGTTTAATAGAGTGAATTTGGGCACACTACCTATCACCAGGCTGACTGTGTTTTCGAGTGTTCAAAGTCATATAAAAGCCAGTATTTTCAGCAATGCAAAAGGGAGGCATTGCCACTGTGTGTACTCTGATAATCCGAAGGCAATCTGATGAGCGCCTCACAGAAGATGTAACTCTCCAGGAAGAAACCGGCAGGAGCAATTCCAAAGGAATGCATTTTTACAAGGGGGCTTCCTGTAGCCATTTGCTTCCCATTTGTGTGAACATCTGAACAGAGAAAAGAGAAATGACAACATTACTAGACTCTGACATCTGGAAATTGTGAAGCATACAGTTTTTACACTAATTTAATGCATATTCTCACATTACAGTCATGTTTCACCGTTACCCATGTGTCACTCAGGGGGATGCGTTGCATAAAAAGAATTTTGGCAGCACAGAACCTCCAGGCTGTGGACACAAGAAAGGAAAGGCTAGTGCAGACACCATGTTAGCGGTTCTTCAGTCAGCCTCCCAGAATTCGGGAAGGGGGAGAGATTTAGGACCTGACTCATTCCAGTCATTTCCCCTCTAACATATGAGGAAACCAAGTCTCCAAGATGGGGAGAGACTGACAATGATGAAACAGACACAAGAAACAGAAACAAAGTCCCCGAGGGGCTCAGGATGCAAAGATACACGTCACTCTCTTCGACGAGCATTTTATTTCATTTTGAAAATGGCCCGTTTCTGTTTGTGCCTAGATGAGACAAAGAATAAGAGCAGATGGCTATCTCAGATCATCAGGCTCATTCTTTCTTACTTAATCAGGAGACTGCCTGGCAGAATGTAATTTTTATCCTCTTGTCCCCAACCCTGTCAAATCAGTAGCCTGGGATCGTGGGTTTTACATTTTGAAGATTCATTTTTGCAATCTGCGTTATGTTATTCTTGCTACCATCTTTCTAAAGGTCTGTTTGACTGCTGAGAGAAAAGAAGTGCTACGCAAAAATTTAAGGCATCTAGAGTAAAAAATCAGCTACCCACACGTTCGTGGGTACGTTCCAAATGCCTGTTATTCTCACCTGCAAACTGAGAAGAGGCGGGCGGGAGTATAGCTAAGGTGCTACAAGATTTACAACTTTATAGTAAAAAAAAAAAAAAGATTTCATCCTATGCCAACTCCACAACACAAGGTTTTCACAAGTAAATGCAATAATTAATGTGTCAGCCAAGGAGAGTGCCTCCGGAGCAATCATTCATGTGTCTGGACTTCCAAAGAGCCAAGCTAGACAGACTCTCAGAATAATTAACAAGTAGAGATTCCGTCAATCACTCAGTGGCCATTAGGCTTTGTTATAAGCACAAGCTCATTCGATCATCCCCGTCCCGCCCGGGTTGGAGGAAGTCCATGCAGTTGTCATCTTTGTGTGTGAGGAGGTGAAGGTCAGGAAGAGGAAATAGCTACCCAAGGCCATACAGCTGGCCTAGTCAGAATGACGTTCCAGATGATGCAGATTCGGGGCCTACACTCTTCACCACTCCTCAAAGATTTGGTAACCAAAAGACAAGGAAGCTGCGCAAAGAGACTCCAGGCATGAAGACATGCTGTTGTGGCTTGAATATCTTCACCCCTGAAACATGTATGTAAGCACTTGATCCCCAGGGCAGACAGTAATGGCTCTAGACTGCTGTCAAGGGGTTAGTTGGAACCAGATGGGATTGTTTTCTGCCCCTATTCCTCTCACTTTATGAGGACATGGTGTTGCCCCTCCAGAGAGACGGGTAGTGGGGCAAGAGGCCATCTTGGAAGCACAGACTTGGCCCTTGATGGACACTGAATCTGCTTATATCTTAACCTTGTCTTTTCCAACCTTCCTAACTTTAGGCAATATATTCCCCCGGTTTCCAAGTTAGCCAGTTGTTACAGGAACATAAACTAACTCATACAAGTAGCATGAATAATATCGATAAGCATTATTCATAGAACATATATTTTCTGTCGCACACTGTACCAGGTGACTTACCTCATTCAATTCCAACTTGGTAATTCATTCAGTAAATATTTATTGGGGACTGCCATTGAGTGGCTACAAGCAACCTCAAAGGAATTAAATTATTCAGACTTTATAATCTAAAGAACCATTTTCTGGATACATTTTTTATTTACTTATCCTCAAACCTTGGAGTTTCTAAGTGATAAAAAAAAAAGTCCAGATTGGCAGGGCATTGGTGGCGCATGCCTTTAATCCCAGAACTCGGGAGGCAGAGGCAAATGGATCTCTATAAGTTCGAGGCCAGCCTGGTCTCCAGAGCGAGTGACAGGATAGGCTCCATAGCTACACAGAGAATCCCTGTCTCAAAAAAAAAAAAAAAAAAAAAAAAAAAAAAAAAAAAAAAAAAAAAACGAAAAAAAGCCTTCATGCTGCCATTATGAATATAGCAAATACTTTCTTTGAGACATTTTGGGGTATAATGTTGATACAAATGCCATTTCACACTCATCCCTGAAGATTTTGTGTTTTCTTGGTGTGTGTGTGTGTGTGTGTGTGTGTGTGTGTGTGTGTGTGTGTGTGTTTTCAAAGATGATGACACAGAGGTAGACAGTGCTCTGAAGAATTGAAATGAATTATTCTATTTGCCACCATCATCACCTCCAAATGCATGTGCTGTTTGCTATCATGGCCAAGGTGAGAGGCAAGCAGGGAGAGGTGAGAGGGAAGAATGGAAAGATAAGTGGCTGCGGATCCACTGGGCATCAAATGAAGGAACACACCCATGGTTCTAGGATGAATCAGGGTTTCGTGTACCTGACCAGGTATCAGTTTCTAAAGAAGAAGGAACATCCCAGGGGTCCTGGTAGACGCCAGACTCTGAGTCAAACAGTCTCATCAACTCAGCATTCCATCTGACTCCCAGCTGAGGCCTTGTTTCTAATAGAAAAAATGCCATCAGGACAAGTCAACAAGAGGCTGAAAACTGGGGTTCATGTAATCAATGGAAACTTTGGCAGGAATCACTACTTCCTGTACAGACAGGAAGTTTTATAACACTGTCACATGTGTGATTTCGTACAAACCTCCACACACAAAGAGAGCGTTTTCCCTCACTATCATACTAACAAGATAATGCAGAACCTTAGGGAATTCAGATAACAGAATTCTTCAGAGAAATACAACCTATTGGGGATGTGGAGATATATAATGAGATCTATTACACCAATTACCTCATCTCAGTGTGGTGGCTGACAAGTTTCAGTTATGCCATTTGAAAATGGGAGAACCAGGAAGGCCAGTGAAATAGTTTTGGCTAAGAACAAGAGTAGGCAGGATTGAGAATTGGATATAAAAATCTGAACCATGTAAAATCTAAAATTGCCCCCCCCCCCCCCCCCCCCGGCTATCATGGGCTGAAGGAGTTCAAATGAGTCTCTCCTACCAGCTACATTCAGGAGTGCTGAATGTTTACCTCTAGGCACACCTTGACCCCATCCCATGGGACCTGGGAGAGGGCATCAACCCTGCACACATGGCATAAAAGGTTCCTTTAAGAGACAAGCTTTGCCTATTTTCTCTCTCTTTCAGCCATTCCTCTGAAGAGCTAGACCGGCCTCTCTCTCTCTCTCTCTCTCTCTCTCTCTCTCTCTGTCTTATCTCTGTCTCTGTCTCACTCTCTCTCTCCCTTCTTTCTCTCTTCTCTCCCTCTCTCCCTTCCCCTGAAGTGGCAAACAGGTATCTGTCTCTTCTCTCTTTCTCTGTCTCTCTTCGTCTCTTCTCTCTAGCCTCTCTCCCTTCCCTTCCCCTACTTCCTTTCCTTCCCCCAATAAAACTCCCCACTTATGTTCTGCCTACATGGTATATTTGTCTCTCACCCACGATGGGATCCACCAAGGTCCCCCTCACACTGCATGACACTGAAGACTGCTAAGCTCAGCTGTATCTGCCAAAAAGAGTCATCTGTTTCTTAATCCACAATGCTGGTGAATAGGGCCTTATTTAGAAAGAGGCTCTTGGCAGCTGCAATTCATCACCTTTAGAGAGGCCCTTCCTTAAATCCCAGGAGTGGGGAAACTAAAAGGAAATTAGAGGTTCATAGAGACACCAAAAGAAGGTCATGAAGAGATAGATGTGGAGATCTGAAATAATTTTTATTTTATGTAATTTTATGTGTATGGGTGTTTTGCCTGCATGTATGTCTGTGTGCCATTTCATACCTGGTACTCACGAGAAGCCAAAAGAGAGAGTATCAAATTCCTAAGGACTGGAGTAACTGATGATTGTGAACCAGTGAGTAGGTGCTGGGAATCAAACCCAGTACTTCTGGAAGAGCAGTCAACACCCTTAACCAGTGAGCCATCTGCCCATTCCCGAAGCAGAGATATTAGCAATGCTTTTAAAAGTCAAGACATGTCAGAGATCACTGGCGCTCACCAGGAACTCAGAGAATGATGCAGAACACAGGTCTCCTCACAGTCTCACAGGGGATAGGTCCTGCTTCTTACAGACCTCTGGTTGGAATCAGATGGGCCAGGACATGGCTAATGGAATGACTTGATCTTCATGAGTGGCTATTGACAATATAAGCCTCAGGAAGAACCTAGTTATTTCTAAACTCTGTCCCTTCTGGTAAAGTTTCCCTGCAAAAGAAGAGAATTCTGGGCAGGTTCAATCCTGAACAGACCCTTTGGAGGGCAAGTTTGTGGTAACACAGCAAACACCATTCGTAAGCCCAGTGTTCTGGGTTAATGGGGGAAGGAATGTAAAGACAACACAAGGACAAAAGCTGGGATCTGGGCAGAGCCATTGCCTCCTGTTGTCTTTTGTTTGGGGCCATGGCAAAAGTAACCTTGGACCTGTAAGAGACTTGGGCAGAAGCTGCCAGTATAAAGCACTATAATTAAAAAAATAGATGCCTTCAATCCTTTCTTCCCTGATACATAACATCTGGGCTCATGAAGTAGCTTATAGAAGGAAAGACACATTTCATGGTCAGGTTACCTAGCAACCCTTACCCCCTTTTTAACCCATTAACACCTGCACCCTGCGACCTTGGTAACCTCCTGCACCCTCAAGGACTCACGCACAGGGACATTCCTCAGGCAAGCAGCCTCAAACCACCTCTCCCTGCCTGCCAAGCTCCCCACTTGGCACCCCTATATAAGGTCCCTGTGAAAAATAAAAAAATTGCAGCTTGATCAGAAACCTGTCTTGCTGTCGTTCTTTGTCCCCCCTGGCCCTATTCTTCTAGGTTCTTTGGTGACTGCAGCACATCGGGGTGTGAGCTCACGTGATTCCCTGCAGGTCAGGGCAGTCTTTCACGTGTTTACTTAATCCCCACCACCACACCAAGGCTTGGATAGGGCAGGCAAGCAGCATGGGTGTGGGTGGAGTGAACTGGAAAAAGGAAGAGAACCGAAATACAAGCATTTCTTTTTCCCAGCTGCCATCAACAGACAGGATCTGAAGTTCTAGCTTGCTTGGGGGCTAGCCGAAGGGACGACACACTGTTTGAATCAAGGAACAGGGAGAAAATAGTATTCAGCTGGGTCAATAAAGAGATCTACAAGGACATCTCAATACCGTCAACATTGTGAGTCCACTAACTTCATATCGTGTGCCATGCATACTTAGGAGAGCTACGGTTTGTGTGTGTGTGTGTGTGTGTGTGTGTGTGTGTGTGTGTAATATTTAAAATAGATTTCAGTTACCCTGACCTTTGTGTTAAGTGTTCCATTACTTGTTTAACACAAAATGCTGCGCAGTAGAAACTATTAAGTGGGCTTTCTACTGTACATTTAGGAGTTTTCCAAGGACTTCAGAAAGCCCATCTACTTTGCCTTGCCCACCATTGTGCATTCATTTACTTCCTAGAGATGACTTTGGTAGGGTTTTGAACACAGCTCAGTGATAGAGTGCTTGCTTAGTTAGCATGCATAAGGCCCTGGGTTCAATTCCCAGCATGTATATGATGATAGATAGATAGATAGATAGATAGATAGATAGATAGATAGATAGATAGATAGAGACAAATAGACAGCTAGATGGACATACAGCCCCACAGAAAGAGAGTACACAGCCTATTGTAGTTTTGAACACACCCACTCCTATTTTCAGTACAACTTTTTCTGACTACACCAGAACATAGCACACAAATTGAATCTTGAACATAGCCAAGAATTATTTCTTAGCATAGGGGTGGGACATAAAAAGACAATTAAACATTGATCATTGTAGTAATTTTCCTTTCCTTCTGAAGGTAATAAGAATTCGATATGTCAACCCTTATTTTTTTTAAGTTTTGGTTAGTGAGATTTCAGGATGACATTTAAAAAAAAATACTTGTTTTTAAGTCTTCTATTTGTCAGAAACAACATGATTTGAGCAGTGAGTAGGGCCAGGTGTAGGGTCAGGGGTGTCTCTGGACTTTCTTGTGGAACAAATATGCTTATATTAGCTGATACATCAGTCATTTTATTTACTGGTATATTTACTTATTTATTAGATTAATTTTATTTTCATCTAAGTGTATGTGTGAATATGTGCACACCTGTGTGCCGGTGCCTGCCAGAGCCAGAAGAGATCATTGGATCCCTTGTTGCTCAAGTTACAACTCCCATGGGTGCTGGGAACCAAACTCTAGTCTTCTGCAAGAGTCCTTAACCACTGAGACATCCCCTTAGTTTCTACTTACTGGTCTAGATAAGACAAATTGAAATCCACATCCTTAATACCAATTTCCAACTAGCACATGCCAACGGGTTTGCTGTGTGCTGTAGTATAGTCGATCACTAAATATTCATAACAACAGTGTGTCATGTGTACTGTCACTCTGAAATTCCAGAGGAAGAAAAGTTAGGTCCTGAGAAGTTCAGGATCTATCCCCATACAATAGAGATGTAAATCCAAAGTCAAATTCAAGCCCATCTCTGGCTTCAACATCCCATGTCAATCAGGAGATGGTCCACCTTTGTCTCTTAGAAAGTGACTTACATAACCATCTTTCCCCCTTCCTCCCCGCCCTCCTTCTCCTTCATCTCCACCTGCAGAATGCACAGCACACAGTATGAATGATTTTACCCTTCTCCCTGCAAAGTTAATTCCCTTATCATCTTGAAGCTGCAGAGCAGAAATCTCTGACTTTTATGGAGAGTTATGTTATTGTAAACCACACTCTGACATATAAGGACTGCCATGCTGGTTCTGTGTCTTCATAATGAAGGCAGTCACACCAGACAGATGACGGATAAATTCTAAAGTTTTCTAGACATAATAAAGAGATTTTATGTTTCAGGGGTTTTTGTCTGATGCCTAAACAATTTGCTATGTGTCTGTTGTGTTTACTTTGGACTGACTTCTCACTTACTATAATAAAGGACGACTTGGTCTGTTTTGGCCCCCAGAAGAGGCAGGATTTGTCCTTCCTGTACACTTTCCCATGTGCTGCTGGGAGATAGATCAGTTGCACACACTTGGCAATCATGCAGCCCCCAGGCAATGCATTCTCTGAATAAACATAACACAAAAAGAAGAAGGTGTTTTTATTTATTAAGTGAATTGTGGAGTTTTGGATAAGAACTATGTCATTATCTTAGAATGTATTTTATTGTGATTATTTCTTCTCTTAATTATATATTTATTTATTTTGGTTTCCCATGTTTTATTCCTTTCCTTTATATCTTTTTATTGAGAATTGAATGCATGTAAATAATGAAATATAATCATACCCACCCTCATTTCCCCTTTCATCTCTCCTCATATCCTTCCCAACACATCTCTCTCCACTACCAACGTCATTCCCTTACATCTATTGTGAGATTTCAGCTTAGTCTATGGCTGTATTCCTGATTAGACTGCAATAAGAAGTTGGCATTTAGAAACCCTCCATGATTCAGCGTGGCCATAGGTGAATAAAAACAGCAACCGAGTGTGTCTCAGACAGAAGGTTTCTTCAGGACACATAGAACCTCATCACAGGTCATCCATGAAGAAAATTTAGAATGCATTCATATTAGAAATATATGAAAGTGAATAAATTGCATGACCTCTTGCTCCAGTTGCATGGATTCTAACAATTGCATATTCTTCCCTCTACCACACAAGCTTTTGCTGTATATTTGTGCCAATCACCATGCTTACTTCTTGCGTGTAAAGATAAATAACACATATGTGTTTTCTGGATGAAAGATTAGATACATGTGTGTGCATTAACAAAACTCAAGAAAGAAAATTATTGAAACCCAGAGAAAAGCTAGGTACTATATGATTGTCATTTACCACGTGTGATTAATTGTGAATTTATAAGGGATGAGACATTTGCAAATGTCTAGAAGAAAGGGAAGAATTTTCAACTCTGCCAGAGGGGGAAATAATTTCACCTACATAGCGGAAAATAGCTAGAATTAAGGGATAAAGAAAGAAGGCTTGAGGCAAAGTGGGTTGTGGAATTTGGCTGAGGTACCCTGTGAAAGCACAGGTAAAGAGATGCATGGTTGGAGTCCAAGAGATGGTTGTTTCTTTGCTAAATCAGTAATGTAGTACTGAAATGAGGTGAACATAGAAACAAACCAATAATCTAAGTGAGCAGAACCCTGCCAACAAATAGAATACGGTCACAAAGACTTAGTGAACTCGAGGAGTTGGGAATAACCAAGACAAGAACAAACTTATGACTCCTAGCTTTTCTCACTCTGGGAGATGCTTGTAGAGTGAAAGCTGGGATATATATATATATATATATATATATATATATATATATATATCTAAAATTATCTCTTATCTTCTCATCTTCAGCAGGTAGGTGCTGAATGAAAATGGCTGAATTCATGTAAGTTAAGTGACAGTAAGAGACGTTTTTGCAAGAGGACCAGATTAGCTGCAAGAACTCAGCCCTGCGCATCTCTGCGTAAGCACAGACGTGGTTTGATTTCCTCTCTCTGAGAATTAGCTTTTCCTCTGTAAACTACTGGAATATGAGGAGCTGCAATTGGGGCGAATTTGATCCCTGGTATATAATGATCCCATAATGATCATATTATCAACAGAGTTGCCCTTGGACTTTTTTCTCTTAAGCATGCCTTTGATTTGTGTGCTATGTGCTACAATAATAGCTTCACAGAGGTCTGTATGAAAGATTCCTTTCCTATAGTATGTCAGGAATTGATCTGTCCTCTAAATACTACATCTGCTAATGTACTGGTGCTGTCCAAAGCTACTCGTGAAACTTCAGAAAACAGAGGTGAAATAAGTAACTTTTGTAAGCATGGGTGGAATGTGCCCGTTCTAAGATCATGGATACAACAACAGCCCGTAGCTTGTGAGGGTAAGGATCTGATGACAATCTTGCCAGAGAATAGCTATGGAGGCTGGTGGCGATGACTCCATGGGTAAAGTTCTTTATATGCAAACATTAGTAGCTGAGTTCAGATCCCTAGCAAGCATGTACTGGGCTGCATGCATCTGCCACTCCAGTGATTGCAGAGGAAGGCAGCAAAGACAGGCAGATCCTGGGAGCTTGCTGCTCACCCACAAGCCCAAAATTCCAGCTCCATGTTAAGGAAGAGACTCTGTCCCAAAGAGAATCGTAATAAGGCAGAGAATGATAAAAGAGGACTCTCACCATGGACCTCTATCTTCCACCTGTGAACATACACACACACACACACACACACACACACACACACACACACACACACAGAGAGAGAGAGAGAGAGAGAGAGAGAGAGAGAGAGAGAGAGAGAGAGAGAGAGCAGCTCAGATTAAAAATAGACTATGGTGGACTGGTCATGGCCTGGGTCCTAGAATCTGATGTGTTGACCTGAATCCAACCTCTACACAGTAACTATATGATATGTGGTGATTTACTGAACTTCTCTCAGCCCATGTTTCTAATAAACGCATTTAGCCACAATGATTGATGAGAAATGATTTTAGGTGGTGGTGAGAATTATATAAGAAGAGGTATACGAACAGTGTAAGAGGAAAAAATGTTGGAATCTTAAAAAAAAAAAAAAACAGCATCCCTTGCAATTCCTGTCACTATGCAAACATTCAGTAAAAGTCTGTTATCTGAAGAGCTGGTCCATAGGCACAAGAAATGCTATTCTCTTTTTTAAACCAATAAAAATCACTGTGGACATTTAAAAACTACATCCTTAAACAGAAGAAAACAAAGGGACATTGGAAGAAAACAGAATGACAGAATTGCAACTTCCCTTTATCATGTTTAAGAGATATGGCCCTAAGCACAGGGATGATGACCCTGGCTGGTCCTTCTTTTTCTCTGCAACCATCACTTGTTTATCTGGAGCAGAGATAACTACGGAAGGAGAAAGACAGGAAAAGGATTTGGATGGCTTTAGATAAAGGGTCATTGTGTCGGGACTCCATCTCTCTGGCAGACATCACACCAATGCGTGTTTTTGGGTTAAGTCCAGACATGAAGTCATTTATAGGGGAAGCTGAGAGAGCAACTTCTCAGGGGTCACACAAAGTTGATTCTCTCTGTGGAAGCACTGTGACTAAGGAAGAATTTTCAGGACAACATTTCTGTTTTGATTTCTTCATGTGTGGTTTTGTGTACACACACACACACACACACACACACACACACACACACACACACACACACACCAAATGAAGAGTGAGCACATGCGTAGAGGCTGGAGACACACATAAAGCATCCTTCATAACCATTGTTCACTTTACTTTTAGAGACTGGGTCTTTAATCGACCCCAGAACTCACCAGGTTTAGCTGGACTGGCTGGACTGGCTTGGAAGGAAACCCCAGGGATGTTCTTGTCTCTGTTTCCCCAGCACTGGAATTACAGGCGTGTGCCAATGAGACTGCCTTTTTGCTGCTGTTTTAAATATATTAGTTTATTGTTATTGTTATTGGTGGTCGTGGTGGAGCAGTGGTGGTGGTGGTGGTGGTGGTAGTGGTGTGTGTGTGTGTGTGTGTGTGTGTGTGTGTGTGTGTGTGAGAGAGAGAGAGAGAGAGAGAGAGAGAGAGAGAGAGAGAGAGAGAGAGAGAGAGACTTGTGTGTCAGTGTGGGTGTGCATCCTGAGATCAGAAGAACTTTCTCAAGTCAGTTCTCTCCTTGCTTGAGGTCATCATGCCTGCATGGCAAACACATTTACAGGAGGAACCATCATCTCAGTCTATGTCCATCTCTTTCTCTGGTGTTTGGTTTGTTACAAGAGTGCTGGGGACTGAGCTTAGGTCCTCAACCTTGTGCACCAAGCACTCCACTGGCTTCTTCATTCCCCCAGCCCAAGTATTAGCACAGTATAATATTGTAACCTAAGAATATGATACCAGTGTCCAAGTGAAGGGTTCCAACAAGTGATGCTGCAGAGATTCTGAATTCCCTCTGTCCTCATCAAATGAGGCTTTAGGAAGGCTCTTTTAAGAACAGTGTTCATAGCCAGCATCACCCCTCACCCCCCTACACTGTCTTCTCCCCAGTGATCTTTTCTGTTTCCTAGACACCCACACAGCATAAGCAATACCCTTGCTTCCCACAAAAGGACAGAGCATCCCAATGGCATGGAGGCAGACTTATTCTATGGTTGGCAATAAAAATCCAGCCCATGAGTGTTCCTAGACTTTGAGTGCCACATACAGAATGATACGGACAGCCACTTGCAACCTCATCCTCCTGTCCAGTGGCAAGCCAGTTTCTGATTTATATATACATAATTAGCTTTGAGCATTGTGGAATTTCATATAATAAATGAAAGCTACAATGTCTTCTTCTATGTTGATCTCTCCTTTCTTTCAACTTAATGCTTTGAAAGTTTGTTTTTTCAGTATACATCAGAACTTATGTCTTAGGAATGACATAGAAATATTTGATCCCAGAATCAATTCTTAATTGTAATTTACTGATAAGACTTTTCTTTTTTATTGATTTATGTATTCTTTGAAAAGTTCATATATATACATACATATATATATACATATATATATACATATATATATATTTGGTGTGTGTGTGTGTGTGTGTGTGTGTGTATTTGTGTGTGAATGGTTGTGGGGTCATTCACCGAGGCCTGGGTAACATCCCAGTGGCTATACAACTCCAAAGAAAAGTGGCTTTCCCTACCCTAGCAACCATCAGATACCAATAACTGCTCAGTAGGGCTGCCTGTCTCCATGCTAGAATATTTTAATTGTGGAGGTATTATGAAGGTAAACATAGCTACCTACTATGAGTTCATGTGCACAACAATCATGTCGATAAAACAGAAGTCCATAACTCTTCTCTCCATTCTTTGTCTCATGCATTATTTCTGTGATGTTAACCGAGCCTTGGGGATGGTCAGCCTCCCAGTGGCTACATCACTGGTTGCCAAGGATAGCTCATCTATGGCTGAGGACTGGCAATTGCTTGTTCTCAGTACTTTGGGCAGCCTTGGATCTCTATCTCGACTACTACCAATGCAAGAGGAAGACTCTGTGGCCAAAGTAGGGAATAGCACAGATATAGAGGCAAAATCAGAAAATTTAAGAAGGAAATTTGACAGCACGGTGATAATGTGGGAAATTACCAATACGGAACCAGGTGAAAATACAAGGGAATTTAATAGGGAAAAGCCTTACTTACAGAATGACCTAGCCAGCCTGTGGGGCAGCAGTCCGTACAGCAAGCCTAAGATGAAAGCAAAAGCAGGGCTACCACACAACCATCCCTCACTCTTAAACTTTCCCTACATCACCCTGACCACGCCCTCGAAGACGCAGTCAGGCACACCTGTAGCCAGCCCCTAAGCAGGTGTGGCTACAGCATCCCCTACAGTGATCATTCAGCAAAACATCAGTAGTTTCTTCCTTTGGGGTCCATGACCTCCATAGCTGCAATTGTTCACCATGTTTTTAGTACCCACACACAAATTTTCTCCTGTGGAGTAAACTTCAGGTAGCATCAAGAGAGGCCTTGGGTACCTCAATAATCAGGCTTACCACTACTGGATCAGTCAGGACATACTGTCTGGTAGTTTGAGACTGTAGCATCAGTCACTGAGACAGAGGTTTGGTGCCGTCTGCATATGACTGTGGACTGGCTTCTTTATGTTTTCATATTTTGATGTATGAGTTTTAATGTTCTGGTTTTAGAAACATGTATATTTTAAACTGTTACACTCTCTTGGTAACAAGAGATGATGCCTTCTCTCTCTTAATACCTGGAAGTATTTCTTGCTTTCAAGTCATCTTTGGGTAACAGTCATATGCCCTCTGTACAATTCCCTTCATTAATGTTGTATTTAATGATAGAAGCCTGCATTAAGCCGGTCTGCCAATTACTGTGAGCAAAGTGTCATCATTTCACACACATGTAAAATGTGTAAAATGAGTAGCTACTTAGAAAGTGAATCCATTGTTTGCAAAAACAAAGAAAACCTCATCTAAGTTTAAACTTGTGTTCACAGCATGGTAGGAAAGCTGAAGAACAGGAATTGTTGCGTAGATTCCCACTTTAGTGATGTGTCTGAGGAGTGGATGGAGAAAGGAAAGACTAACACCCACTTTTGGACCACAAGAAGGCATTTAGCTTTATGGGAAGGCCTTTTTTATGGAAGGTAGGTTCCACGGAAATATGTTATCAAGCAATCTTCAACTAGAAAGTAATTTGGTACAAAAGACCACATCAATACAGACGTACCCTTACATCATCTCAAGCAATTCAGTCTCACCAGCCAGACTGGTAAACAGTCAACTTTTACTGAGAGCTATGTTTTGCTTTGAAGTGTTTAATTATGTTCATAGCAAACTTTTATTAGTGCTTCCTCTGCACCAATTATAAGTGGTACTTTACATGCATCATTGTTGATTGAACCTCACAATAGCCCTGTAAGATAGGTATTTACACTGTTCCAGTTTTGGAAGTTGGGGTTTTGACATTGTAAGTTATATGCTTTCTCAAATGGAGGTGTCACACTTTCAGAACTGAAACTCTTAGCTACTTGGTTGTAGTATTGTTTAATACAATTAACATGTACCTGAACTTATAGCTCAGAAATGTGACCACATTTTCTCTATCCATTCTTCATTTGAGGGGCATCTAGGTTGCTTCCAGGTTCTGGCTATTACAAACAATGCTGCTATGAACATGGTTGAACATATGTTTTGTTGTATGAACGTGCTGGGTATATGCCGAAGAGATGAATGGCTGGATCTTAAGGTAGACTGATTCTCATTTTCAGTGGGGCTGTATTACTGTTGCTCCTGGTGAGACAAATTTTGGGTTTAGATACATTTTATCATTAGCAGAAATTTATATATCCCCTCTCTTGGCCAATGTTGTAATTGTTCATAAATAACTCCATTTTTTAACCAAAGTTTAAAAGTGCCATTTAATATCAAACTTACCCTGCTCCAAGTTGGTGAGATAACTCAGTAGGGAAAAATTCTTGCCCTCAATCCTGCCAACCTGAGTTGTATCCAGTGAGCCCACATGATAGAAGGAGAGAGCCTACCTAGGCTAGATGTCCTCTGACCTCCACAGTGTGCCCGCCTAAATAAGTAAATGTAATTTTTTGAAAGAGTAATTTAACCTCTATCAATAAGACTTTTGCCTTAGTGAAGCTTGACTTACTGGTTCTCCCTTTTACTTTCCTTTTTACTGAGTTGATTTTAAGTAAGGAATTCATGCATTGAATATTATTGATTTCATTTTAGGTTGCTGTACATAAGAATGCGGAGTGGCGGATATGGTAAGATGGTTCAGCAAGTAAAGCCATTTCCTGTGTAAACTTCACAACCTGAATTCAGTCTCTAAGGTCCACACGATGACAACAAACACACAATACTGATGATGATGGTGGTGGTGGTGGTGGTGATAAGTTAAACATATTTTTAAATGCAAAATAATCAAAACCAGTAATTTTTGGTCATTGCGGTGTGTGCCTGTAGTCTCAGCACTCAGAAGGGAGATGTAGAAGTATGTGAGTCTGAGGACAGCCTTGCTGCACAGTGAGTCTCTTATTCTGTATCTGTGTGTATACAGGCAACATTAATGAGACTCAGTAGATCTCATTAAGTAAATTATACAAGAAGATTACATGAGTTTGAGAGGGGGATAGGGAGAACCCCTCTTTATAGTTACCTTCTTTGACTGTTATTTCTTATTATAACTCTGGTTGTTTTGAAGGAGATTGAAACTTTTTAATACACTGACTCTTCTGCACCCTTGAATTTTAATAGAATAGTTCATATTGAACAGCAAATGCTACCTTACTGAAGATTGTCTATGTACCAGGTATTATGTGGAAAGTGTTTCATAGCAGCATTTTCTTTGATATTAGTAACATGTGGTATAGGTACTATTCTCTCTAATTAGAAAGTGGGGAAGCCAAGGAGTAGAAAGGCTAATTATTTTCTAATCCATCCTTTCTTACTGCTAACAGAAGGATGACTACAACCAATGCTGTTCTGAACCTCCTACTAGCTTATCTCTCATTGTATCAATGACTTTGCCATTCTGTCTAGATTTTTATGAAAGCCAAACCCAGACCACCCAAGACTCAGACTGCCATGAGTAAGATCCAGGCAGCTAGTTAAAGATATCAGGAGACTGACTCTCTTTCCTATTGTCTTTGTTTGACTTCTCCCAAGGACTTGACACTGTCTGGGTGGTGAGTGTGTAATGTTATAAACGAGACACTTTCATTCTAGGCCAGGATAAAGACGTGCTAAAGATCAAACAAGAATCCATAAAACTTCCCTCAGGTGTAAAGGGAACAAAGAAATAAAGTTTTATCTGATGCCAAAGAGTATTCGGTGCATAGAAAATGTACCTAAAATCTAAAAAGAATGAAAAATAAAACAAGTGAAGCATGAGTCCATGGAGATTGACATTGCTGCTGGAATCAAAGATTGAAGGAGGAATAAAACACAAAGGACTTTTAAAAGAATGAGAAGATATTCATGAAATATAACAGAATATGCAACTTCCTAAGCAATTCAATGACTTATGGTTGGTCATTTATTCATTCAACAGTCATTTACTGAGTAATATACCATGTACAAGTCATGTTATGGTTGCACGGATTGATGTGCTTCCTGGCACTGTTCCTGTAAGCACTGCCGACCAATAAGGGAACATTTCCATCACTGACTAGAGCCACTGTCTCTAAGAACATCTCCATAACCACTGTATTGATTGACAGGGACTAAGCCCCTCGTAGGCTACTTCGATGCCATTCAGAAGCTCAAAGATCATTTTGTAACTGTGCCATTGTATTCTAGTTCAGTCACATGGGCTGAGGCACATAAACACTTTGTGCAGGACACAGCAGCCCTTTCGGCGAGCTCAACTGTTTGTTACCCAAGCTTCTAGAAGCAGCACTGGTTCACAGGAAGACTATAATTTTTCATGAAAAGAACGACATATTTTTGGAGAATGCATCCTCTCTTGGGTCAGCCCCTATCAAATGATTGCTTGATACTTAAGGACAAAGTCTTGTCAGGATGCCACTAATGGGTCATCTCATCTTACGTATCCTGGTGAGGGCACCTATATTATCTCTGCATTCTGAATATTATTGTACACACACCCACCTCAAAGTCCTTTTTTTCTTAACTTTACTTCATATGCAGTAAGGGAACAGATCCCTATTTACATAAAAGCACCTTCACACTAACTCTAGGCCCACTCTGTGACATCTGCTTTGAAGGTCCAGAGCCCAGACAGCTTGCCTTCATCCTTTTTCACACATGTGGACTTAGTCATCTACACAGCATTGCCCATTCTCAAACGCTCTGTTCTCATCTCTTACCAGAGTTTCTGCCCAGATTTTATGCCACCTCACCCCTCAGAAATGTATCCTTATTTTTTCTATTTTGCTTGTCAACCCAATTGGAAAGTTTGCATTTTCTAAATCAGGGACTATTAAATGGTTTATTTCTTCTCATTCTCAGACTGAAGAAGGTGTTTAGAGAATCCTTGACTAGAGGATACTCTGAGATGAGACAGGGAGAGCCTCTAGAGCATAGGTGTCTAACTCTGTGATCTCCTGGTCCACAGTGAACAAGCAAAATTGTCTTGGACACATATACAGCATCCTCCTGAGTGCTCTTGAACAGCTCAGAAAGGTAGTTGATTTTGGACATAATCGCTCTAGTTCACAGCATCAAGTAACAATGCCTGTATGAATAACAGGCTAGGATTATAGGCAAGCACTCCCATGCCTGATTTTAGATTGATCTGAGGATTTGGGGATGCTAGGCTAACATAGCCCAGGGAGAAAACTAAAATCATTTGACCTCAGCTGTCTTTCTAACTTCATTCAACTATCATTCTCAGTTTAGTGACAGTGTACTTTACCAGTGTACAGGAACTACCATGTTCTTTCCTATTATCCACAAAACAAAACAGTATGAACACAAGCAATATATGATCGAGGGTTCCTCTGGGAAGATGTTTTTCCTAGTTTCTGATCTTTATTCTTGCTGTTCTTTCTACCAGGAAAACAGTCTTTCTGTTCGGTCCAGATCACGCAATTATTTTAGGAGCAAACTCATGATTTATTTCCTACTTGTGCTCTTCATAAGCCCTTAATCCTTAATTCATATTTTCACTTCAATTATGACCCTCACACAAGCTGCCTAAATTGTGTCCTAACAGGTATGCCAGATTGAAACCCCTAGAGAGAGGGACATGTCTTACTAAAAGCAGGTCCTGTGTCCAGCACCATGATGTACAAACAAGATATTACTTGGTTGTAATCTTCTGGGCCATATGACTACTGACCTACAAGCTGGTCCCTGCCATCAATGCCATTAATTGCCACATTATTTTAAAGAAATTATTGAAATTCTTTGTGGGCCATTTCCTTGTGTGCAAAATGAGAATGATTTCCTTAATTTGCCACCATCTGCCCGACCAGCTTAACAGTTACTGTAAGAAAAGCCAAACAAATTGATTCATATTGTTTTCCTTTAAATTACAAAATGTTATGAAAATACAAAATATTATTAAAGCAAATATTTAATTTGGTTGGAACCTTTTGAGATCACTATAAAAGTATGCATAAGTGTAAGTGACCTGATTCTTTCCCATTGGAATGAGGAATAATAATGCAAATATAATCATTCCCAGAACTAGAAGTTTCTCAGGACTATTTGTGAGGCTCAAATAAATTAACCATAAACCCAGAAGCTTCTTAGGAACTATGCTGTCCTGGTTGTCATGGATAAGGCTAGTGTGCTCCATAACGGGGCTCTTACAAGACTCAAGCCTA
Organism: Cricetulus griseus; assembly: GCF_003668045.3. NCBI lineage: Eukaryota > Metazoa > Chordata > Mammalia > Rodentia > Cricetidae > Cricetulus > Cricetulus griseus. The sequence goes on from NC_048603.1 coordinate 26,621,934, forward strand.
GGCCTTACTTACCTCATACTTTTTACGCTACATCAAACAAAACTTAAAGATATTAATTAATTCCTAAGTGAACAAAATACGTTGTTCACTTGAAAATTCTGTAATTTTTTTGTAATGTCACCTTGTATCCAACTATCTAGAATACTCATAGATCCCAATACAAGGAACTTACACTTTGAGAGAAGATCTCAGGAAACCCTCTTGAGAAATCTAAAGGTAAGGACAGATTCTTCTTCCCAAACATATAGGATTATGTATGTCTTGTAGAACCACTGAGGGTGACCTGCAAGTAAAGTATGATTCTTCAACTCTCAGCTGCCAATCACAACACTCAATCTTTATTTACCTCCCAAACTGTCTATCCTCATATCAAAGACAAACCAGGCTTCCTTATTTTTAGGGGGCTCTGGGATGAACCCCATCCTGGAATCTTCTGAAACAGTAAAGTCTCAGCAAGGGTCCATGCTGGACTCACTTGGGAGCTGGAAGTTGGAGGTGAAGTGAATTCCTCCAAGCCTTGGCACCTCCCATGGACTCTCTGCACTCTGAGTCCCTGGGAGCCAGGTGTCTCGACCACAGAGTATGTAGATAAAGGTTGACAGAACTCAACCATCTTTTCAGTCAAGTGTAAACACTCTCCAGTACACCATGAGGAGTGCAGAAGATGGGTCAAATGAAGGTCCGGCCATGGAGGTTTGTCACAGCTGGCTTGTCTCTTCATCAGAGGTGAGATACATGGGCATTGGTTCCAGTTTTGCCATAAGCTACTGGAAGACTCTGTGACTCTTAGATTTCATCTCTGCCTATGACTATAATCTTCATTTACATGGTCCTGTGGAGAATCAAGCAAGATGCCTGGCCATTCTGCTCACTGCCATGAATGAGAGCTCCAAAACTATTCATTGTCCTACATCACACCTCCAGCCAGCTCATTATTCTCTCCAGCTCTATGTTGTCTTACCTTCATACCAAGAGCTGCCCCTCAGACAAACCAATCCTCACTGTTTTCATCAGAAGCACACAGCTCACCTTTTCTTCTTCTTCTTTTCTTCTTTCTCCTTTCTCAGCACAAAATCTTATCTCCAGTGTTCACTTTACAGGTTGCAAACTCAGTCCCTGTGGGAGCCAGGCAAAGAATATGAAGTCAGCAGATTGCCCCTGCAAAAGAAAGGGCATTTGCAGGCTGGAAGTGAAAGGAAGTAACCATTTCTATAGCTGCTATGCACCCTTGTTAATTACTGTCAAGTAAAATGTATCGCCAGCCAGTCTGCAAGTCCCGATGCGTTGATGGTGTCTCACAGGGCCCTCAGACTCAATTATTCATTCTTTTTTCTTTCAGTCCACCAGACTGGGCAATCTCAATTGACTTAATACCAATTCTTAACTCTTCAATAATGAAAGAACATTGTATAACTAATTCTAGCAAGATAGAATCAAGCATATACCACACCAGGCAAAATATCACATAAGAAAAAATCAATGAAACTATACTTCTTATGAGTGTGAGTGAAAATATCCATAGAACTTCAGTGACAAACCAATGCTATGTGAATAATTATTTATTATTATAAAGTTAAGATTGCTCTTAAAATTGCAGACTTGTTGCTACATATTAAAGTCACCAAATGTATTATGTCATATTAATTCAGAATAAAAATATATGATCATCTTTGTAGACATAAAACTATCGCTTTGTAGCAACAACATCTTGTCATGACAAATACTCAATAAGTAAGGTTAGATCTAACAGACAAAGAGCACTAATAAAAATCATACAGTTAATATCACAGTTTTAGTGAATGGCTGAATCAGGGGCTGTATATGTATCTCAAGGGTAGAAATAAAGGGCTCTTGATTTCATTCACAGCACTGAAGGGGAAAAAGGGTACATACTTTCCAAAGATAACATACAAGGGAAGATAGCTTCACTCAACACTGTTTGTATTTTTCCTAGAGGTTCAGGTCAGTAAAGCTAGAAGGATATCTAATGAAAAATTTAAAAAGAAAAAGTATAATAATTCCATTTTCAGATGGAATAACATTTAATATAAAAAATACCAAACAATATATGAAACTTCTCTAACCAGCCTGCGATTTGATGCAGGTTTCAGTTATCAATTGGAAGTTAGTTATATTTGTTGGCCTGTGGTGTCTACAGTGGGGCATCACTGTTCCATTATAGGGTAATTCCATTTTAACTCTCTCTCTCTGTTACGATAAATCTTTTTGCCAAAAGCCGCCGAATCCCACTGCCACGTATACGCTTTAAGCCAGTCACCCGCCCGAGTTAGGGCCCAAATTAATACACAGAGAGACTTGTATTAGGTTCAAAGCTGCTTGGCCAATGACTAGGATTCTCATCTACTAGCTTATTCTTAATTATCATAAACCTATATATTTTATAAAACTTATCTTATAGAGGATGCCTTTCGCTGGCACCCTCTCTTGCCGGTGGCTCACATGGCGCCGCTGGAGGAGGAAGGGGAAAAGGGGACACTTCCTGTTTCTCCTTTCTTAAATATGAGTCTCCTTGCTACGTCACTTCCTGCCTGGAACACCACTTCTCTACTACATTTCCCAGAATCCTCGTTGACTCCTAGCCCTGTCTAACTTGCTGTTTCATTGGCCAAACAGAAATTTACTTAACAATCAACAAGATAAACATACACAGGCACACAAGTGCTCTTGCGCATGCGTATATTAAAAAGATCCTACAGCATTAGGTTTACACATAGCTTTAGTCTTTAGTATTATCCATCCTTCCATTTATAAATAGTAGCCCAGTACCAGGAACGAGTTACTTCTTTTGGAGTTGTTTATCAGTGAATACCCTTGCGAATACCCTTGGTTACCCTCTAAAACTTGACAGCTGAGGACACCACCGATTTGAATCCTAGAATATGCAGAAATCAAGCTGAGACTCATCTGAAGAAACAAAGCTTCATCCCCATGGACTGGCTTTAGTAGCACTGGAGAATACTATGCTTGCTCCCAGGGAAGAAGAGCAAGCATTTGTCTTACACATTGGTGAAGCTTATGACTTACAATGACAATTAGCCTGTCAACACATGACCATTGTTGCAATAATGATACAAATATCATGTGAATAACAACCAGTTGCTGATTGGATCTAAATCCTACTTCACAAGACAAAAGTCCATACCTCACAACATTATGGGACCAGGAGCGCATGACAAGATAGGACACAAGCTCTGGGGCAGTGGTTCTCAACCTTCCTAATGCTGAGACCCTTTAATACCGTTCCTCGTGTTGTGGTGATCCCCAACCATAAAATTATTTTTGTTGCTACTTCATCACTATAATTTTGCTACTGTCATGAATCATAATGTAAATATCTGATATGCAGGATATGTGATATGTGATCCCTGTGAAAAGGTTGTTTGATCCCCAAAGGGGTCTCAAAGCACAGGTTGAGAACTGCTGTTCTAAGAGAGGACATATTACCATTATTCTACTAAAAAGACGTAGTATAGACTGAATCCTACTGACTTATGATTATAGCCATAGATTAGTGCATCCCTCTGTCTTCACCCAAGAAGCAGTAGATGAGCAGTAGATGGTGATGAATAGGGACCCATGGCTGGCCAGCTTGTAGAGAATAAGACACTGGGGAACACTGTCCCTAAATGGCGTAGCTCTCTCACACCAAGTTTTGGGGCTCACAGCAGAAGATGGTAAGGAAATACTGTAAAAACCACTAGTAGTGGTAAGTATGAGGAAAAAGTGTTTTCTGGACACAGCAATACAGCTAAACATATGAAGCCACAGTGGTTGTCACAGCATGCACTGGACCTGTGCAAACCCAAGCCAAACCATGTCCCAGCAAGGAGAGGGAAGTTGGGCACAGATTCCCTCCCCCAGCAGAGGAGCTTTTGGCAACTGTTTGCTGCTGGAAGAGGAGAGTCAGGATTTTTCTAAGAGTGCAGCCCCTAGTGGGAGGCCAGAACTCCAAAATACATGGGCAAACAACACAAATTAGTACAGCGGTTTTTTTGGACATAAGATTGGATAGATAGGGAAGCAGGTAGGATCTGGGAATTGTTGGGGGAAGAAGGGTAAAGATGATCAAAAGATGCTGTAGGAAATTCACAAAGGACTAGTAAAAGTATTGTAAAAGAAGAAAAGGAAAATCAATTGTATTTTAAGATACAAACAATAAATAATACAAGAAATTTTGTAATAGCATCCAAAAGAAAAAAAACACTTCAAAGTAAACTTCACAAAAAAAGCAAAAGTTGGACACCAAATACTATTAAGGGTTTCTGAGAGTGAAAAGCAGCTAGAGGAGAGAAACACCTCAAAGTTACAAATTGAGATGCACGGTTATTGCTAATCTATCCAGGTAATTTACCCTAACTTGATTTGTGGATTAAACGAAATACCTATGAAAATCCCAGACATACAACATTATGCAATAAATACTTTTATTGTTCCCAGTAGCTTCGGTTGGGCTGAAATTGACTTTCCAAAGGTAATGAATAAACTCTTGAAAACAGTGGTGTGCTTAGAAGATGAGCCATCAAAGGTGGAGAGAGGATCAAATTTCACAGAGTCAGCATTTCAGGCTCACATTGTGCATGCAACAACTGCATCCAACATGAGTAAACCAGGCTCTCGCTAAACATGCATTGAGTAAATGAAAATATTGAATGAATTAAACATTTATTTAAAGAATCCATAGCAATTCCAACATGAGTCTTCAGTTTAGAAAAAAAAAATCTTTGGCATTGCAGAATCTCTGTTTAGAAGAGTGTTTGAAGTCATTAATCCAATTTCCTAGTTATGTCTAAATCCCGTGTTCTCTGCTCCTCTTAACTGATGGTCTACACTTGAGCTTGCTTCTTTGTGTGTTGTATTTATACATTCTCGGGATGGCGCACCTTTGAAGAATCAGTGGTCCATTCTGAATTTAACGAGCTCAAGTTAATGGAGGGCTTACTTCCATCCAGTGGGCAAAGTGGCACCTCCACAAACCAACCAGACAAGATCCATACAAGAGCTGTACCGTATGCTCCTAGCCATAAAGTGAGGTAAGGAGAAGAAAAGAAAACAATAACAGAGAAATAACCTTTATAGATTATTAAGGTCACAGAAAAGCATAGCAAAGGAAAAGTGAATGCTAGGGTGATACCTTAGCAAAGACTGAAATCCAGTGAGGGAGATGGTTGTGGCATGAACATGTGTGGTGAAAAGATTTCCAGTACTGGAGACAGCAAATGTAGCACTCCTGAAACCTGGCACACCACAGAAGACAACACAGACTTGAAAAAGGAAGATACTCTTTGTCAGTTCTATACTTCTATAAAACACATTCTGTCCATCCAGAATTCAGTCAAAGCAAGGTTACTCTAGTGTTATCGAAGCAAAAAAATAGCCCACGGTCTAAACCACAGAGAGTACCATAGGTCTGCTGCTAATTTATGAGGTGTCCTTTGGCAAACTGTTTCTCCTCTTCAGAATGCTGCTTCCTTGTGCATATGGTGACTGAATTCTAGAGTCCCTTCTAGCTTTAAAGTCCCTGCTATTATTGGTTGGAAATGGCTATCATTCCAGGTCAAGTGAAATATGAGTTAATGTCATAGCTAGAGGAGATGTGGGCAAACTGCTGACCAGTTTCCTGGTCTGTAATAAAATCCCCTCTGTTCTGTATCTATGCAAGTCAAGGTCACAGTTTACTGTCTCTTCCTTCACTGTGTCCTCATCTAAAATGTTCCACCTCATAGTCTGTGCTCGATAAAAGACTTGTGATTTTTTTCTTTGCCCAAGGATTCGAGCTCAGTTCCAACTCAGGAGTCAGGTACAACAGTAATGTAGACAAATTCTAATGTGAACGGTCACAGTTTGGAAGGGTCTATCGCGAACCCACTAGGTCTCAGTGTTAGCTAGACATTAGAATTGTGTTAACTTGAAAAGCCCCGATGTCTAGGTTATCCCCCTGAAACAATGAAATTAGAATCTCTAGACATCTATTTGGCATTCCTCAAGTCACTGTAATGGACAGCTGTGGCCCAAAACTTGCAGACATGTTCAAGCTGCAACCTGTGGGATGCATTGGGCCAGAATAGCAATGAATGTAGCACAGTACATTTTAGACTTATGGAAAATGTTGTCCTTATTATTATTACCATTATTGTTGTTGTTGGCATGCCACTGCACTGACATGGAGGTCAGAGGATGACTGCATGCTCCAATTCTCTTCTTCCAGGTTTACATGGGTTTCAGAGCTCATTAAATTTAGCGTGCCAGGGTTTACCTAGAAGCCATCTCATCCACCAGAGAGTTTCTTTCTTTCTTGTGTGATATGTGATTTGGGGTGTGTGTGTGTGTGTGTGTGTGTGTGTGTGTGTGTGTGTGTGTGTGTGTCCCATAGTATAATGCTCATTGGTGCCACTGTTTTATCACAAGGTTAAGTGCTTGGTACCCCTGGGTCACTAGTAGGGAGAAGAGCTTGGTTTTCACAGTAAGCAAAGTATCCAATTTCAACATTTGCAGGGTATGAGACCCTGAACAATACCTTGGTTTTTATTTTGGAAAAGGAATTTCTAACATATAAAAACCATGAACCATCAAAAAACCCTGAAATTAATGTATTTTCCCTTATGTCTATTTTAAGTTCAGATCTATCAAATACTTCCCAATTTTACAGAATCATATACTAACTCTGAGAAGACAAATGTCAAAGCCACACTCTTTGGAACGAACAACCTTTCCTCAAAGCCTTGAGATAGAAGGCTTTGGAAAGGACTGAGATGAAATAAATGTCCAGAGATCCATTGACATTGATAAGAAGAAAGTATGGGCTTGGCTGCAGTGGTAACAGTCAACCAAAGTACACGTTCCTATTATCAAATTATTGTGGTTGCTGTTATTCCAAACTAGAGTATTCCAAACAGCAGCAGGTATCATCTCAATGCACTGAGCCAAGTTTCTGAGTACAAATTAACTGACTTTTCTGGTGTTGGCTCTCTAACCACTGTGCGGCGATCTCAATGCTCATCTGCTGAGGATTTTCTGCTCACAAAGTAGGCATTAGCGGGATTGATCTTCTCACCAGCTAATGGATTGGAACCATATTTAGTTTCTTGTAAACTTTTATTTGGAAGCTTTCCTTGGTCCCTTGTTATAAGTCTCTTCGGAACTATATCACGATAGAGCAGCCAATCATTGGTGAGAAGACAAAAGAGAGTCAAACTTGGATAACTAGTCATGCAAGTGACATCCCACCACATCTGCCATATTCTATTCATGAGGAATGAGCTTTGGAACTTGGTACCGTGTTAGATGTAGGAAAGTTTGCTTTTCTGCAGTCACTGGTTGTCAGAAGAGAGAGCCACATGCCTTAGAAGTTTCGTTATTATTATCTTTACTTTTATATTTATAAGTGCCAAGGCCCACCTTATCTCATTATTTTATCTGGATATTTCACGTTTTGTAGACTTTCTATGAGTTGGGCACAAATTGTAAGAGATAATGGGTTATATTTTTTTATTTTTTTACATTTGTATACATTTATTGTGGTGTATAAATAAAATACATTCATTTTTTATGTTTTGTGAATTGTAGTTCTTTTTTCCATTCATTTATTTAGTTCATAAATAAAGTCATGCACAATTATGATACAGAATACAGTATGTTCACAATGGCATGGCTAAATTAAACCAATTAACATGTTATATCACACATATTCATTTTTGTTTGAGAACACTTAAAGTATACTATCTCACAACTTTTAAAATATAGAATATTGTTATCAATCATATTTATCATGCTCTCAGTAGACCTCAAGACTTCACAGAGTCCATGCCTCTTGTCCTACTGCAGTTTTATATCCTTAAACCAATCATTTCCCCATTGTTAAAAACCCACATTGAAGCCTAATAGCCACAATGATGCTCTCTGTTCCCATAAGTTCATCATTTCTAGGTTACACATAAAATTGAAATTGTGTGACATTTGTCTTCCAGCGTGTCACTTATTTATTTATTTATTTATTTTGGTAAGCATATAACTTTGCTACTTACTAAAGATGAAATCAAATTTGCATGCAGAGGTGAGCGCTCACTGAAACACCTTGGATTCATCACATATTTGAGTTTCAATTAGCTTATATATATTATATTTAAATGGATAAAACAGGCACTTCTTTCTAATTGCTCACTAGCACCTGAGGAAAAAATGCATTCTTCGAGAAGGTTATAAATTCCACTATGCAGAAGTCACACGCTGGCTGATAACATGTTAAGGCAGAGCTCGTGACTATTGGATAATTAAAATCTGACTTTGACAAATGAATAATTCAGTTTGACAGAGACAGCTTGAGCAAAGGCTTGACGGCAGGAAATTGGAGGGCATGCCCTGGGACTATGAAGATGGAGTGTGGAAATCACGGAGAGAACAGAAAAAGAAGCAAAGCTGAGTCTAACCCCACACGAGATAAAGTAGAATTCACCCGAGGAACCACGGGGGAACAACAAACAAACAAAACCAAAACTGAGAGGTTGATACTAAAAGATACAAAAATCAGGCAACCCACATTTAAGCCAGCACATACCAACACTGTGCCAGCGACAGAAGCCAGTGAGAGATGGAGGAATGGGGTACAGGGAGATGAGCTAGTGGACTTTGAGATTGAAAGGGAAGCATTAAGAACAAGGCATCAATGGTGAGTAGATTTTCCCACCCAGGTGACTAGATTTGTATCAGAGACTCATGAAGAGACTCTGGAAATGGGAATGGAGATGAAGGTTGATTCCTTCATACGGTCATCTCTCTAGCATTTTCTTGTTTAGGGATGTGTTGCTCATTTGTTTGTGTAAGGAAGAGCTCTGTTATTGTGGGTTTGCACATGGTGGTGTGTTGAAAGAGATAACACAGGACATGGATTCAGAAACACGCAGTGAAACTAAGTCATAGATCAAATTTAGGTCTGTGTGTTCCTTTCTACTACTTTCTGGGGGTGTCTGTTTCTCTGTTCGTGGATAGTGCAGCTGAGAAGAATATCATATCCCATAGCTAGTGGGGAGCTGAGCCAACATTATTTTTTGCTTCATTTCTTGGGGGCTATTTTAGGTTGCTTACAATTTAGAGGTCACATAGGCATGACTTCTCCATTAATGGATTTCACGTAGCACATCTAATAAATAAGAATACTTGAAGACTGCAGGAGAAAGGAATGTCTCTTTTCATCCAAGGGTATTTGAAGAAGCTGGGGTGGAATGTAGGCTTGGCTCACAGGGAAGAGCATATGTCTTTACTGTATTGCAAAGCCACCACTCAGAGAGGAAAAATACTTCTTGGCTGGTGATTCAAACACCAGCACCAGAAAAATATCTCCAGGGAAGAGACAGAAAGGGGGTTGAAAATTATATGGTGAATAACTGCATCCTAAGACTGGTGAACCTGGTGAAGGCCACAGAGGCTTGCAATGTCCAGTGAAGGCAACAGAATAAGCTGTCGTCCTATGCAGACCATAAAATATTCCCAAGAGAGGGGTTATCTTCTTCTTAATCACCCCGCAGTAATAATAAAATGTATTCTCTGTGGTGTATCCATGAGTTTTGTGATGTATAATCTCATTCTCCAAAGCTCCTTTTAATGATTTTTTTCTAGATCCAATTTTCTTCACCAATCTGTTGTAAGTTGCCCATGGAAGCTTAACCTCAGACAAGGACTTCAAGACACTAATGTACTCCAGAAGTAATGCCGGGAAACTTTGGTGTGTGTGTCCCCAAGTGTAGGATAAGTAAGGAAGCCTTTGAAAGGGGGGTTATTCATTACCAGGCTGCTGTTGTGTATACCTGTGTCTCAGGCATATTGGGTGCTAATGGGGAATACACCTCAGAAATCCAAAAGAGGAGCAAAATGTGAAATATTCTTCTTCAAGCACTTGCTAGTCATTGGTCAATGCTACTCTTAGAGGTCATTGGTCTTCAAACATTCCTGACCAATTCTTGTGGAGACTGAGTTCTCTAACAAACAGCCCAAGATCCAAGACCTAACACTAATTCACAAAGACCACTCTATATGGAGAGATACCTTGCCCAGACTAGACAAAGGGGTGTGGGAATGGAGAGGTGACTTTGCCCTGCCTCAAGGAGATGATGGTACAGACTTAGTAGACTTCCGAGGGCAGGAGGCCTTACCCTCTCCAAGGAACAGATGGAAGAGGAGAGAAGGGAAACTGAGATTGAAAGGTAAAGGATAAATTAATAAAAAAATTTAAAATACAGCCCAAGAATCCAGTCAGAGAGAGGAAGGAGGGAATATATGAGCAAAGGATGTCAAGAACATGGATAGACATTCCTACACAGAGAGTGGAACCATGATCATGGAAACTCTTAAACTCTAGACCGACAGCTGTGGAGTCTCCATGGGACCAAACTAGTCCCTCCACATGTGCGAGGCGATTGTGAAGCTTGGACTGTATGAGGGTCCTCCTAACAGTAGGACCAGGATATAACCCTGGTATATGAACTAGCTTGTTAGAGCCCATTCCCTACAATGAGATGCCATGCTCAGATTTAATGCATGGGAAAGGAGCTTGGTCCTACCCCAACTTAATGTGCCAGACTTTGCTGGCTCCTTATGGGAGCCTTTACCCATTGGGAGGAGGCAAGGTGGGTGGGAGGAGGGTTAGGAGGGAGAACTGTGGTTGGAAGGCAAAATGAAAAATAAATAAATTATTTAAAAAAAAAAAAAAACAGCCCCAGGTACAGGAGATTGCCTACAGGGAAATGTGCAATACAAAAGCACAGCACAGAGTTGGAAGGAGAGAGGCATGACCAAAACACCCAAATGAGAGGAATTGGCAACATCCCATCCACGTCTTCATCTGCTCTTGGCATAAGGCGTCCCCTTCAAACTGGCCAAGCCTCCCCTTACACCTTTAGTGATGTATTTACTGAGCAGGTACCAGATTATAGCCACTGGGGGTGCGGCAGGAAGCAAAGCAGACAGACATGTTCTTTGCTCTTACGGTGCCTGTGATGAAGTGAGGATGACATAGCATTAGCCCATCAATTATAATAAAAAAATTATATTGTGAAGTTCTTCAAACGCAGGAGAAAATGGAGGGTTTTTGTAATGAGCGCTCGATTATTTAGTTAGAAAGTGGCTGGCTGCCAGTATTTTGTTGTATTAGTTTTGTCTTGTTTTATGGATTTTGTTAAATTACTTTAAATTATAGACATTGCAATATGGACCCCTCTGTATTTGTGTGTGTGTGTGTGTGTGTGTGTGTTGTGTGTGTTGTGTGTGTAAGTGTGTGTGAGTGTGTGTGTGTGTGAGTGTGTGTGTCTGTGTGTGTGTGTCTGTGTGTGTGTGTGTGAGAGTGTGTGTGTCTGTGTGTGTGTGTTGTGTGTGTGTTGTGTGTGTAAGTGTGTGTGTGTGTGTCTGTGTGTGTGTCTGTGTCTGTGTGTGTGTCTGTGTGTGTGTGTCTGTGTGTGTGAGTGTGTGTGTGTGAGTGTGTCTGTGTGTGTGAGTGTGTGTGTGTGTGAGTGTGTGTGTCTGTGTGTGTGAGTGTGTCTGTGTGTGTGAGTGTGTCTGTGTGTGTGTGTGTGTGAGTGTGTCTCTGTGTGTGTCTGTGTGTGTGAGTGTGTCTGTGTGTGTGAGTGTGTCTCTGTGTGTGTCTGTGTGTGTGAGTGTGTCTGTGTGTGTGTGTGTGTCTGTGTGTGTGTGTGTGTGAGTGTGTGTGTGAGTGTGTGTGAGTGTGTCTGTGTGTGTGTGTGTGTGAGTGTGTGTGTGAGTGTGTGTGTGTGTGTGTGAGTGTGTGTGTGTGTGTCTAAAAAGAAAGTGTGGGAAGAAGGACAGAAATATTGGGGAATGGTGGTTGAGGAAGGAAAAGAGAGTGGGAGGAGGAAGCCGGAGAAGGAAGATGTCACTATTCAACAAAAAGCATACCTAACAAAATAAATAATTCTTGATAGTGATGCCTAGTCTTTAGCGCCAACTGACTAGTCCTTCAGCAAAATCCAAGAGTGCATACGTTCTTCTGTGCCATATAATGCTCTGATCTGCTGTACCATTAACTGTTTAAAAGAAAGGCTAGAAGACCTAGGAGTGAAATCCACTGTTAACCTGAGGAGTGAACAAATTATGTCAAAAGCAAACCGGTTTCAGCAAAAGCCAATATTTACTGACTTATTTCACTGTGAGATCCAGTCAGAATCCATTTACTAGCCTATTTGTCTACCTACCTGTGAATGAAATAATTCATCCGAGCAACCTAGTTTGGTGGAGGTATAGTTGGTATTGCCATTAACCTCAGTGAGGTGACAGTGACACCAGGAGTCTAAATATTGCCCAACAGGTCAACACAGTGGTGGAGCTTTGATTGGAAATAGCACAATGTGACTCCCACATCTGACTTAGGTGGGATGCAGAGGGCTAACTTATATTTTAAGAACTCTTCCTCCATGGCATCTTTTCCCCTTGACTTTGGGCACTCACGATTGAACCACAGCTTTTGTTGAGCTTTTTCTTACTCTCTTCTTTTTCCATCCGCTGTTATGCTCAACCATCCCAGCAGAAATTCTGTCTCTTCGTACACTTTCAAGGCAAATAGATTCAATTGCATTTCACTGGTGTTTGCTGAGCCTGGTTGCAGGTGTGACCCACCCTTCCACTAGGCTCTAAGTCTGAAGAATTGTAGGAATCAAAAACATGCAGATTGGGTAAGCACAGCCACATGTTCACCCCAGTGGAAAAGGAAGGAAACAGAGCTGTTGCTGCCTGAATAGGACCTGAATGATGATGGCAAAACTCTACCATGACCCTCATTACATTTCAGTGAGAGCTCACAACATACTTTCTCTCAGGAGGACCTCTGAAAAAAAATTGCTGGCATCAGTGCTCACCTTGGAGACGTAGGGCTTCTCAAGAAAGAAAAGGAATGAAATACGGAGAAATTCTTGGCTAATAATTCTTAGTAAAACCCCCAAAACAGACAAAAAGAATTTTTCAGATGAGCCTCAAGATTAACCTGAGATTCCACAGGGATGCAGGGCTGTGATGAAGCCAAGCAGTTAGGATGTGTCTGATGTCATCTGTACAGTGAACAGCTACAGACAGCTCACTTGGCACATCATCAAAGCTATTGACAGCAAAGGAGAGAAAGTCCACCCATGCTTGACATGTCTGGATCTGAGTGAACTCATGTTGATCCTTATCCTCACTTTGAAGTAAACCTACCCAGGGCTCAGGTAATCAGTTCAGAGACCACCTCTCATCTTGGATCCAAGAACACAACAGGGCAGTTCTTCTCCTAAAAGAAAAACAACAAGTTGGATTGTTCGCTTCGCACCCAGCTTTTAGGCAGGGATGAAAACTTTGGTAATGGGTAGGGGTGAAGAGCCTGAGGCAGAGAAATTAACTCTTTAGCTACGTTTTTATTTCTATTACTGAAGGAGGAATTCAATAAATAAACAACAAAAGACTCAGTGACAATGTGTCTACCATTTGTAAGTCTGTCTTGTTTCCCTCAGTTGGCTGATTCCTGGTTTTCATGCTGGCTCCATCAGAAAAGATGTATGCCCTATTGGTACTTAGTAATTGTCTATCTCCTTTGGCACAAACCTATTTGTAAGTAGTTAACATATAAGTAATGTAGATACAACTAGATGTAAGTTGTTACTGTATTGCTGTCTTTTCCAAGTATCAGCTAGCCTTGTACCTTTCTATGGAAGAAAGAGAAAGAGTAGAGTTTCATAGCAGGCTAGACTGCTATACTATTCTTCTGCAACTATAGAACCAAATCTGAGGTCTAGTTCTTTATTCTCATTTTTATTACATCTTTAATCTGAGGTCTAGTTCTTATTCTCATTTTTTATTTCAAGAAGATGAAAGTTTTTGATGGGTTTTGTAATTATTATGGTGTGCAAGATTTTTTTTTTCTTTTGATATTCCAACCAATGCTATATTTGGTATTAAAGGAGAGCTCTCCCTTTCTGTGTCCTTTCTTACATGATATTAAGAAAGGATTCTTTTTTTTTTTTTTTTTTGGTTTTTCGAGACAGGGTTTCTCTGTGTAGCTTTGGAGCCTATCCTGGCACTCGCTCTGGAGACCAGGCTGGCCTCGAACTCACAGAGATCCGCCTGCCTCTGCCTCCCGAGTGCTGGGATTAAAGGCATGCGCCACCAATGCCTGGCTTGAAGCAGGATTCTTATAAATCCTGCATCTCATTTAAAGTTATCCTATGGAAACTGGCGCTCCATCAAAATACAAAATTATATAGCATCAAGGAAGTAGAGAGACTTAGAGCTTACACAGAATCCACTTAGCCTTAGGAATTATACTTGCGTGTGTGTGCATGCTTGTGTGTGTGTGTGTGTGTGTGTGTGTGTGTGTGTGTGTGTGTGTGTGTGTGTGTGTGTGTGTGTGTGTGTGTGTGTGTTTGTGTGTGTGTGTGTGTGTGTGTGTGTGTGTGTGTTTCTAAATCACCTAAAAGCAATGTATAGCATAAATCTCCTTAACTTGTTAGAAAGATGAGGAAGTTGCAACTCAACCTCATTGGCCATTCTTACCAAGATGACAGACAAGCAGGCAGCAACCTTGGAATTCAAAGTTGAATCTGACTCAGAATCCATCTTCTGCCTATGTTTTATGCCTTCCACAACTCTTTAATGTCACTGTGTTGGGTGTTAGTAAAATAACTGTTATGATTAACAATGCAACAGTATCAGCGGGCAATCATGACAGTCCACAATAAATAGTTCCACAGTCAAGTAACAGGATAATCTGTATGTAATATTCTCTTAGTAAAATTCAAACTGCTGGGAAAGTAAATATTCTGACATGCACTAAGGGATACAACTTGGCTTTGTTTGGTCAGTATTCCCTATGCTTATTTAATCATAAAACACTTTTCCAGATAACATTCTTTCACTTCTCATGAAGATGGACTCTCCTTGAACAGTGCTTTGGGGAATACAAAACAGCATCATGTTATCTTCTCATTTTATGAATAACAATTCTATGTTAGAATGAAATTGTCATTTATGAATGAGAACATTGTCTCAGAAAGAGGAAAGAGTTCAAATTTGAGATCACAGCTAATGGCTAGTAGACCTAAAGACAGAGATTAAAACTCCTAAGGAAAAAAAAAAGAGTTATGTTAATAAAGCATTGGCGTAGAGCATCATGTAAACATTACCCAATCTTATTGCTCGACTCTGGAAAAGAGTTTCAGCATCCCTCTTCTCAGCAAAAAGCTCACCAGTTGCCAAATGAAGGAAGTATCTTCCAGACAGGGTTTCACACACTTTCTATGTCTCCAGGAAACAGGTAAGGAAAATGGAAAGTGTCATTTCTATGTCTTGGGCTGAAACTTGATATTGCCAACAAAAAGTCTTGTGTCTTGATGGGTAACCGAGGCATGGCTCTTCTTTAATTTCTCAAGTTGATATTCAAATTTAAACTCTATAAATCTTATTGGGTTGATCTACAATGGTGTGTGAGTGTGCACATGTTTGTGCATATATGTGTACACATGTGTGTCTGTGCATGGCTGTGTGTGTGTGTGTGTGTGTGTGTGTGTTAACTTCTTAAATTTGGGCATTATTTTCTGTGCATTACCTTCTGCTTCTCCCAGTCTGTTTTATTCACAGATAGCAATCATAGTGACCTTTCCTCCTCTTCTTAAATTCCTCATAATACTCAGGACATGGAAGAAGGTATTATGTGAAATTATGACCCCCAATAATAAGTTGTAACCATGTCAAGGAGCCACAAAACTATAGAATCCCAAAATTTTAAATCTTCGGAGGAAAAATGACCAAAAACTGTGGCTCAAAATGGGAAAATTAGCCCAGTAGCAACAGGCTAAAGGTTGGAGCCCTCTGAGTACCCAAACCTTAAGGGAACTGAGGATTTAATTTTCTCTCATCTGTCTTTCTTATCAGCAGTTGAGTAACACAGAGAATGAAGTTGTCTTTCATCTCTCACATTCCGCTGAGACCAACAGGAACTTCTGGGGTTTTCTGTGGTGTTGGTGGGAGTTCTTTAACTTGTGACCACAAAACAAGTAAATCTCTTAGTAGTTTTCCTCCCCCTGAGGGGGTGCTCTCTCCCTTCTGAACTGTTGAAATCCTAGGGAAGATTGCCAAAGATGTGCACACTCTCTTACACAATGCCCACATCTGAGGCTGAGGAATATGACTGTGAGTGATTGGCTTAAACCCTGCCAGTGAAGCTAATGGATGCTTGACTTCCTAGCAGGGTGCGCCTCTGGCTTCTCCCTCATTTGAAAAGTCAAGTTAAAAGCTGAGTCTGAAGGAACCAAGCACTGACAGGGAGAAGAGGGGGAAACAAAAGCACAGAATCTGTTCCCGACTGGTGAGAAAGGGAACCAACCTGGATGTTCAGGGTCAGGAGAATGAATAAAGAGAATATGGTTCATACACAGGGCATTGCAGTCGATAGAGAGAATAATGTGGTCCACAAGGGAAATGGATAGAACTGGAAACCAAGGGAAATGAATCGAATCAGAAATCATTGCAAAGAAAGACAAATACCATATATTTTATAGGTGAGATCGGTGTGTGTGCATATCCAACCATATGCATACATGCACGTGTGTCCATCATAGCATTAGAAAGGTAAGCATGAGAGGGAAGAGAACTTCAGTGTAGTGATACATTATCGATGATTTATTAAAGCTTGCCCGAGGATTCAGAAAGCAAAGTCAGCCACAAGCCATAGAAGCCAGGCGCACACCTTTAATCCCAGCAGCCAGAAACTAGGAAGTGGTGGTACACACCTTTAATCCTAGAACTCAGTATTAAAAGGTAGATGGATCCTTGTAAATTCAAGGCCACCAAGGGATACATGAGATTGAATCAATCTAAAAGGGTACCAAATCACATGCCTTTAATCCCAGCACTAGAGGGGTATAAAAGATAGAAGCAGGGTCTTCAGTATTCAGGAGGAGGCATCCATGCTCCAGCCATGCTGAGGGGCGGGCAGCAGGATCAACCCCTTCAGCCTGAGGTAGTAGCAAAAGCTAGTGGCCCACTACTTTGCTTTTCTGACCTTCATCTTGAAGTTTGAACCTCAATACCTGTCTCTGGCTCATTTATTTATTCATGTTACACTTCAGGGTAGAGTGATAGGAGGAAAAGAAGAGGGTGGTGGAATTC
Organism: Cricetulus griseus; assembly: GCF_003668045.3. Classification (NCBI taxonomy): domain Eukaryota; kingdom Metazoa; phylum Chordata; class Mammalia; order Rodentia; family Cricetidae; genus Cricetulus; species Cricetulus griseus. Next base: position 26,639,088 of record NC_048603.1, read on the forward strand.
GAGTGGCATGGAAACAGAATAATGGACAATTTAACAGCAAAAGGGGGGCCAGCAAGAGCGGGAAGAATGGTGGCTAGGGAGGGCCATGGGCGAGCAGGACACATAAGAATGAAGTGCCGTGATACATATGGGTAAAAGCATCGCAATGTAGGCTGTTACTTTTGATGCCACCTTAAAACTTAATAATAATAATAATAATAATAATAATAATACATAATGTTATTATATAAATTCATGGAAGAGTCGGGAAATAAAAGTCATTAAAATATTAAAGGACACGGGACATCAGTGTAAAAATCTTAATTGAGAAAAAACTGTTTAAAGATAACATCTGAGAAGATGTGGAGTAAGGGGAGCACTCCTCCACTGCTGGCGGGAATGCAAACTTGCACAGGGTCTTTGGAAATCAGTATGGCAGTTTCTCAGAAAATTGGGAATCAGTCTACTTCAAGACCCAGCTATACTGCTCCTGGGCATATAACCAAAGGATGACCAATCATATCACAAGGACACTTGTTGAACTATGTTCGTGGGGTCTTTATTCATAACAGTCAGAACCTAGAAACAACCTAGGTGTCCCTCACCTGAAGAATGATAAAGAAAATATGGTGCATTTACACAAATGTTTTTCCCATTTACTCAGTGGGAAAAACACAAAACAAAACATTGACATCATGAAGTTTGCGGGCAAATGGGCGGAACTAGAAAAAAAAATCATCCTGAGTGAGGTAACCCAGACCCAGAAAAACAAACATGGTATGTACTCACTCATAAATAGATATTAGAGGTAAAGCATAGGATAACCAGACTAAAGTCCACAGGTCCAGAGAAGCTAGGTAACAAGGAGGACCCTAAGAGGGAGGTGTGGATCACCCTGGAAAGAGGAAATAGCTAAGATCTCCTAGGTAAACTGGGATATGGGGAATGGAGAGCAATGAAAGATGTCTTGATAGAGGAGGAGGAGGACATTGTGGGGTTAGGGAGAAACCTGGTGCCAGGGAAACTCCCAGGAATCCACAAAGATGAGCTCAACGAAGACTCCTAGCCACAGTGGAGAGGGTGCCTGAACTGGCCTTCTCCTGTAATCGGATTGTAACTACTCTAATTGTCATCACAGAACCTTCACCCTCCACAAGATGGAAGCAGATGCAGAGATCCACAGCCAAGCACTGGACTGAGCTCCAGGAGTCCAGCTGAAGAGAGGGAGGAGGGATCATATGAGCAAGAGGGGTCAAGATTATGATGGGGAAACCACAGAGACAGCTGACCTGACGTCGTGGAAGGGCCCAGATTCTGGACCAACAGCTAGGGAGCCTGCCTGCATGGGACCAACATAAGCCTTCTGCATGTAATTGACAATTGTGCAGCTTTGTCGGTATGTGGGGCCCTGTCAGTGGGACCAGGATCTGTCCCTAGGTGCAGGAGCTGGATTTTTGGAGCCCATTCCCTATGGTGGGAGACCTCACTCAGCCTTGATACAGGGTGGAGGATCTTGGTCCTGCCTCAATTTGATGTGCCATGCTCTATTGACTCCAAGGGAGAGGTGGGCTCACCTTTTCTGAGGAGTGGATGGTGGTGGGGGGGACAAAAAGGAGGGAGGAGAAACTGTGGTTGGTATGTAAAATGTATTAAAAAAATACCTTCCCGAAATAAAGCAGTACTGGCGGATTGAAAAACAAAAGAAGATAAACTCTGAGAAAGAACTGAAAAGTTGTTCTGTCAAATTTGGTGCTTCCTTCTCCAGGGTCCTATTTCTTTCGTCACAGTCACTCGGAATTGTTTACCATTTGAAATATATTTGTTACTTCAAGACCTTGTAATGTCATCTTTTTTCTTATCGTTGTCTCTGCTCCTTTTTCTCCCTGGTGAGATCTCTTGTATATTCCCAAACCTTCAAACATCAAAAATCAACGGGTCTATCTATGATCACACTTAGTGATTTTATCCTTAGTGATTTTATCCAAGCTCCTGGCTAAAAAATATCTCAACACATTAATGACTCTCAAATCATACTTCTTATTTATTGTTCAAGAATTTCACACATGCATAGAATGGGTTTTGACCAAATCTGACCCCTTGCACAAATTCCAAATCTGCCCCACCCTCCCCATCACTCCGTTTCCCTCCCAAGTTCATGTGCTCTGATTTCAAACATACTGAATCCACTTTATGCTGCTGTGTGAAGGACCTTCCATGGGAGCACGAATGACCTTTCAGGGCCACACCCCTGAAGGAAACTGCCCTTCCCCTAGTAACTTTCAGTTGCCAATAGCTTCTCACCACAGGTGCACTGGGATCTTAGCTGCCTTGATCATGTGAAGATCCCATATATCCAGTCCCAGCTTCTGGGAGTTCATATGTGCAACAGCCCTGTTGTGTCCACAAATACTGTTTCACTGAAGATGTCTATTGCCTTTGACTTTACCTATGGCTTTTACATTATTCCCACCCCTTCTTCCACCATGATCCTGATCCTTGGAAGGAGGAACAGTGACGTAGTTGTCCCACTTAGAGCTGAGCACTCCACAGTCTCCTGTTCTTCACAAATTGGCCAGGTGTGGGTCTCCATATTAATTGACATCTACTGTAAAATGAAGTTTCTCTGGTAAGGGTCGAAAGATACACTGATCTATGGCTATTAAAGCCTAAGGGGACACTTTATTAAGCTTTCCATTTGGCAGAATAACAGTAGTAGCATCCCCCTTAGGGCCTATGACCTATCTAGCTACAGGTTCTTAGTGCCAGGTATGGATTCCATCTCATGAAATGGACCTTAGATCCATTCAGAAAGTAAGTGGTTACTTTTAACATTCATGCTACTATTCACCAATGGCCGTGTCTTTGCCAGCTCAGTTGTTATTGCAGCCAGCAATGATCACAGCTATGTAACACTGTTGATGACTTATATCCCTTAGTATCATGCACAGAACTTTCCAGAAGGGAAGCTGCTCCATGCCAGAACCAGCAACCGGCTTGCTCTCTCCATGTCATGTGACTCAGATATGTGGTGTCTTCCACAATAGGGTCTTATTATCAAATTCTGTAGAGTAACCAGAAGCAATGGCAATGCCTTTTAATGCTAGAAGGACCCTGCTAAACCACGACTTGAACAAAGGTAGTTCATACCTGGTGCTAGGCTTGATATTTTATCCTATCTGGGAGAGACATTGACCGCTGTCATAGGTAACTCCATTGAAACCCCTTTTCAACATGTATATGTCTGCATCTTAGGAAGCGTCTACAGAAGTGGGTTTGCATATGGTCTTTTCAAATGTCTTTAGTGTTATGTATCCCTCCTACACTCCCCTCTGCCTTGCCTTCCCATCCCCTACCAGTTACATTTTGCTTCTAATCCTGGCCTCATCCAAAAAGTCTAGACTCCCGTGTCCAGTCATCCCATTCAGACAATTGACAGAGAAGATGTGTCGTGTTGCAAAAGACCCCCTGTTTCTCCATGCTCAACTTAGCGTCCTTTCCTTTCCTGGTGGAGTCCTCATCGTTCACGCTGTTGCTGGACTTGAGTTTTGGTACTTTTCACGCACACTCCATGTCTACTCCTTCAGCACATACTTCTTGCTCAGGTTTCACTGGGCCCAAGATCATGGCCTTCACTAACACTATTGTGAAACCACCTCTCTCCGAGCTTTTATCCCTGAACTTTCTCCTTCCATTCTTGGTCTGATTCCTCTCTGAGGAAGTCGCCTCACAGCAGAACCACGTTTTATTAAGAACACAATACTGACCAACTGCTCATTCAAAATCTTCCAATGGCTTCCCATCACACTTGGAATGAAACAAATTTGCATATAAATGGGTTCCTTGGAGTTGTAACAAATACCACAGGAATTTCATTCTCATCCATAAGCCCTGAACCTAGGTAGTGGGAAACAGAAGTTTCTCATAAGCAATCTGTCCTCTGGAGACATGCTTCTCCCACCTTTGAAAGCTGTCAATTAATAGCTATCACTGTTCTAGAAAGCTGTGACTTAGTTTCTGGAAACTGATAATAAGATACTTACTACTTTTATGAATAAAACGGATCCTTTTCAAATGCTATAAAGTCGCATAAGGCTTCTATAAAATAGTTTCTTAAAAGTCCCACGGAGTCAAGGAAAGTAACTAGTCATGTACAAAACACTAAACCAGTGCCCCAAGCAACAGGAATCCTAAACTCTCTAGAACAAATGCTATAAAAATGCCTCTTGGAAAATGAATGCAAAATAAATGTCATATAAAATGTATTCTTACATTTCATCCCTGGGAGCTGGGGAGATGCCTCAGTAGCTAAGAGCACCTACTGCTATTGCCGAGGACCCAAGTCCAGTTCCTAGATGTCACCATGAGAAGCTCATAACTCCAGGTCTCAAGGGATCTGATGTCTCTGTAGGCACCAGTACTCATATGCTTGTGGCCACACACATATCCATAACTAAGATATAACAAAAATATTTGTGTTTCAATGTGAAATTACCACAAGTGGGGAAAAGAAATGTGATACTAAAAAAATAGTATGTCTCTTCTCATAATGAAATAATGAGGTACTATTTACTTCTAAATCACCAAAAACATAAGTACAACTAGAGTAGGAAATATAGAAGATATATTACCAACCACTATTTCCTAAACTTGTACACACGTTTTATTAAATTCTGAACAAAACAACAATGATAAGTCTATAACAATTATGTAGCTTTCTAAGTACTATATATATCAACTTAGATCACACAAATAACACATACAATGAGAAAATTAAAGTACACAAGAGTTTAAGTTCCTTGTTGAAGACTACTTGACAGAAAAAATGGTAGAGCTGAGATTCTAATTCCCATGTACTTGTTTTAGAGTCTGTGTTCTTAGTCAATATATGACTCCTTTTGAATATGCTCAAATTCTAATTCTGCAAAGTTCCGTGCCAACTAAAACTGCATACACAAAATTAAATTTCTATGTGTATTTTAAAATGAAGTAAGTTATAGAGTCAGAAATTATCAATTAGTCTTCAATGAATACATGTCCATCAGATGACCAAAAACTCAAGTGAGACTCATTCTTGGCTATACGTATTTGTCATATAGTCTGTGGCTCCCAACTACCAAACGTCCTTTGAGCCTTATATTAGTATTCTATTGCTGTGAAGAGACACCAAGACCACAGCAACTCTTATAAAAGGAAGTATTTCATTGGAACTTACTTCAGTTGCAGAAGTTGAGTCCATTATCATCTTGGCAGGGAGCATGGTGACATGCAGGCTGTGGTGGGGCTGGAGAAGTAGCTGAGAGTTGTACATCTGGATCCAAAGGCAGCAGGAAGAGTTAAGTACTCTGGAGTTCTGCAACCAGAGCTGCAGACAGCAGGAAGAGAGAGACTCTGGGTTTGGGCTTTCAAAACATCAAAGCCTGTTTAGTGACACACTTTCTTCAACAAGGCTACATCTCCTATTCCTTTCAAATAGTGCCATTCTGTCCCAGGTGACCAAAAATTCAAATCTATGAGCTTAATGGGGTTTTTTTTGGAGAGGGTTGGTGTGTGTGTGTGTGTGTGTGTGTGTGTGTGTGTGTGTGTGTGTGTGTGTGTGTAGCTTTTGATGTCTTATATCTCATTCTGTAGATCAGGTTGGCTTTAAACTCACAGAGATCCACCAGCCTCTGCATTCAGAATGCTGGGATTAAATACACACTACCACTTGCCTGTTGTATCAAAATGGCATTCTTATTCAAGCTACCACAAGACACCTATTTATTGGCACAACAAAAAACACCCCACAGTGTTTCAGAATACTTGCTTGAAGTGGAGGAAGACTAAAGCAAGAAAATATGTATTGTTATTTTCGTGTTTCTTCTATACCTATATGATCACCTGGATCAAGTCATCCTGTATGTCCAGACCAGTTTACTTTCCTTCTAATTAAAGACACTGACTTTGGCTCCAGTGTATCAAAGTTAGATGTCAATGAGAAAGGCAGAGAACATAAATTAAAGAGCATGTCAATGGTAAAGATAACTAACAAAGCCTCTTTATCATCTCTATTTGAGCTATGGAGAAAATGGTTATCCTAAATATAATAAAAACATACTTATATCTACAAAAAAGTTAGAAGCAGTTCTCCACTCAAGTCCAGTAGGGAACCAAGGCAGGTTTTACTTTCATTTTGTGTCTGTTTCCTTTACTTCAAATCATTTCTCTACCTCTTCATGTACACAGGATAACTGGACAAGGAGTGTCCATACTTAAACCCCTAATACCAGGGTATCTCCTTCTCCTTTAAGGTTAAAGGCACAAAGTGTCATTGGTCTAAACCTATATTCACTTGGATTCCATGAAGAGCAAATGCTAGCAGGTAAGATGGCCCATTGCCAACCTGAGAACAGCCATGTAAGGAGAGGAGAGGCTATACTCTAGAGAAGACCACCTGTAGGAACCAAACTAACCCCTGCAGCAAAGAGAGGAAGTAATAAACAATTTTTAAGATCACTTTGAAGGAGAGCGTCACAACTTGACCTATCCTGATGAATTACATGAACAACCTACCCAATTCTATTCTTCTATTTAAGCCTTACGTTACTATTAGCACCGCCAAGAAAGACTCGAGGTAATGGGACCCTTTATTCCTCTTCCCCAAGCACCAATACTTAATTTAATTGTCATAATTTGACAGGTAGGCAAGCCCAACCTCTAGAGTTTGGGTCTCCAAATTAATGATGTAAAGGGAGATGAGAGAACCTTCCTTCACAAAGTTAGGCCTTTCCCAGTTATTGTCAGTTTGATCCCCTCTGTGAAACATGGCTTCTACTTTTTAAAGCAACTCTCCAAAGTCATCTTTTAAAATGTGGATCTTATTAATATCCCAAGACTAACTCACATCTTTGAAAAACTTCATGAAGATCAAACGAAACATACATGCAAAACTCACATGGCTCTGATTTGCTCTGCTATGTTTTCTTCCAAAGTCATCCTCAGTTAGTCCCTGTGGTGTCACCTGTTTCTCAGAATGTGAAAGGAAGAAGGGTTGGGATTATAGAAAGCCTGACTAGAAGAAGAGGTGAGGCCAGAGAGGGGCTTCCAGCACCTTCCATTTCAAATGCAAGGGTCAGAAAGTCAGCATGGGGCCACTTTGAAGACCAACTGTGTCTCTATTTGAATAACCAGGCACCCAGAGAGGAAAGGTCACAGCAAAACAATGTGCCTGGCTTCCTAGGCGTTTATGTTTTTATTTATGAGCAGGACAGGATGCACGGCCTGAGTTTCCTTTAAATACAGCTCTGCCCCTGGCATTGTTTATACTTTCCCCTCTGCGGGGCTTCCAGGCACACTTTAAAGGAAGTGAAAAGGCAGTGGAAAAGGAAAGCCACTCACACCCAGCAGCCCGCGGAACTTTAAGTGTCTTCTGTGAGTGCGACAAAGCTCTTCAGCCGCCCTTGTATTTACTTTTACTGTTTTTTGTTTGTTTGTTTTGTTTTGTTAAAAGAATGGTCAGAAAACATAGCTCCACCTAGGCAACATGCTTGCTTGGAAGTGTGTAGCACCATGAGTCATTCTTACTGGGGACCCTTGTATCTGTCACTCATGCAAGGAAGCCAGTGATGTGCACAGACATTGGGCGAGCTGCTTGGAATCCCCTCAGATATCACGGAAGGGAAGGAAGTTGGAGTGACAGGATGCCGTCAGCTTAGAAAACAGTCTATGGAATGCTGAGGAACAATCCCCAGCTCCCCCAGGACTGCCAGTTCCCTTTGGAAGGGAAGTTTCTTGCTTCTTCAAGTTCAGATGAGGGATGTGATCAGGCAGGGTTTGCCGGGAGGAAGTGGATCTATTTTAGTCGCTCAAAGCCAGCCTTGCTTTTTAGTTCACTGTACTGAAGATGAGGTGCTCGAGCTCTGGAGTCAGGCACCTTTCCAAGTGTAACTTGGAAAACTTTCTGTTCTTCTTAGCTTCACTTTTTTTTTTTTCATTTGAATAATGATGTAAGCAAACGCTATGGTGATTTTGTGGCTCTATGTGGACTTGGATTTGTATAACTATATACTGCAGTGAATATAAAATGGAAACTTCATTTCCTACCAGTCAGGATTCAATTAGTTTAGATTTCTTTTTTTCCCCCCTTATTTTGAGTATTCAAAGAAGAAATCATCTTAAATATAGCTGTCTGCTGTCTGAGAAATAGGGCATTTTTCATTTTGTAGGGGGCTAACTATATGCCTCAAAAGAATGTCTTTAATCCCTGATTTCCACCATAAAAATATCCAATGCTTGATGAAGCCTTATATCATAAATGGCATTCCAACACAGGGAAATTAAATTCAGGAAGCTTGAGTATCCAAAGTGGCTAAAGTGGACTTATAAACTACACCAGTTTAATTAATTTTTCCTGCTGTCATAAATGACTTGATGATCATCCAGGAATGTCTTGTTCAATATCTGTGGATTCATATCATTCACGTAATTTTTTTCCTATTGATTTCTCTGTTTCTCTCCTCAACTAATCTGATAAGATACAAGAAATTCTTTGAAAAATATCTGCCCAGAAATAAAAAAAAAACAGCTGAGTGAAGAGACAACCTGCAAAATAAGAGAAAACCTTTCAATTTATATATGACAAGGGATTAGTATCTATAAAGTATAAAGCAGCCAAAATTTAAATACAAAAGAACCCAAATAATCCAGCCAACAAATGAGTAAATAAATTGAACATTCAGTTCTAAAAAGAAATACAAATGGGAAAAAAACTGTATAAAAACATTCAATATTCTTATCCAACAGGAAAATAGAAGTGAAAGTCGCTGTGAGACTCCATCTCACCCCAGACTGGATATCACTAGAAAATAACAAATAACCATGCTGCTGGCAAAGATTTGGGAGGGGAAGAGAAGAAAATGTTACACACTGCTAAAGGAAATGTAAATTTAAAAATCCATTGTGGAAGAAAGCTAAACTGGAATTACCATATGATCCAGCTGCAACATTCCTAAATACATATCCAAAGGAATCTAAGAAAGCATGACACAGAAACACACCTGGGATGGTCCAGCCTCACAGGCTACTCTACCCAGGACTTCAGATAAACTCTACACTTTCCCATCCACAGAGATGAAACAAAAAATAATACAGCCAGCTCTCCCAGGACTTGGGGTCCCCTAAAGATGCAGTCACTCCCAACAACAGGAAGTAATTTTAATAATACAACACCTATGTTCCCAAGAGGTGGGGTGGGTGGCTTTTGGTTGTTCAGTGGGTTATGGATGTTTGTCATCATGTAGGGGGGTTGGTTGCAAATTGAAACTGGTTATGATAAAAAAGAAAATTAAGCAAGTGAGGTTAAATTCAAGTATCTCCTTCTGAAAAGAAAATGGGAATATAGGAATGATAAGCTAAAAGGGTAGATTATGGGAATCTACATTAAACAAAAAAGCAACTATTAATCTCAAATATTTTATATTGGTATGTATTTTTTCATGTTGATACAAACTTAAGATTATTTTTGTTAAAAATATATGTTTCTTCCCTTGTTTAATACAGTTGTATATTGATATAAATTTAGGGTTATGTATGTTTTACTGTGTGTGTGTGTGTGTGTGTGTGTGTGTGTGTGTGTGTGTTTCTACTTTTGTTTAAGGTATTGTATGTACCTATGAAGCTCATTTAACAATGTAATGCAAATTTCTAGTCCTTGAAAGTTATCATTACAAACTATTTAGGATAATTAAGAAATACAGGTTATTAGTCACCTAACAATCAAATTTGTGGACATGTTAGGTATATTTCTCATAGTCAAATAGAGATGTATTTTAAATAGATAGATGGTCTTTAAATACTTCAAAGCCTTACAGAATATGACATTTAATATTTTAATAACCTAAGACTTTTCATGACAGTGAAACATGTCTGCTTTTGGCAGCTCCAATCTACTTCAAACAAAAAGGATAATTGGAATTGAAGAACCTCCATATGGAGTTTGCTTTTACTATGGCAAAACCAACCATTTGGGCAAGAAACTACCCTTGCCTTGACTGTTGACAGTATGCTGTCCAAATTGGATGATTAGGACACAAAAGAAAGTGACTGTTGAACATTGCCAAGACCAGGCAGGACAGTTCTTCAAAATTCCTGCATCACAAAAAAAAGTCTGTCACATATTCTAAGTCTACAGGCCAAAAATGGATGCCCAGTTTTGCAGAGAAATCTTAGATAACCATCCAAACAGCCAGATGTCACTGTCACTTCTACAGTTTTGCAAGATTTTTCTTGCAAATCTCGACATCTTTTGCTTACTCGGGTAATATTATATCCTTGGATCTTTGATGAGGTTAAAGACTAGATACAGTTTTACAGTTTTTCTTGTTACTAAAAATTAAAAAAAAAAACTGGCATAAAAGATGTGAAGTTTATAAGGCTAGGAAATATGAAAGATTAAGTTGTTTACCTATGACAATGTTGTAAAGTCTAAAAAGGTATTTTTAAGATGGTTATACAAATTGTGATAGAAAAAATGGTTTTGGTATAAGATTTTGGACTTAGCAAAGTAAGATAGAAAATAAGAGTACTTTCTCCAGACTTGACAAATACAAATGGACTGGAAACTGTGAATATAATCCTTACTTGATAATCATTCTTATTATATATAATTTTACTGTATTAGAGATTAAAACATTTCCTTTTATTTAGACAAAAAGGAGGAAATGTTGTGGGATATTTGTACACTATGTGAAAATATGTTGCTGTGATTGATGTAATAAAAAACTGAATGGCCAATAGCTAGGGAAAGGTTAGGCAGGAGTTCTGGGGACAGAGCAGTCTAGAAAAAAGAAGAGCAGAGTAGCTAGCCAGACAAAGAGGAAACAGGAGGTGCAAGATGAAACAGAGATTAATATGAATGGGTTAATATAAGTTATAAGATCTAGTTGAGACAAGCCTAAGCTAAAAGCCAAGCTTTCATAATTAGTAAGAAAACTCTGTCTATAGAGCGTTCTGATGAGTTACCTTGTGTGGAATCTATTTGAGGATTAGGAATGGCAGCCTCGGTAGAGAAGGGAAGAAAAGCAAGGATAACGAGGAGTAAATACAAAGAATGTACCATAACGCATGTGTAAAGAAACCCATTACCTTGTATCCCAACCAAGACAAAAAAATAACTAAAAGATAAATACTTGTATTAGAAGTGAAGCTGGGGCTTTATGTTAGTCATTATTTTTTATTCTTTCCCCCCGACATTTGCAGGTTTAACTCTCAGGAAGGTAAACAAAGAAACGAGAAGATGTCTGGTAATTAATAGAAGGAGCATCCTCACATAAAGACTCCTTGGTAGGATTGTAAGTTTCAATTGGCTTTGAGTATCGAACAGCTTAAAACAGTTTGGGTCCTAGAGGCCTCGGTTTCAATATTTCCTCCCCAAGGAGACACATCTGATCCCCCAACCCAACATGACCATGCCAGGCACCACCTTCTCACAAGGGCTCTGATGAAGACCCCACTGTGTTCTCGTCACAAAATCTCTCCTAAATTGAAGTAACGCTGCTATTTTCTGGTTTGCCAATTTGTCTTCTCTCCCCCGCCCTTGGCTAGAACTCAGAGCTTTGCATGGCTAGCTCACTGTTTTCCAGAAGGCTGTGCAGTCACAGGGGAGCCATCTTTTGAACAAACTGGTCCGCTAGATGACTAGATGAACTCATGCTTTCTATTTTAGCTTTTGTGCTTAGTTTGGGGATTGGAAGTCTCCTCCAATACCATTTGCCAAAACCTTTTCCACTTGGTTTCTAATCCTATGTCTGTTGAGAAGGAAATCAAATCCAGATGTATCTGAATCACCCTCCCTGAGCTCACCAGCACTCGGTGGTGTAAGAGTTGAGTTGTGACCTTTTCTGTGAGGAAACCAGTGCCCGGAGAAGGCAACAAGGACTCCCTGGAGATGAAGCAGAGGACAGACACTTGGAAATGACAGCTCCCACTGATGTTTGCACAGAAGTTGGTGAGGGTCATCATGCTGCCTAGTAACCTCTACACTTGGAACTCTCAGCCAAAATAGGACAACCTCTTGTGGGCTGCCCCACTAAGGAATCTTATTCTCCAACCAGTAATACAACCTTCTGCCTGAATCTTTTACCCTTGGTCAGAATCAGAGAAAGTTGCCAACTCTCATTTTCATTATTAATTTTGCCTGGCATGGTACCTTGGGAGCAGAACTCTGCTAGGGATGTGAACACATGTTGTCTTCTGGTCAGAGATTTTTCAAGGTAAAATCTAGAAGCAGGCAAATTCAGGAAACACCAATCCAGCTTTTTTTTTCTTTAATGGGGTATATGAAGTATTTACATCTTTTTATTTTCTTTTTGACTTTGTGTCTTTGGGGTGTGTGTGTGTGTGTGTGTGTGTGTGTGTGTGTTTTCATGATTTAGCACAGGTTGGACAAGGGAATATGAGTTTTCAAACAATACACATTTGTATTTTTAATTCTGCTTCCATTATTGATTTATTGATAGTATTGGGAGAGTTACATAAATTCTTTCCACCTCTGTTTATTTTTAAACAGTTCAGAGTTCTTATGAAAATAAAATCATTTTTTAAGGCCTGTCAGGGTAGCAATGTATATTAAAGATGTAACACAAAAGGAAAACTCATGAAGGGGAAAGGAAGGAGTAGACTTCTTGGCAGGGGAGGGGCGGGGAGGAGAGGGGAGGGGAGGGGAGGGAAGGAGACAGACAGTGCTGTACTGCAAACTGGCTCTGAAGTAAAATGAATTTTGTAATAGACCCTGGTTTTTAGTGTTTTCCAATTTCCATGGTAAAAATACTCCAGTGGTGGCCAATTACAAGCTATAACATGAGGTCAACCAGTCCAAATTTTTCTGAAAATTTAATGATGAAGCAAGCTGGTAGGGGCTGCACCTGCATACCATTGGGGGGAAAAAATCTGCAAGAGGCTATAGTCATTCAGAAAATAAACATTGGCTAGTTGGCCTATGACTGCACTGGGTTTAAATTATAGTTCTAATTCTAATTAAGTCCACCAATGCTAATGCCTACCTACTTAAAAAGGGTGTTATGCATAAGCTGGGCTACAAAAGGGGCCTCACAAAACTTAGGATAATCTTTGGGTCTGGAATTTGAGCACCCAGGATTTATGAGGAAAAACTGAAAACAAAATAGAAAAATAATTCTTTCTGGAGTAACCGTGTGTGTGTGTGTGTGTGTGTGTGTGTGTGTGTGTATGCACGCATGCATTTGAGTACATCACTCACTCACAAACAGAATCATTTGTCAGACTCCACTAGTGATCTTCCTGACAGACTCTAAAAGCAGATTGATATTCTAAAAGCCAATCCAGTCTTAGGGATGCTGAGTTCTTCTGAGGTTAAAAGGCAACAGAATCTTTAAAAGGGATTGCATTTTAATCCCTATTATACGTTAATACCCCAATGATTGGTTTACATATTTGGTAACCAGTTACTTAGCAGAACCCGACAGAAGGGGACATAGACTGCTTAAGCTTGATGAAGGATAGTCAAAATTGTCACCAATCCTGAGACACTGGAAGGGTGCCTTGGCCTGGGGAATGTACAGGTCTGCACAGTGCTGAGCACAAGCAAGGCATGAAAGAGCTATGTCACAGAGTCAAGGTGCACAGCAACACAGAGACACACTTTGCTATTGCTCTTTCTTTAATGAAAGCAAAGGAACATAGTCTTAATATTTGCATGCCACTGGGAGAAATCACTGACTCATTTTTACCCAGGAAACTGTAGCAATGTCCCTAGTGACTCACCATTCTTCCCAGGTTCAAGTGAGAGACTGCTTAAACATCACCTGTGCCCAGGAGAGGTCTTCATGCTTCCCCACCCTCCTTCGCTTTCTTAAGCTGTGTGTGTAAGAGATGGAAAGACATGGGGGTGTTTCATGACAGATACTGGGAACTGTGTTTGTGTCTGTGTTTGTGTGTATGTGTGTATGTATATGTGTGTGTATGTAAGTATATGTATAAATCTACATGTGTGTATGTCAGTGCATGTGATTAAGTATGTTATGTGTGTATGTAATTATATATGTGTGTGGGGGAAGATGTATGTGTGGGGGAGTATATGTGTGTTAGTGTGTGTATGTACCTATTATATATGTATGTCTGTGAGTATATGCATGTGTGAGTGTGTGTGCTTCTGTGTGTGTATGTGAGAGTGTATTATGAATATATGCATGTGTGAATATGTATATGTGTGAGTGTATTACATATATGTATGCTTGTATGTGTGAATGTGTATTTGTGTGTTTCATGAACACATTTAGACGTCTGGTTTTGACTACTTAGGAAGGCTTTTATTACAACAACATGGATTTCCTCAGTGCTTTTAAAGGTGCTATGTTCTATTAGGAGATTCTTGACCTCCCTAGAGCCCTTTTAACATCTTTAGTAAAGCTAACTCTCCAGGCAGAACAGCCCCCCCCCAACCCCCACCCTGCCCCGCTGTGCTGCCTGGTGACAAAATTATCTTGCTGGCCCTGAGATTGGGAGTTTGACTTTTGCCTGCAAAGAAATAATTTCCCATGGATTGCCTAAGATCATAAAATGTTTGGGGAAGAAAATGATTCAATTTAAGAAAATGAAGGATCTCCATTGGGCCTCAAAAAGAGTCAAGAGAACCCACAATGCACCTTCAGAAGAGAATGGCCACACATTAGGAAGAGAGAAGCATCTTTAGGAACAAAAGCTCACTCTGGATCACCAAAAACCCTACAGGGGTCTAATGGAGAATGTCCCCCATAAGCTTGGGTGTTTGAACGTTTGGTCTCCAGCTGGTGAACCATTAGGAAAGGTCATGAGGTCATATGGCCTTGTGGGAAGCATCGTGTCACCAATGATGTGCTTTAAGTGTTCATAGCCTATGCCCACTTTCAGTTGACTTTCTTGCGTTTTTCTTGCTCCTGAAGACGTGATCCTCTCAGCTTCCTGCTCCTCCAACCATAACTGCAACGTACTGCCACCACGACATACTCATACCCTCTGGAACTGGAAGCCCAAATAAAGTCTTCCTTTCATGTGTTGTTCTTGGTCGTGATATTTTATCACAGAGACACTAAGGAGCTGACACAAGCTGCTTCACAAATCCAAAGCACATTTTGATGGAGCTAAAACATGCATACCTGGGGATCTCTGGCACCCCACAGGCACAGGTGACAGTGACTCTGAGCCCGGATCCCCCTTTCACCTTGTCAGCCATTCCCGTGTACCTGCTTTTCCTCTTCTCTTGTTCCTCTGTTTATGGAGCAGGGTCTGGTTGTAAAAAACAACCACCATTGTTCTGTTCAACATTGTGTCCACTGGCCAACCTTTCAATGCCACACAGAGTGTGGTAGCAGACTGGTTACCTAGGAATCAGGTGTCCAGGCAAATGGGCCACGACTGAGATGCTGGGTTTATACGTAGCACACACAAGACATCTTATGGGAGTTAGTTATGTGTTGGGAACTCCAACCAAGGGGACTGTCTCCTGACAAGTCTCCCTTGTGCCATTTACTGATGTCAAAAGTCGCAAGACAAGCAGATGGTTTCTTACTCATCTCTTAATCTCCTATAGCAGGAACTACATCACAGGCATACTTAAAATCCAGCTACACTAATTCCTCTTTAACTTCATATGGTCTCTGATTAATTCTGACTCCAGTTTGATAAGGGTGTGCTTGTGCCCATAGTATACATGTTCTCTCTCTCTCTCTTTCTCTCTCTCTCTCTCTCTCTCTCTCTCTCTCTCTCTCTTATCTCTCTCTCTGTGTCTCTCTCTCTCTGTCTCTCTCTGTCTCTCTCTCTCTCTCTGTCTCTCTCTGTGTGTGTGTGTGTGTGTGTGTGTGTGTGTGTGTGTGCATCTGTGTGTTACAAAGAGCATGAAATGTATTAGAAAAGTAAAAAGTTTCCTCTTCAGGTTCTGCTACTAGGGACTGGAAATACTAAATGGACAATTTCAGAAATAAAGTTTCATATCATCCATCATTCTGAGTAGCATGATGAAATCTCGTGTGTTGCTCTGCTCCAGTCTGTCCTGGATGAGAGTTCTCCTTCTGTCCTTCCTATCTGTGCTATGGTTACTTGTGGTTGTTAGACAGGTGGAAGCAGGTTTCAATTAGCAAATCAACTGTCAAAGTATTGCAGTGCTTATGCCCAAATAATGACCATTGTTTTACTGAATAATGGCTCTGACCTTATTCTGAAACATAAAGATGTCCATAGTGGCATGTTAAGTTTACAAAAGAGTAACCCCAAAGGAAGCTGGGTGTGTGGTGCCTGCTTTCATTCCCAGTACCCCAAAGGCAGAGTCAGGTGGCTCTCTAGTCTACATTGTGAATTCTAGGGCATCCAGGGGTATGTAGAGGGATCTTATCTCAGAAGGGAAGAAGGAAAGAAAGAAAGAAAGAGAAAGAAAGAAAGAAAGAAAGAAAGGCAAAGGAAGGAAGGAAGAAAGGCAGACAGAAAGAGAAAAAGTAGTCAAAATGGAAAAACAAATTGCTCTTGATCAACCCCCACCCTCCACCCCCAAAACAGTTGTAAAAAAAAAGTCATTTACAGAGGTTGCTAATATCTGGAGTGAGAATTGACCTTACAAAAAAGAAATTGTGGGAAAGGAAACTTGTTCTAGTTTTACTGTCAGAGCTCAAACTGCACTTAAGTGGGACACAGAGGTTGGTTGCAGGTGCATGCTGAGATGGTCCAGAGACTAAGGCATACTCTGTTCCAGAAACTGAAATAACGAACAACATAGCAGGATCCATTTTCAAAAAAAAAAAAAAAAAAGTATCTTGAGGTGCTTCTCATCCTCCCACTCAGAGAATAAATGTGTTTATTTCATTGTCCATTATGATTTCCTTACATCCCTGATGGGATATGTTAGTGGCTTTGGTCCAATTTCTACGGCTAGGATGATATAATGTTTTCTGCTTTGCAAAAGACATGGGAGTTTGATTTCTGTTTCCCTGGCTTGCTTTTTGATCCCCTTCAGTGTGGCCTGAAGCTAAAAATGATAAAATAGGACTGACCCTGGATACGGAAGGAGTAACACAGTTCTAAAGTGTCATTGTCTTAAGTTCACACCCGTGGCTTGCGTGTGTCACGAGAGATGGTGGGGGAAATGCAAGCCCCTGGGACTAATTGGATTGCACCGATCACATCGTGCTACACTGATCAGCATGCCTACAAACGTTCATTTTAACCTCCTTTCTTGATCTCAATACCTCCGTCATAGTGCTGGCCACAGGGTTTGTTTCCGTATATCTTTACCAAATTGTTGACGCTTTACAGTTGAAGAGATGGCCCAGTAAACTCATAAATAAGTGTCTCCATATAAACCATTGTTTATTGTCTCCATCGACTTGGTTTCCTAGATCTTGGCACTATTCACGTTACCTTTGTCTGCAATTGAAGGACTGACAGACCTAGCCCAATGTGAATATAGGGCACCCAACTAAATTAGAATATCAGACAATACGTAAAAATACAGTGTAAGTAAATTCGCTGCGAATCTGCTGTTTGTCATTCAAATACAATTTGAGTCTTGTGCTGAAATGGTAGCCCTCGAATGTACCAAGAGCCCTGGCTGTGTTACCATGTTACCCACCTCCGTTCTGACCTCCCACCGGGGGCCCCTGTGACGCTCACGACACTAATCATGTTGCTCGCCCTGGTTGGAATGTCAACTAGAATGAATCTTTCTTTAATGAAAGGAGTGCTGGTCTTCTGCAAAGCCTAAATGTGGGGAAGGTCTCCAAAGGGCTTTCTAAAGAAAACAGGAGAGTCCAAGGAGGAGGGGGACATTCGCCCGGGGAACACTTACCTCTTTTGTTTAAAACAAAGAAAAGGGCTATTCAGAAAGTAAATTGATTAAAATGGAGGGAAATTGCCAGACCATTGATAATTGCAGCAAAAGGGCAGTGGTCACTCCTACTGATTGCCACTTCAGAGGGTCCTGCTCGCCCACAACCAATCAGGGGCATTAGTGAGAAGCAACCTTTCAGTGACCCACAGTCCCCCCTTGGGAAGTATTTCACACAAACCTTCAAAGCTGGCGCAAAGCATTTCCAGCACTGTATTTACCTTTAATTCCCAAGTCTGGAAGGGCTGAAAGTCATTCAGCCTCTCAATATCTTTCACATGCTGAAGAGATGAATGAAAAGGGCGTGGCCTCCATGCTTGCTCGCTCCATTCACCGGCTTTCACAGGACAGCGAGCTGAGAGACTGGCTGGTGGCCGCCTGTCCTCCAACTTCGGTTACCCACCCCTTCTGCCCCCATCAGACAGACCAAAAAAATGCCACTTCTGTTCCACACCAGGAAAGACTGAGCAATTGTCTGCTGGGTGTTTTTTCCTTCCATCCTTTCACAGTGGCGCGTTGACAAAGATAAATAAGTCTGCCTTCTTAAATGGAGTGTGTGTATACATTCTGAGGAAGATTTTTTAACTTGGGCCCTGGGAAACTTGGAGTGGTCCCAGCTAAAGCACCAGGTCTTTGTTGAATGACTTGCCGCAAGTTGCAAGGCATTTCTGGACTTCAGGGTCCGCACTGAGAACGTTATGTTGGACAGGGTGCCCTGGTCACTTCCTAATGAGTCTAATACCTGGGAACTCAGAAGGTAAAACACTGGCTATGTGTGTGATTTACAAATGATATACTTTAAACCGCACACATACTAGGCGAGCAGTCTGCAACTGATCTACACACCCAGCCCTTCAAATAAAATATTTTAAATGTTAGTTTTTCTGCAGAGCAGTCCCCAAGAAAGTTATGTTTAGAATCAGTGATCTATATTGTATTAAGCACTCTGGATAGCTTTAAAGATTAGACAGGTCTGCAAATAACTAGAGATAAAGGTCACCAGTCTCTCCTCCTACTTAGCATTTCATGGGAAATTAGGCTTTTTTTTTTTCTTTCTTTCTTTCTGGCTTGCTTATTTCTCGGGGCCTGGAAGCTGCGCACATGACAGAGTAAAGAAAGTTAGGTCTGCAATGATGCTTAGGGGGTCAATGAGGTCACCATTAGGAAGGGGTGAGGGGTACCCTCTGTCCCAGTGTCAGGAGACAGACATATTTGATGGAAGGAAGCTTCCTCCCAGAGAGGCTGAGGTTCATATAGTACTCCTTTAACCCTGCCCTGCCCTGTGTCAAAGGAGGCTTTGTTTGCTGGGGGGAAGCCAACAGAGTGAAGCCAGGCCTTGAACATGTGTTCCAAATGTGGTTGCTGTAATGTTCGTTCTCACACAGAAATCTACATTGGCCTTCTCTGCCATCACCTACCTGTGCTGTAGGACAAGATTGTCACCAAAGCTCTGACATCTGGCTCCAGAGAACCTAACAGACTGCTTCCTGTGACTTTGAGCTCTTCTCTGACTTAGGATGTGTTTTTCCTCTGTATATTAGGAAGGAGAAGGAGGAATAAGAAGAATAGGAAGAGGAGATAAAACTAGGAATGACATCAGGAGGGGACGGTAGTCTGGGATGAACTTGAAGGGGAACAGAGGGTGCATATGGTCACATCACATTGTAGCCTTGTAGGAAATCAACAAAGAAAAAAGTAAATTCCTTTAAAAAATAAACATGAGTGTGATATAGGACAACATGATATTAAATGAGCCTAATTATTTGAAAAGCCAAGATCTCCACCTGTGTAAAGGCTGCCTTCCACGCCATTTTCCCAGGCAACACGATCATCACTCTTCTACCTGTCATTTACACAGTGACCTTATATCTGCCTTGATGAAGAACTCCCTGCCCATAGCAAATGCTCAGCAAACTTCTCCTCTGCCTTCTCCACAGCGGGGAAACGGCACGGACAGCATGGAGCAGCATTCTTCTTGGTACGGAAAGGGTAAGTTTAAAGTCCTGCTTCTGCTGCTTCTGGCTGTTGGAATCTGGTGAGTCGGACTTCTCTATCTCTTACCCCATTATCTTCTGAATGAGAAGCCAGTCACTTGGCTGCCGTACAGCCGTGGTGAATTAAACCAGTCAGGCTGTTTGAGTTCTGTGTGAATGAAGGTTGCTGATTCTTTTTAAAGGCCTCCTTCTGTGGTGTTTGTCTCTCCTCCTGTTACTCACCTGATAAGATGGAGGCAAGAGAATAAACACAACGCGGGCATGGCGTGGCATATTTAAATAAAGCTGTCGCATCAAAATGAAGATTCCAGATGAGACAGGTGTAGATTACAGTGATCTGTACCTGTGTCGTACCTGGCAAATAAGAAACTCTCTCTCTCTCTCTCTCTCTCTCTCTCTCTCTCTCTCTCTCTCTCTCTCTTCTCTCTCTCCTTCTCTCTCTCTCTTTCTCCTTCTCTCTCTCTCTCCTCTCTCTCCTCTGTCTTTCTCTCTCTTCTCTCTCTCCTTCTCTTTCTCTCTCCCTTCTCTCTCCTTCTCTCTCCTCTCTTTCCTTCTCTCTCTCCTCTCTTTCCTTCTCTCTCTCCCTCTCTCTCTCCTTCTCTCTCTTTCTCTCTCTCTTCTCTTTCTCTCTCCTTCTCTCCTCTCTTTCCTTCTCTCTCCCTCTCTCTCTCCTTCTCTCTCTCTCCTCTCTTTCTCTCTCCTCTTTCTTTCTTTCTTTCTTTCTTTCTCTCTCCCTCTTCCTCCTTCCCTCTCTTTCTCTCTCTCCTTCTCTCTCTTTTTCATTCTCTCCTCTCTCTCTTTCATTCTCTCCTCTCTCTCTCTCTCTCTCTCTCTCTCTCTCTCTCTCTCTCTCTCTCTCAAGTTTGTAAGGCATGAATGGCAAATCACAGCCGCCAGGTGGTATAGCCCTTCCTGACACCACCATTCTACTATGGATCTGCATTTTTCTTCAATATAAACCTTTAAAAGTCTCAAAAAACCCACCTTGTTACACAGAATAGAAGGTTTTCCAAACAATTGGTATGGGGTGGTTGTTCCCTACCAAAAAATAAATAAATAAATAAATTCGTCATTTTGAAAAAGTTTCCTTATTTGGTTCATTTGTGGAGTGAGCTCTCCCACGTGTTTCTAATATCATAGATCATAGTACACACACACACACACACACACACACACACACACACACACACACACACATACGCACAAGCACGCACATGATCATACACATACATGTACACATGAACAGGAGATTTGTCAGTTAGCTAGAGCCAATCTTTCCCTCACTGTTTTTTCCATGGTTGTCACGGTTCCCCACTCTGGGCAGGCATCATGGAAATAAAAACTGTAAAGCTTTGGATTCGAACAAATGTTGATTGCAGCCTGAACTTGCATTTAAGACCTCTGTGGGTTGGGTGTTTCAGCTCTCCAAGGCACTGTTCCTAAATTTAGACATGAATCTAATGATACCAGGCTTTCTAGTTGCTATGAAAATAGGAATAAAATATGTCAAGAGCCAAAACAGTCAACAAATAGCAGCTCATGTAGTAATATAGATGCTATCAAGCTCTCCAGGTATCTGGTTTATTTGTTTGTTTTATCAAAAATCGAGTATCGTTCAGTCAAGGAAGAAATTGGAGATGTGGTGAATGCGTCTTAGTGAGCCCACAAAAGGCAAGAATTCAGTTTTCCTGGCACTCGCAAAGTTCTGTTTTTTAAATGACATTTATCAAATGCTAATGCCCAATCATGACTACAACTCGGACCATAACTCTCGTTCTTCTATAAAACAGAATTATTATTTGTATTAATAATTATTATTGCTCATTAACTAATTGATAAGACTAGTAACCAGCCATTAGGAGTCCATCAGAGAGAGGGGCTCATATACTCATGCTGTCAACGAGTTATACATTTTACCCAGCAAGACAGTTTCAAGAATAGAGAACACTCTGACATCTGACTGGATTCAAGACCAGTTTTGATCTTGTCCATCCATTGAGGGCAGAATTCAGCTCACTATGAAGGAGCACATGAGATACCATGCCCTGTTCATCTGGGGAGACCACATCAGTTGAATGTGTAGTTACTAAAACCTTTCCATATGGCAGACACTGATGTTCATATTACATACCTCATCTATAATAAATACCCTGGTGAGGTAGATACAGCTGCTCACTCTGTTTTTCAGGACAAACAAAACTGAGATGCAATGTGAATATGTGTACGAATTCTAAAAGTCACATGGGCCCCAAGTAGCAAACCCATGCCCCAATTATAAACATATTGTCACAATCCTTTTCTCATTGGCTGTTAAATGGAATTTCAGACTTTAAAGTGTCTTTCCTAAGGGTAAGCTTTCATAATACTGGAAGGTCCTTGCTGCCAACAGAGAGAAGCCACCAATATCTGCCCAGCTATGACACTTATGAAATACAATAATGACTAGCATGGCATAATGGTGTAGCAGTGGCATACATATCTTGGTTGTAACCAACAACTCTTTAATTGGACTCAAGAGCCCCTCAGCAGGAGGGAAATCATCCCTGGTGCTAGAAACTTAGCCAACTCAATGGGTATAGTGAGGTCATTTATCCTAGATGAGAACTTACTACCACTTTACCAAACCAGCAGAATCTTTAACTGCATTCTAAATATTCACCTTTACACCACAGGTAGCTCTCACCACTCATCAAGAAATCTTCTCTTTGCAGTAGAGAACATTGCAGAAAATCACAATCAGTCAAAAACACAGAGAACGTGTAATCATGGGGTACCCAGCCCCATAGGATGTATCTACAACCCAACTTCTGCATCTAACACTCTTGCAATATCCCAGGAGAGTGGGTGAAGACTGTAAGAACACCATGAGAACAGGGAGTTTTCTGAGAGACTGTACCACCTAGAAAAGTCAAGGAAGCTACACTCGGAATATGACAATATGGCTGCCTAAAGAAGGCATAGAGAATTGCAACCTCAATAGACATGTTAAAATAGAAAGGGTAAGTCTTATGGGGTCGTATGTATAGACAAACAACCGCAGGTAATTAGGAATGCCAAGAGATTGGGAAATAGTCTTCCCCAGGAATGAGCTTCCTAACTGGTTACCCAATACCAAGTGATTAGCCCTGAAATCATATGCATACAATTAATACTAAACAGACTCAGCTGTTGTATTCATGCATTTAGGCTCATGTGTGTGTGTGTGTGTGTGTGCGTATGCGTGTGCGTGTGCGTGTGCGTGTGCGTGTGCGTGTGCGTGTGTGTGTGTGTGTGTGTGTGTGTGTGTGTGTGTGTGTGTGTGTTTGCATGTTTGTATGTATATGGCATACATGTGTGGGCACATGCATGCATATATATGCATGTGGGTGACGGCACATGGCAGCCTAAGGTTGGTGTTGAATATCTTCTTCAACTCCCCACGTTATTTATGGAAACATGGTCTTTCACTGAACCCCATTTTGCTGGTTCTCGCTAGTGTACCTGTTCCCCTTGCCCTGGGAGTTCACTGTGTTTCTTGAACACTGGTATTAAAGGTGGCCACTGCTTCTGCCTCACTTTTGCTTTGGTACTCATGATTGAGTGTCACGCATGTTGTCCATTGTGACGCTTTCAGAGACCCCACAGCTTCCTTTCTTAGACCTCATGTCTACCCTAAGGTCAGGGATCATGACTATTGCATTGAGCAACCCCTAGACTATCCTTAGGGGTTTGCCAAGGAAAATACATTTTGTAAATGTATTTCTATTGAATAATTGAGATGGAGAGAAGTGAACATTGCAAATGGTGTGCTGAGGGTTGCAGTAAAAGCTCAGTAGGTCACGTGCTTCTTGCACAAGCAGGGACCTGATGAGCATCACCGGCACTTCCATAAAAAGCAAAGGTGGCAGAACGCACTTACAATCCCTGTACTCAGGTAGCCTATCTCTCTCTCTCTCTCTCTCTCTCTCTCTCTCTCTCTCTCTCTCTCTCTCTCGTGTGTGTGTGTGTGTGTGTGTGTGTGTGTGTGTGTGTAAATTTTTGTTGAGTAGAGACCATATCATGTTCTTAAATCAAAAAGCACATGGATGTTCCTTACATTATTCAGAGAATATTGAATGTGAGCCATGTTAGATACAGATGATTCAAAGCTCATATGGGTGAATAGAGTTCCCGATCTAAAATTCACTTATCTCCATGGGGAAAGCAGAAGGCATAAGGGCTTTCTGCTAAATTCCTGGGAGGAGCTCAGATACCCGGGAAACTAAGTTATTGCCAGAATAAAACATTCTATGTTATTTACAAGTGGGCGTTGTCAGGCCAGCTAAATCACCATTTGTTTCATTTAGTTTTGTATAAATTCTTCATTTTTCTCACATAACAAATTCCCAATTTATTGCAGAGCCGTACACAGACATTAATGAGGATAGAATGCCAACATTAAACTAAACACAGTACAAAATTTGCAAGTTCTGCCCCTCATCTGGCTTCATTTTCCTGCAACTTCCTTTACCCCAAAGCCATTACTTGGTCTCATTTCCATATGTTAATTCTAAACAGAGACACTATTCTGTCACCCAATGAGGAAGGGCTGTGCAACTACTTTGCTTCATGATTTTGAAAGCCAGAGTCCTATTGGATCCCTAGCATGTGGGTCACTGGTAAAGACTGAACAAAAGCAATAATAGCAACAGTAATAACTGCATTGGCAACCATTTCTAAATCAACTACCACAGGGCAGAATCTAGGCAATGCACTTGGTGGGTGTTATATCATTCTGATTGTACACTTTGAAGATATCATTAAGACATTTACAGCCGAGGAAACGGAGATAGGAGATGCTGGTAAGCTAACTCAACATAACAAAGGTTATATTGTGTAGTCAAGATACTGGCACACTGTTGCTGTTTGATATGGGTAATTTTTATCTGGTTCTTTTCTTCATTTAATCTCCCATCTCAAGTATGAGTCAATGGTCACCTTCTATCTCTTGCTATCATTAGGCAGGCTTTGATTTGTGCAGTATCTCTCAGTCTTAACTCACTTATAAGGGTGTTTAAGAACTCTGCCCTTACAAACAATATTTTCTTATGAATCAACTGTAACCAATCCTCTTCAGAGAGCCCTGGGGAAGAAAACAGAAACTAAAATGAAGCGCCCATGTAATTAGAAAGGGCAGCCTCTCTCCCTTATGAGGCAAAAGAGGTGAAGTAGCTAGAGAAAACTGATGGAAAATTCATTCCCAGAGACCCGGTCTTAAAGTGTTTCTTAGCTGGAAACATTTAATTGACTCACTTTTATTTCTGCAGTTTGCCAAAGAACTCTAAGTGTCTGCACCAGGGCAATAGTCCACCCAATGGAGCTTATGTCTCTAAGGGGATGAAGGCTGTTGGTTTGTGTCCAGTTCAAGCATCTCAAGAAATGTCATTGGACTATTACCAACAGAGGATACATCTCCCAGCACCCACATTCTCTGCAATAGAAGCACTTCCACTCATCAACTTCTGGTCTTTGAAGGGAGGTTCTGATGTGAAATGTTTTCAAATATGGATTCAGAAACCCTAACTTGACAGTTCATACTATGTGCTCCAAATAGTGTCCATGTGCTTTGGGTTAAAACCACACGGCCTCTGTAAGCCCCATCTCTAAAGTAGTCATAAACAAAACACTGGGCCATAGCAAAACTTCCTCAGTGTTGACAAGCACTAAGAGGTCTCAGGAATGAATGGTCATGGATGCTTTGTTGTATCTTCAATGCACCTGATAAGCAACTCTAATCATGAACTGCATTTGGGGAGTCACCTCATAGGCAAGGAGGCCTCCAGAATGGGATCTTTGCACAGATCAAAGCAGGATGCCGTTATATATCAATAGCAAGGGTTCTATTCTACTGACATCCACACTGTGTTCTCCTGAGCACTGTGTTGCCAAAAGATGGCTGCCAGAGCCTTTAGCGCTTCACCCAGGAGAGACAGTGGTGACAAGTCACTGAGGTTCTTGTTTCCCTCCCTATTTAAAGCAAAACACCTTCACTGCTGCTTGGGTGTACGGGAATTCTGAAGGACAAATTCTATTTTCCTTTAAGTGACTACTGTTTAGAAAACAATAAGAGTACTGGGTGGTGGTGTTGCTTGACTTTAATCCCAGCACTTGGTAGGCAGAGGCAAGTGGATCTCTATGAGTTCGAGGCCACCCTGGTCTACAGAGCGAGTACCAGGATAGGCTCCAAAGCTACACAGAGAAACCCTGTCTCTAAAATCAAACAAATAAACAAATAAATAAATGGAATAATAGAGTAATAGAAGAATTAGAGTGCTTTAAGTACCTTGGCCAAGTCCACACTAAGTAGATTGAGAGCAGAGCAAATAAGAGGAACCACTGCCACCTTAACTGCTATGCCTGGGACTCTCTACAAACTCAAAGCACAGACCTCCATATGCACATTACTTCTCTGGAACTGCAAGGCCACATGACAGGATGATTTCATCCCTTTAACCTTGGCAGGATCTGCTTAAGCCCATTCAGAGGCCTATGAAGTCATATGTGTCTTGCACGGAAGTAGCCTTAATTCTCCATCCTCCCATGTGGTTGAAGGAGATTGAGTTGGGCACCTAAGGAGAACAGGGAAGGAAGAAACACAAAAATTCTCACATTGTTCCATGGCCTTCTTAGTTTCCTCAGTTGACTCACTGGAGAACAAAACACAGGAAAAAAGGCAGAATACCTGTACCTTATTACAATGACCAAGTGGTCATTAAGGCAACCGAGAAAGTCCATGACTAACGAGACTTGGGACCAGGTGAAAGGGCAGTTATTTGGTGACATTTTCTGAAGCCAGGTTTTAAATATGGATTTTAAATTTTTTACAGAAGGAAAATATCATAAAAAGAGCATCTAAGAAAGCACTCAGGCACCTCAAAACCTTAAATGAAGAAAATTATGGTACCTTCTCCCAATTCTGCTTCTGAAATGCCCAAATCGGTAAGAATTCAAGGCTGAATCTTGAAGAGATAGTTTGGGGTTTGTGTTCATGGCAACTTAATCATTGGAAGCCTTTCAGGTGTTTTTCAGGGGGTGCATATGTAAATATTATGTCTGAGAGTGCACATCACAATGGTTACTTATTCAACCTTGAGAAGGAAGAGATTCCAGATAGGCTAGAACAGTCACAGATTTTAAATACCTAGGGCTTAGTGAAATGATGAAGTAGAGAGAGAGAGAGAGAGAGAGAGAGAGAGAGAGAGAGAGAGAGAGAGAGAGAGAATATTTTATGGTTCTACCCAGATTGCAGGGAGCCCTGCAATTATCAGATTCATGGCAACAGGATATCAAATGTTTGCAAGGGTTAGAGGTGGTCAGAATGGAGAGTTGCTGGCTTGTGGTTTAGAGCTTCAATTCTATGAGATGAAGGAGTTCATCTGAAGATGAGCTGTGATGTTAGTTTCATAGAAATGTAAAGGTGCCTACCATGGAACTGTGTGTTTGAACAGAGTTTAAATGGTCCATGCTATATGCACATTGCTATATAGGAAAGGAGCAGTTCTAAACAGAGTGTTGAGATGTATATATGCATACAGTGTTTGACAAAGAGTTCAAAACACCATGTCCACATCTGCTTTGGACTTGAATTTCACTCCAGTGTCTTCCAGTAAGGACTCTGCTATTGAGAGCACACAGTAAACAGGATACCCATTGTGGCAGAAGCCAATTTCTGGAAGGATCCTGAACTTAATATTTTGGGGAAATTTTGCCTGACTCTGACTTATTATTAGATCTGAATGGTGGGAGCTATTTTAAAGAGACAGTGTATTGCTCAACAATAGCCATTGGAGACAAGAAGCAGCTCAGACCTCCAGAATCATCGCTGATGAGTACTCCAGGGACAGCCCCCTTCCTGCTCCCCTACATAACACTTTTCCAGCACATTGTTTCAGAATTATCCTTATCTCTGCACGGGAGGAATGGAAGAAAAACAGGGACTTTTCTTACCAAGGTTACTGAGAGGGGAAACATGAGGTCACTGTATGTGAAAGTGCCGGGCACGTGTGCCTACACACATGGCTAAAGTGTTCTTGAATGTACAGTGCTGTCCTCCAGGCCATGGGTTATTCACATATACTCATTCATCAAAAACACTTGTCACTGGACATTTATTGCATACTTGGCACTTTTTAAGCCCAAACAATGTCCTTACTATCGTGGTACTTGCATTCAGGTAGGGGAATTTGGGTACTGGTAACTACCCAGTAGACTAACTCTCAGTAGACTAACTCTCAAAAGAGAAAGAGAATTTGGGAGGGGTATTATCTTTTAATCTAGAGAAAGTTGGAAGTAATTTTCAAACCAGATGGTGTATGAGATGAGGCATGAAAGGAAGGTTGGAAATTAAAGATAAAAGAGCCACCTGGGCAATGGGGAGAGCAGGTAAAATTCCCAGAGGTAGAGCATACTTAGAGGGTCCAGAAGTTGTGTAGAAACCATGTGATCAGCAGAGAAGATGGGGTTGAAGGGATGGATATGAAAACAGAGATGTGTGGTGTGTGCATGCATACACACACACATACACACACACACACACACACACACACACACACACACACACACACACACACACACACACACACACTTAGTTTGGAGAGATAATGAAGATTATGTAGAGCATGACTCACTTTCGTTTTCTTTGTTGTTGGTGTGTGTGTGTGTGTGTGTGTGTTTGTTTGTTTGTTTGTTTTTGCAGAGGACCTTACTGTAATAGCTCTCTGTTGGTGTGACATGTCATCTTTGCTGCCATTACCCAGCTCGTCATTGTAACATAGAAGCTGTGGCTATAGACATACTGTAAGCCAATGGTTGGGACAAAGCAGAGCATAACAGATACAGTCTTAGAGAAATGGCCCATTCACTCTGAGTCAAAGATGATGGAGATTTGGGGAGGCCTGGCAAATCATCGAGAGCTTTCTACAGGGGTAAGCTGAGGCACTGGTGGTCGGTCTGTCTGGGAACAGGAGGAGGATGTGCTGTGGATGGAAAGTCACCAGGAGTGGTTGACAGGTTGGAAGAGGGTTACTCGGAATTTGCAAAGAAGAGAGAAGTGCAGTCAAAAGCTCGCATTTTCATCGACACAAGTCATGTTTCATCCACAGGTACTTATCCACGTGGAGAAACCAAGGGGACAGGAAAGATTAGGAAACAGTGAGAGCAGATACAACCAGCCAGGACAATGTGGAAATCACTGTGAAATGGGTATGATTGGAAGCAATGGATGGAGTTGTAGCAGGTGAAATATTAGAGAATTCTATCAGGTGGAATGGTGCAGTCCGTGGAAGCACATTAGGATTAATGTTAAGAGGGAGGAATCAGGTGAGCATCAGGGTAAATTCTGCAAAAGCTACACTGGTGAGATCCCTGAAGAGCTCAGTCTACAGCAGAGTAAGCTGTGAAGAATATAGTAGTTAATATTTACTAAATGCTCAGTCATCATGACCATTGATTACCCTGCTTCAGACATTCTTTGATGCCTCTGCTCTGAA
Source organism: Cricetulus griseus (assembly GCF_003668045.3). Taxonomy (NCBI): domain Eukaryota; kingdom Metazoa; phylum Chordata; class Mammalia; order Rodentia; family Cricetidae; genus Cricetulus; species Cricetulus griseus. The sequence continues at coordinate 26,668,427 of NC_048603.1, forward strand.
AATACAGCTCCTAGCTCCTAATTTCCTTCTATGCTGCCTGGTCTAAATTATTCCAGCTTCCCCTTAGTCTTATGTTTCAAGCATCTACCCATTTGACCTGCTTCTCCCAGCTCCATCAAGGTACTTGTTCCTAACTCTCTTGCCCTTTTCTAATGTCTCTCAGCCTTTAGACTTTACCCTAAATGTCACCTCTTTGGACAGTGTTTCTAGATACAGCAAACCAAAGTATCATTCCCTAACAGATTTCTCTCTAGTGTCTTCATGGTAATCTGAGAATAATGGGGTGGGTGAAGGCTTGTAAGGACCCTGATGTCAAATCTTGAGTTGGCCACTTAGTAGCTGAGACAACCTGTATGAGTCAATCTACTTCTGTGTGCTTCATCTCTTTTACCTGTAAAATGAAGTAACAATAGTATGCATCTCACAGGCACCCCATAGAAATGAGCCAGTTAATGTACATCGAACAATTTGCAGAGTCCCCAGAAGGATGAAAGGTCACATGAGATTCTGTCACTATTAGAAAGAGCATTTGGATATTGACGTATGATTGTTGAAAGTCTGACTACTCCTGCAAATGGTAAGTTCTCAAATAACAAGAACTGTGTCTCTCTGATTCTCCCCATCTTCATCACTAAGGATACCCAGCAGGTGATGCTCTTGAAATAAGTGACATACATGATCGTATCTTCCTCATCCTCAGCACTATCCCACTTTGCCTCCTCCCAATTCCCCTTTTGACAGACGAGGGTATCAACAACTTCCCTGTGAAAGGTAAATGCTCTTCAGGTAGTACTTCGCCTTTGCTCACAAACAGAATTCATGTCCAATCCAGATCCATAGACAGATGCTCTCCTTTGCAAGGCATTTGGGGGAAATGTCTAGTTGGTCATTTGCAGGATACGGGAGGAGAAAAGTGAAAGAAGATTATGTCCATGAAAGAGTCGCCATAATAAATCCTTAAATAGTCCCTCTGGAGTTCTCAACTTAGAACTGGTTATGGCCAATGCATGAAATCTCACTTAAAGGCAACTTTGAATCTATTGAAGCCAATTTTGGTTGTAGTTCTTAAAATCCCCATTTGTCTCCTATCCAGCATTTCTCTGTCAGAGGCAGTGAGATGAAAGAATGAGTGATTGGGGAGGTAGGAGCATCAAAGTATTCTGATGGGTGAGGCAGGAGCACTCACAGAGATAGAACGGTGAGGTGGAAAGTTCCAGATCTGCCAGTAAAGGGGCAGAGTTATCAACGGTGCCATTTGGAGAGGTCTGTATGGAAGGTCTGAGCAGAGACAAAGGACAAACTGCTATAGAATTACTGAGTTCAAGATGCTTTGAAATGCCAATGGTAGAAGTTGAGACAGCCGCTGTTGCATTTTGATGCCCTTTGGGAGGGCTGTAAGTCTACTCCCTTTTTAAGGGCTAAATTAACACAATAAAAAAGAAACACTGTATATTTAAAGTAGTCATTTGTATAAGTAGCCTGAATGCAGGGCCACATATTTAAGAGCACGGATTTCAGAATGAGTTCTATAAGCCTAGATGGACAGCTACTGACATTAACCATCCTGCATGCTTGGTGTCTGTAAGCCTCGTGTTCTGCTGTGGAGAGGCCATTACATGATCACAAGGTTGGTGAAAGGGTTAAAATAGGTCAAATAAGTGGCAAGAGTTAGTTGTTACTGCTTTAATATTAACTATTACTTCATACCAAAAGAAAGAAGATGAACAAAAATCACAGCCTGGGGTGATCCCGAAATGCGATGAAATCCTAGCACCTGGAGGGGACAGTATGAGGAACAAAATGTGATACTGGAGAAGGACTCCAAGCCCTTGCTCAGGCAGATCCTAAAAATACACTCTACCCATGCAATTGGACTGGAAAGGCTCTAGCCCAGGCCAGAAACTTGGGCTCTAAAGTGACTCATATCCTACTCTGGGTGTTCTTGGGCCAAGTTTATATAAATTCTCATAGTTCAAAGCCATACAGAAAGTCCTCATTTTAATTGGCAAGCTGAGGTCATGTAAGGCCGCTGAATGTTATTGACTGGTTGACCAGTGGTCCCCAAGACAATTGGGCAGCTCACCAACCCTTGACGGTGCCCTGCAGGCATTGCCACTGCTCTGTCCTATTATTCATTGACACTGCTTTGGGCAGGTTCATAGCATGGCCTCTTCTCCTCCTTGTCAGGTGTAGAAGAGGGAAACCAATGTCTTGGAGACCTTTGATTGCAGATGCTTGACTACCCGTGTCTATATCCATTAGATTGCCAAACTTGATTAAAACAAATGGAACTACGTGTCAGGCTGTAGGAAATCAAGGGTTAACAACTCTCATGTCTTCTCAGAGATGCAAATTGAGTACAGAATAAGTGTTCGTGGAACCAAGGTCAGTTCTAATTCCTCCATATCACTCAGTGCTGATAGACTAGTTAATCAAAAACTCAGCCCAGGAGCAAGAGCTATTGTTACATGCCTGTAATCATAGTTGTCTATAACTTTGCCTATAAGAAGGAATTATAAAGGTGAAGTGAGGGGGAGTCCCCTTTACTTCCCACTTCCTTCTTGGGCGAGGTCTTTTGGGTTAAATTCCATCTTCATGGTCCTGAAGGTGGCTCCACAACGAAACAGGTAATAAGACATGGCTGGTCATCAGAGGAAGTAGCTGGCCCCAACATTGCCACGTTTCTCTGAACGAGGGTTTGCAGCAATCTCTGGAGATCCTTTCCCTTTACTCTACCCCCCCAACCAGTGTTGTAGTTATAGAAGTATGTCACTTCATCTGTATTTTATAGGGGTATTGGAGATCCTAATTCAGGTTCTCCGGCCTGAGAACCAAGTGCCCTACCCACTGAGCCATCACCGCAACCCACCTAAGGCTCTTGTGTCACATTCTCAGTAGCCCTGATTCAAGACACCAAAGGTCCTATCCAACCCCCCAGCCCCCCAAAATAGTTATGCTGCTGTGCTTTAGATAATTCAGGATTATCCATTGCATGGCTAAAGTGCATGAGTAAGCTACAAAAGAAAGCAAGATATGTTTGGGGGAATAAGTAGTAGAAGATCATAGGATTATTTGTTCCCACTGTAAGAGGGTTGTTGCAAATAAAACTGGATGTTTACAGATTCTTTTTAGCCAGGGAGTAATGCAGGGCATGAACTGCAATGATCAATGAGAGATGCAGAAATACTGTATTACAATGATTCAATGGGTTTAGAACAGCTGTGAGAATTGTTTATTTTTCTCTCTCCCCACTCTCTCTTTCCCTTTCTCTCTATTGATAGATAGACATAGATATATAGATATACACATATAGATTAGATACAGAGAGATGTCATCTTCCTATATCTATATGTGCACACGTGTGTGGGCATGACTGTATGCCCATTGTTGATCCAAATAATGGAATAAGAAGGCTCAAACTCAAACCAGTCAAAAGTATAGCACATTTTTGTGGTGGTATGAACAAAAATGGCCCCTATGGATCCTTAGGGAGTGGCACTATTACAAGGTGTGGCCTTGTGGGAGGAAGTATGTCACTGGGGACAGGCTTTGAGGTTTCAGAAGCTCAAGCCAGTCCCAGTGTCTCTCTCTCTTCTTCCTGCCTGCTGAGCCAGATGTAGAACTCTCATCTATCTCTCCAGAAGCGAGTCTATTTGCATGCTAGCGTGCTACCATGGTATCCACTGTGATGATTATGGACTAGGCCTCTGAACTGTCAGCCAGCCCCAATTAAATGTTTCTTCATAAGAGTTGCTATGGTCATGATGACTCCTCACCCCAATAGAAACCCTAACTAACATGATTTTCAAGTTAGGATAGTTTGGGGACATTTAATACAGACTCCATTCAAGGCAGTGTATAGAGAAGCCACATGAAGACTATGCTATACTTTGAGGTCCAAAAGCAGTGGTGAGGCTTGCTATACCAAGCACAATGACATGGAGGGGATCTAGAACATGGGCAAAGAGGCCTGGCTGCCTATGTGGATAAAAGACACAGACTATTGAAGATCCCTAACAGTTTATGGTAATTATCAAGGCAAGAAGACCATGGAACATATTCTTCAACTCTAGGCTTTCATTCTCTCTGCTTTTCATACAAGTACTCTCCAAGCAGAAACCCAGGCACTAGGAAGGGAATTGATGACGTAGTTTATACATCCAAGCTTGCCAAGGAATAACACAGGGTGGAGTAGGGTGGAGGATTACTCTTAGAAAGGCAATGAAAAACCCAACATGCAGGAACTGCTCATAAAATAGTGAGAAATCAATGAACCGAAGAGGTTCCTGTGTATTAGAGCCCACGTGAGAGCAGATACGTATGGACAATTGAGTAGAGAAAGAGACTGACTACAAAGCCCAGACTTCTGGCTGAAGTCGTAAGACTCCTCATGGAACAATTGATATAGAACTGGTAATCATGGGAAACCACATTCTTCAAATGTTGGTGAGTCATAAGCATGTTGATAAAAGATACACACTGATTGAAGAGTGCCCAAGTGGAAATGCCAACTGGGCAGGTGAGTGAAACAAACCATATCTCAAAAGACACGTGTCGGCTACAGAAATGAATTTGAGAGTTGTCGGCACACGCGTGGTGTTTAATGAGATGATAACGGCTATTAACTGGAGAGAGGATGTAAGAAAAAGCAGGCAGACAGCTTCCCTCCTGCTTCTCAGGTCAGTCAGAAGTGCAGAGGCTAGCACAGAAAACTAAACAGGTGTGACAGCAGAAGGAAAACATAGGCCTGCCAGATGTCAGACAACCCCATGGAGAGAGTAGGTATGATTCGTGGAAGGGGTCCCCAGTCATGAGGAGTGCATAGCTGAAGCCATGACTCTTCAGTAAGCAGGAAAGGGTGGGAGGCAGCTTAGAATTAGTTACCCACCAACAAAAAGCTGATATTGAGTCATTGTGTCTTCTCTCCTAATACATAAAAAAAAACATGAATGCTGAACAAGTAGTTGGAGGTTCTCAATTTGTGGGTATCGACCTGTTTGGATGTCGTAGGACCCTTTCACAAGGTTTCCTGAGACCATTGGAAGACAAAGATAGTTATATTTCGATCATAACACCAGCAAAGTTACAGTTTTGAAGTAGCAACAGAAATAATTTTACGTTGGAGGTCACCACAACGTAAGGAATTGTATTTAAGAGTGGAAGCATTGGGGAGGTTGAGAGTCACCGAGTTAAGTGGCTTTTTAACTCATTGTCCAGAGATACGAATGCAGGTCAGTGATTCCACAGGCCATGTTTTTTTTTTTTTCCTCACTGCTGAGTAATTTTCCAACTCTGTGATTCACGCTGCATGGGGAGAGGTTTTAAGAAGGAACTTTCCAGGGGGGCCTCTTGCCCCAGGGATTCACCAAATCTGACCTTCTCTTAGGCAAAAGATGAAGAAAATTTCTCATCCTAAGGAGGAAAAAAAAATCCCCATAAACTAAATGGCAAGATATTAATCTTGAGACCATTTATGGGGAGGTGTTAAGTGGCCCCGTTGGCATTAACAGCAGTAAGCTTCGAATATCACTTGTACAGCAAGCTGCTTAGCTCGGCAGATAACAAGTCACAGCAGGCCTTCTTGGGTTGCAAATATAGTCACTCTGTTTGCCAATTAACTCTTTCCCACATTGTTTTTTATGTAACCAGCCAGGAAGCTTTGCCGAGACAGCAGAATCTTCTGGCGACTAGCACTGGCCTGGGAATTGGAAGTGTGCTAGGAGCCCTGGTGGTTGTCAAAGAGGACAGAGAAATCATGGCGGCACAGTCATTCATCAGCCAGAGCCTCCTGAGGCTCGCTCTACTCAGGGATAAGTGTCCGGGTTGTCTGAGCTTCTAATCAGTCAGTGCAATGGACAAGACAATGTTCTTTTGTCTTAAGAAAATGTGGCATGTCTAAGTTATTAGAAACAGCTAAAGGGAGGTTCTGTGTTTCTTCCAGGTACGCTGTCCACTGCCTTTAGTTCATTTTGAGGTTTTCAAACAGATTTCTGCGAGAGCAGGTGACTGGCTCTGTGCCCTGACCCCCAGCAGGTGAAAGGAAGGCACCATGGCTTCTCCACTGCTTTCTGTTCCTTCAATAGCACTTGGCATGACTGAGAAGCTTTCCTCATTAAGCAGTCTGTCCATACTCTACCATCTATTCTTTTTTGAATTTTCTGGGCTGGCCCATCCCCTTTTCTTCAACTGTATACCCTGATAGGCTTTTCCACACTTTCAGCTTGTAAGATATAATGTAAGTTATCATCCCAAACAAGTTATCTTGTCATCAACGTTATGGTGCTGAATCAGGCCCTAGACACAGCTGCATGGCTAGGCAGCCTTGTCCACCACTCCACGATGTTTCTTGGGACTTTGAAGACTGGGTTCATCTACTTGGCCCTCGATGTTTCTGCTGCTGAGATTCAAATAGGTACTTATTGTAGTAGCAACAAAATGGAATTCTTGAGTGTTTTTTTTGTTGTTGTTTGTTTTTGCTTGTTGGTTGTTGTGCTGTTTTACCAAAATTTTCCTTTTTTTCTCCTTTTAAATATCTCTGTCACTCACCCACTACTCAAAGGTCTCATTTTTATCTTGGTTTTTCTTTATTTATTCATTGCCAATTAGTTATCAGGATTCATTGACTCCATTCTTGTATCAGGTAAAGCCATGACTCCCCTGCCTTAGTCAACCTGTTGTTGCCGGGACAAAACACCTAGGGGAAATTATTTAAAAGGATGACGGGTTTCTTTGGCTTCACAGTTTAGCACGTGGCCACTAGGCTCTGTTGATGAGAGGCCTGAAATGAGGTACAGTGTCATCACTGGGATCAGGTGATGGGACAGTGGTCAGAAAGGCGAGAAGGAAAAACGGAGAGGCAAGGATCAGGACCAAGACTGGTGACCCGTTTCTTCTGATTAGACCCCATCTCCTCAAGAATCTGTCATATTTAATGTGAAAATACTAATCCATCTATAGATGAACCCATTATTGACGTGAGACCCCTCAAAAGCCTTACCTCTGAAGTCTTCACTACACAAGTACCAGGAACACTGTCTCGATCTAAACCATCATAACACCCAGCTAGCTCCACGGTGGCATCGTAACTGCTCTTCCTCAGACTATTGACTGTTTACCAGCTATTGTAACGCTGTCGACAAATGAACCTTCCCTTGGTGCACAAAGTTTCTGATGATTTCTTTCTCCTCTAGACTGTTTTGGTTTGAATGAAAATGGCTCCCCTATACTCCTAGGGAGTGGCACTATTAGGAGGTGTGGCCTTGTTGGAGTAGATGAGGCTTAGTGTGTCACTGGGGAGGGTTCTGAGGTTTCAAGTGCTCAAGAGAGGCCCAGTGCTATTCTGTCTTCCTGCGGCTTGCCAATCCAGAAGTAGATTTTCCGCCTTCTTCTCCAGTGCCATGTTCACCTTCGAGCAGCCATGCTTCCAGCAACAATAACGGACTAAGCCTCTGAAACTGGAAGGCAACCCCAATTAAATGTTTCCCTTATGAAGAGTTGCCATGGTCACGGCGTCCCTTCACGGCAACAGAAACCCTAGGACATAGACTATAGCACCTCATCCCCTGTTGTGGTTTTCCTCTCTGGCATCAGCATCCCTTCTCTTGCCTTGCCATCCTCTTACCCTGAGTGGCTAAGTTCTTGACATCTGGAGCACAGCTTCCCATCAGAGCACCCACCCCAAGCAGAGTTTCTCATCTGAGTGGCAGAACGCATCAGAATGTCCTCATTATCTTTAGACTTGTAGATCGTCTCAGGATTTTTCATGCCTCGTACCACTCTAGACGACTTCATAGAAGAGACATTACTTACAGCTCATATCAGCTTCTGTTTAAAAAGGTAGCGTCTGCTCTCTCTCAACTCAGTGGCTATGACTACCTGGTGTTTCCCCAGTTTCTCCATCCTCCTCCTCTTTTGCTTAAATGGTCACCTTGCTAAAGGTATAGATTGTGTGCAACCCTTTGCTGGTACACAGCATACATTGAATGAAAGGTTGTTGGACAAAGAGGAACAATGAACAGAGACAGAGGCAAGAGTTTCTCTCAAACTCTTTCTGAGGTTGCATTCATTCCATCCCCAGTTTAAATGGTTTTGTAATTACATCATCATGTCTGCCTTTTGTGACCCTCTGAAAGAGTCTACAAGCTGTAGATAGTTGTGGACATTGGAGGAGGAAAATGTGACCAAATTTAATCAGGTATTCAAAAATATCTGGGACTCTAAAGAGTTGAGATCTGCCAGTAGCTAACCCCAGGCTTTTCCTATATTCATGCATCTGTTCAGATCATCATTCTCTGTACCAATGATAATGTTGCAGTCACCGAGACCTCACAGCAGTCTTGAGGCTGTACTCTTCCACTGGTGGAGGTCTGAAACAAGATCACCTCGGCTATCCTAGGCGGACAAATAGCAGCCTACTCCACACATGCTGTACATACAAAACATAATAGAACATTTCTGCTTTTCAAGGCTGTTGAGAAGACTAAACAGCACAAGCACCTGACATCTGATGGTCTTGGCATCGAAGCTTCTAAAAGGCATCAAGGGACACCTTTTAGTTTGTTACTTAAATACCAAAATTGAGGAGACACATGAAGGCATCTCCAGCTGAGGCTGAGCATAGAGGAAGTTAAGTGGCAGAGTGAAGAGGCATCTGGGCTGCAGCGTGTGTTTTGACCTTGTAGATATTTCCGAAAAGGCCATTTAAGACAATGACGGGGGAAGTACATTTATGGCCTTCACCAGGCCGGTGTCATTGCCATTGGACTCTCCCTGTGCTTGCCAGATCCTGTGATAACACAGACAGCTGGAAGGTCAAAAATAAGGAGAAACTTTAGATGTGTTGCCAAGTATTTCCTTGATGTGGGAAGGCGGGTCCCAGGGAAATTGCTCTCCTGACATTGCCTTCAGGATGCAAGGCAATGTGCTTAGCTTCGGAGACTTCAATCTTAGGTGCAATATTAATACTAAAAAAGTCACTTGCCTGCTGTAGTTTAGTCCTAGGTGAACGCTGGGGCAAGAGTCACCTTGAGAAAGTAAATTAAGGCACAGACAGGCACGTGGCTCAATGGACTCAAACTGTTTTTTTTTTTTCTTTCAAAGAATTGCTTAGAAACGACACTAGAGTCTAGAGAATGAGGGCTTTAGTTTCCCAAAGGCCTGGATACAAATTCCAGCTTACCATTTACAAGCTATGAATTGTCTAAACCTCAAGGAAATCAAATCCATGCTGAGAAGATTGTGAATGTGAGGGGCATACACACACACACACACACACACACACACACACACACACACACACACACATGAATTACATGAGTGTCTTCAGATTACAAAAAATGAGAGCAGGTGTGAGTATCCAGTCCAGCCCCTGGTTTGAAATGAGTTGAGGAAGGGACAGCAGACTTAAGCTAACTGCATAGAGTGTTCTTGGTAGCAACCAAATAGAAGTTTCAGCAAACTGTGGCCCCCAAAGCCATGATCAGCCCATCCTGTCTTTGAAAATGATGTTTTTCTTGGATCATGGCCACTCCCATTCATTTGTGTGTATGCATGGCTTCTTCTGGGCTCTGGCCATAAAGCAGAGAACCTGTAACAGTGATCATCTGGACCACAGCCTAAAACACAACTCATTTGCTGACCGTCATAGAAAACATCTGTTGACCCCTGCCACAGAGAAATTCACATAACATACATGTATCCCTGACTCCATCTTTAACACTTGGGCCCTTCTGAGGTAAGAAAGCCTTCTTCAAAGACAGCAGGTCATAAGAGCAGAGTTGATTTGGCGGAAGCCTGAGAACTGACCAACTTCTCACAGATCTTCCTTCTTTGTCCAACCAACCTCATGGAAACCCCTGAGCTTCCGTCGATTGGCATGCGACCTGGTGAGCTTAGCTGCTAAATTGGAAGGGACCTTCCGGGGTTCTATGAACAACCCCCACCTGTCTTCCCAGAGGACCTTTTTCTTTCTCTTTCTTTCTTTCTTTCTTTCTTTCTTTCTTTCTTTCTTTCTTTCTCTTTCTTTTTTTTGTTTTTTGTTTTTTTGTTTTTCGAGACAGGGTTTCTCTGTGTAGTTTTGGAGCCTATCCTGGCACTCACTATGGAGACCAGGCTGGCCTCGAACTCACAGAGATCCACCTGCCTCTGCCTCCCCAGTGCTGGGATTAAAGGCATGTGCCACCAAACACCCAGCCCCAGAGGACCTTTTCATAGAAGATAAAGAAACTGTGCAAAAGTAACTACGTTTTTAAGGTAAAGTTGGAACTTTAAAGACACCTTTAGTCTGCTGTTGCTCACCCTAATGTCATCTTCGGGGAGCACTCTTGCTGCTCTGCCCAACATGAGAGTGTTTAAAATGGAAATTTGGCAGGCTTTCACTTTACCTGGAACGTGGAATTTTAGAGTCAGACCTCCATTGAGGTCTTTGGGTCATAGCTACCTGGATGTGTCCCAATTTCTCCAAGACATTCACCGCTGTCTTACTCCACAGATTAGGGGGTACGGATCCCATTGTGGGGATGGTAGTGAAGACAGACTCTATGCATCAATTGTTCTCCGACACCACTCTCCTCACACACCACCTGCAGAACTCAAGGCCTACCCTCAGGGCAGGGAAAACAAGACGTCAAGGTGAAGGTGTGGACAAAATCATCACTAATGGAATTCTAGATGGTTCTATTGTGAAGTCTGGGCTAAGGATATGAATGATGTATAGAGGCACTAGCAGGGTTGTGACTCAGAACTGTTCACCCATACCTGGCAGCTTATAGTGAGGCAGTCACGTGACACTTACCCAGGGCTGCCAATTTGGCCACAAGGTCTGACTTACCCCATTGTGACAAATAGCCTCAGGTCAAAGTGTCATTCCACCCACAGGCGGTATTGACATCCCAAATCCTAATGTCCTCCTTAAATCACACATGGAGACAGCCTCTGACTCTACCAGGAGCCAGTCCCAAATGTGAGTGGCTGTTGCTCCTAGGACAATTGGAGTGTGACACTAATGCCTGCAAATACACAGGGATTTGGTCCTATGGGAACCCAGCAAACACAGTGTCTGCTCTTTGGGTACCACTTGTGTGATGGGTTAGACTTGGCTAAAGCTCCCCAGGTCCCCAGGTGCATGCTCTGCTCTATCTTCCTACTACAGGCTCAGCAGTGTGTGAGCCTGTGTGGATGTTTGAGTGTGTCTGTGTGTGAGCTAAGGAACCTGCAATGTGCACTCAGAGTTCTGGGTTCTCTGTGACCTTGTTTTAGCCATGATTCCACCTAAGTCAGAAGAGGTACCCCAAATAGTACTTTTGGAAGGTGGCCCAAGAAACAAGGACCCCGAAAGGCGGATGGGGGTGGGGGGTGGTAAGTGAAACAAAAAGGAACATGAGTGCAAAATGCTCTGTCAACTTGACCACAATAGGGAGCAAAGGCACCCGATTCCTCCCCTACCTGAGATCTGCCTCAAAATAATTAGCTTGGGAAAAGGGAAGCAAGAAGATTTGACCATTGGCAGTTTAGTGAACTTCCAGTCAATCCAAAAACAGAGCCGTGTGCCACAAGTCAGCAGGCAGAACCCATGGCAGCACGAACAGTCACAAATGCTGTGGAGCACCCTGGAAGAAGCTACAGCAACTGCCCACACATGGCTCCATGGCTGATGCCACAGGCCCTGGGCTGAGCCCAACCATGTGGTGCCTCATTCAGTCTTCCCAAAACGATACGAATCATCCCATCTTTTCTATGCTTGGTGCTACCCAGTCTGGAAGACCAGGGAAACAGTCTCCCTTCCGGGCTCTCAGGAAAAGGGAAGTCACCGATAGAAATGGGTGTATAGAGCAGTGGGAAGTAAATTCTAAAAGAAATGCATAAACTTGGAATATATATATATATATATATATATATATATATATATATATATATGTTTGTTTTGTTTCTTTTCAGAATGCAAAGCAAACCCCAGCATTGCATCAGGCAGCAGAGGACAAGGCTGACAAGTTCAAGGCCACAACCATGCTTCCAGGGCTCTTCTTAGGCAGATTGGCCTCTGCTGCTCAGGGGAGTCAGATCAGAGGCAAGAGTTTTCGGGGTTGGCGGGCGGGATGGGGGTGTAGCTCTTCTCCAGGAGTCAAGGAAACATTCAATAAGGAGGGCAGAAGGGTATCTGAGGGATCTGCCCCCCCCCACCCCCCGTTGTCCCAGAGAAATGAAAACTGAGAACCAAGGCTCCTCTCGTGAGGTGAAGGAGCTGAGCGAGTGAAAGACAGCGAGCCATCGCCCGGAGCAATTAGGTTTTCATTATTATTCCCAAGCTGCTGTGTCACAAATCACATTTTCCGTCCCGGGGCGGGGTGGGGGGGGGGCATGTCGGTGCACAGCTGCTGTTTGCAGGCCCCTTCCTCGCTCCCTCCACCAGCTGATGCTCCAGCCTGGCCTTGGGAGCAGCAAGCTGCTGGCTCATTAGCCGCCGCGATACCTGCTCACCGAGGGCAAACCCGGCTGAACAGATGCTGCGGCTTTACCGACGTTCTGCACCCATTAGAAACGGATGCAAAGGTCCTTGGGTTTTTCTTTTGTGTCCCCGCCTCCACCACCCTTACTATTGAGAAAGAAGGACCCTTGGAGCTTTTCATGAGGATCTGCGTTGCAGCTCTTCTGAGACTACCGAAGATGGGCGCAGCTCTCACTCGCAGGCACACAAGGCAAACACACCCAGACGCCCCTGGCTTTAAAACTGGGAATTTAAAGTGCTCTGCTTTGGAGAGCCCAGGGCCACCTTGCTTGTGCTGCCACCAGGTGGCGCGATGAGGAACTGCACCGGAGTCGGACCACCAAAAATTAGGGCTCAATTCGCCCTGTACTTTCTCCCCTCTGGTCCTCCCTCACTCTCTGCCTCCTGCTCCTTTGAAACAGCGTCTGCTTTGAAGTAGACTAATAAAAGAGAAGAAGCAAAGTGGAAGAGAAGTCAATGAGCCAGGCCCCACTGTTCGTGCGTTGGTGTTCCTGGAGCTGAGCTTATGTTGCCGCGGTTAATCCTCCCCCACCCCCACCATGGCAGGAGCTGTATTGATTAATCGTCCACAAAGGAAACTCAGTAGGGACCCAACGTTCTTGATCCTTCCATTAGGTGAATTCAAAGTCAAAACTGAGCTCCACAGAAGTTGCATTCTGTGTTTGGCTCACTGCTTTAGGGGGGGAAAAAAGAAAAAAAAAAAGCAATATTGTTAGAAATTTAAGATGCTGCAACTACATCTTGAAGGTCTTATCTGTTGACTATAATCTGTAATTTATAGAGTAAGATTTTCACACTGGAGCTATTAGCCTTTTATAGATAATACAGTTGCTAATACTATGGGGCTTCCAGTCCATTCTGAATCAGGAAAATGGTCACTACTGCATATGAATACAGAATCTGGGTTTCCCGCTTTGCTTAGGAAGGTCTCCCAAGGACTGAAGAGATGAGCTGTTGCCTAAGAGGGCTTCCTGGTTTTTGCAGAGGACCCGGGTTCAGTTCCCAGCACCCACGGAGGGGCTCAGTACCTACCACTTGTAACTCCAGTCCAGGTGATCCGATTCCTCTTCTGACCTCCGTGGGTTCCTGTATGCACGGGGTACATATAAAACAGTTTTCTGTGAGATTGTGCCTCCTAGGAATGTCGGAAGCTACCCTCATAGACTCTCACCACCAACATACTGACTAAATGTAGGCTGAACAGGAACGCAACAATAGATCTGCTAATGGGATTGGGGAAAAGACCAGGCGTCCTCAACCCTACCCAAAGGACTACTGGCAACTAAGGAATGGTGAGAGTTTGAGAAAAAGTTATTCTCTGGGGAAGAGCAGGCCTATTGGTTATCCAATACTGAGCAGCCCTAAGAGCGTACATACAAGTAGCATTATACAGACTGAGCAGGGTGCATTTATGTATTTAGGAATACGCACGAGTGCGCACACACACACACACACACACACACACACACACACACACACACACCAACAATTAATGAAGAAAGAGGCCATGAATTTGAAAGAGAGTCAGAAAGGTATGTGGAAGGGTTTTGACAAAGGAAAAGAAAGGGGAAAATTATGTAATTTTATTATAATCTCAAAATATAAAAACAAAGCCGGGTATTGGTGGCATAAGCCTCTAATTCCAGCACTTGGGAGGCAGAGGCAGGTGAATCTCTATGAGTTCCACACCAGCCTGATCTACAGAGCAGGTTCCAGGACAGCCTCCAAAACAATACAGAGAAACCCTGTCTCAAAAAACCAAAATAAATAAATAAATAATAAATGAATAAAAACAATAAAAAACAAGCACCCCTTTTAAAGGAAAGTCTCCTAAATATGAAAATAGTCATCAATAAAACTTTGTTTATTCATTCATCTCTCATATATTACATCCTGACTGAAGTTTCCCCTCCCTCCACTCTTTCCTATCCCCTCCCCCACTCCTCCTCGCCTCACCCCTGGATCCACTCCTCCTCAGTTTCCCTTCAGAACATATCAGGCCTCCCAGAGATATCCACTGAACATGACATAAAAAGTCACAGTAAGACTAAGCACAAACCCCTATATCAAGGCGGGACAAGGCAACCCAGTAGGAGGGAAAGGCTTCCAAAAGCCGGCAAAGGAGTCAGAGACACCCACCCCCCATCCCACTGTTAGGAGTCCCACAGAAACACTAAGAGACACCATCACAGCATATATGCAGAGGGCCTGGCTCAGACCATACAGGCTCTGTGACTGCTGCTGAAGTCTCTGAGCCCCGATGAGCCCTGGTTAGTTGAGTCTGTGGGCGGGGTCTTGTGGTGTCCTCAACTCCTCTGGCTCCTACAATCCTTCTTCCCTGTGTTCTGCCTGGTCCCCCAAGCTCCACCTAACGAGTGTCTGTGGATCTCTGCATCTGCTCCCATCAGTTGCCGGGTGAAGCCTTTCTGTCGACGATTGGGCTGGGTACCCATTTGAGTACAGCAGAACGTTGATGGGGAATGTACTACTGTGTATGTTCATCTTATTGATTATTGAATAAAGTACTTGTTTGGCCAATGAGACAAAAGACAGCAAGTTAGACAGGACTAGGAGTCAAAGGGGATTCTGGGAAATGCAGTAGAGAAGTGGTGATCCAGGCCGGGAGTGACATAGCAAGGAGACTCATTTAAGCAAAGGAAACAGGAAATGTCCCCTTTTCCCCCTCCGCTCTTCCTCCAGTGGCGCAATGTGATCCACCAGCAAGGAGGGACACCAATAAGGCCTCCGATAAGATAAGTCTTATAAAATATATAGATTTATGATAATTGAGACTGAGCTAACAGACAAGAATCCTAGTCATTGACCAAGCAGCATTGTACCTAATAAAAGTCTCTCTGTGCATTAATTGGGGCCCTAACTCAGGCAGGCGGCAGGCATAGAGCGCACACATGGCGGTGGGGCTCAGCGGCTTTTGGCAGAAAGATTTATCGTAACAGAACGTCATTAAGAATCTCGTTTCATTGACTTTTTGCGTGCGTGCTGGTCATGTTTGGTTCTATCCTCGGTCTCTGGGCCATCCAGCCTCTGGTTTCCCGCCATCTAGGCAGTGTCAGACTTGGGCTGGCTCTCATGGCGTGGGCCTCTATGTGGACCAGTCATTGGCTGGCCACTCCCACAGTTTTGCACCACCTTCCCTCCAGCTCTTCTTGCAGGCGGGAAAAACTGTAGGTCAAAGATTCTGTGGTTGAGTTGATGACCCAGCCCCACTACTGGAAGCCTTGCCTGGCTGATTCATATGCCCTTTACTAGGAGTCTTTGTTAGGGTCACCCACATAGATTCCAGGGGATTTCCGTTGCACCAGGTTTGCACATCACCCCAAGTCCCCCCAATTACAGTCATCTTTCCCAGTACTCTCTCCTTCCACCCCACCTCCCTACCTTGCCCACGCATCCGCAGTCCACCCAAAAATCTATTTCTCTCTCCTAGGGAGGTGCATGCATTCCTGACTTCAGCCCTCTTTGTTACTTAACTTCTCTGGATCTGTGAATTACAGTATGATCATCCTTCGCTTTACAGATAATATCCACTTACAAGTGAGTGCATACCATGTTTGTCATTCTGGGTCTGGATTACCTCACTCAGGATGATTTTTTTTAAGTTCCATCCATTTCACTGCAAATTTTATGATGTCATTTTTAACAGCTGAGTAATACTCCGTTGTGTAAATGGACCACATTTTCTTTATCTATTTCTTCAGCCGAGGGACATCTAAGTTGTTTCTAGGTTCTAGCTACTGTGAATAAAGCTGCTATGAACATAGTTGAGCAAGTGTCCTTGTGGTGTGGTGGAGCATCCTTTGGGTATATGCCCAGGAGTGGTATAGCTGAGTCTTGAGCAATGGAGAGTGTTCTCCTTTCTCCACATCCTCTCCAGCATAAGCCATCACATGTGTTTCTGGCCTTAACCATCCTGATGGGTGTAAGATGGAATCTCAGAGTCTTTTTATTTCAATTTCCCTGATGGCTAAGAATGTTGGACATTTCCTTAAGTGTTTCTTGGCCATTTGAGATTACTGAGGTGAGAAGCCTCTGCTTAGATCTGAACCCCATTTTTAATTGGATTATTTGGTTTGTTGGTTTCTAGCTTCATGAGTTCTTTAGATATTTTGGATACTACCTCTCTGTCAGATATGGGGTTGGTAAAGGTCTTTTCCCATTCTGTGGGCTGACATTTTGTCCTATTGGTGGTGTCCTTTGCCTTACAGAAGCTTTTCAATGTCATGAGGTTCCATTATTTACTTTGATGTTTATCTTTAGTTCATGTCATTTATTTTTCTCTATTTCCTTCAAGGTGAACTAATTATTTCTCATTCAAAAATATAGTATCAATTCTGTTCCATTAAAAAGAAGATAATCTATTTCCCTACTCAAGTCTATGAATCATGGCGTGGGCATCTAACTGTACTTGGGCTAATGCCCCCTTCCAATACACCTCTCCACCGCCCTATCTATTAGGATCTAGAAAAAAATCCTCACTCCTTACTATTATCGTGTGTGTGTGTGTGTGTGTGTGTGTGTGTGTGTGTGTGTGTGTGTGTGTATAGAGGCCAGAGGTCAATTTTGGGTGCTGTTTCTCAGAATCACCCACCTAGCCTTTTGAAATGGGGTCTCTCAAGGGTACCTAGGACTCCTCCATTGGGCTAGACATGCTGGCAAATACCAGGGATCTACCTGTCCCCAAGCTTTCTAGCACTGTGATAACAGGAGCATTCCAAGCCCCACTTTGTGCATGAGTGCTGGTGAGTTTGGAAGCAAGCAGCTTACCGACTAAGCTATTCCACCAACCACTATAGTCCTGTTCCTAAATATTCTTAGCCATTCTTGCCCATAAGCTATTATCCCATGTCAAGATGCAGTTTGGAACTTTTTATAACAAGCATGCATTAGTTTCATTCATGAAAAAAAAAAGGTCAGGTCTGTACCTTCTAAAGCACTCATGTTATTTCTCTTGACCCATGGGAGAAAAGCCACCCACCTCTAACTCTGTTCCTGCCCTGTGAAAGTCTATACTTTACTTGTAAAAGGAATCCCTTGACTTTGACTGAGGGCCTAGAGCAACATAAACATAGCTGCCAAAAGTGCACCCCTATTGTTGAGAAGTGGTTGCTCTAAGTTAAGCGGGGAAGGTCATGGGATGGAGAGAAACCTACAGGTATTAACTACATCCCTTAATTCCAAAGTCATCCAAACATTTTCACTGATTGTTCGGTATATGCCAAGGTTTGGAAGTAGATTATAAAAAATAAAGAAGGGGTATGGTTTCAAAGAGCTTGTGATCTAGAAAGGATACATTGAGGGAACAAAATAAGTGGCCTAGTAGGAAAAAGAAATAGAGGCCTGGTCACAGTACTGTAGAAGCCTCCAGTGATGAGCAGTGACCTGGTTCGTGGTTAGGAGTCAGTGCCGGGTGAGGGTCTTATCCACGTCAGTAGTACAGAGGTGTGTGCCAACTCTGTAATGTGTACTGTGTTTGCTCCCGAGTGCCCAAGCTGACCTGGCCCCCCCTGCACAACAATCCAGCCAGAAGCAACAGAGATGGAGGCGACTGAATTGAAGAGAGGGTACAGGGAGGAAGTTGCTTGTAGGCGTCTCATTCTTCTTTCCTGTCCTCCAGCTACAACCCAGGGAAACACAAGGTGCTCCCTGTCCCAGGAAACCTGAGCTCACACCCTGAATAAAGAGTCTGCTTCATGCGATGCCACCTTCTCCCGCCTCCTTCCTGACACACCAGCACAGTCCCTTTGAAAGCTGATCCCCGCTGGAAGCTTCAAGGAAGGGGCTGACACTGCCAAGGATTCTGCTGTGCTTCAGCCGCAGCTGATGTTTGTCCACACCGATGAAGTCATGAAGATCACAATCTGAGGTAAGATGATCCTTTCTGTGGTAATTCCTGTTCTTGGAAATAGGAAAGCTAAGTACGACAGATTAGGAGGGCTGTAGCCACCAGGGCAGGTATCCAGGCTTAACCCTGGGGGGCAACAAGGCACAGAGAGGTAGTATAAGTCTACCAAGTTTGCACAGCACGTTCTCTCTGCACACATACAACTAAAGGAAACCTCTTAGGAATTCCTCACAGCCCTGCCATTTTTTTCAAGGGTTTCCTTTGGATGAAATACACCATTGCTCTTATTCCAAACCTCAAGGTCAAGTCACTGGCAGTATTATTATGAGTCTGAAAGATGATAAATATGAATTTTTAGTCCAAAGAGGGACTGCTTCTGGGGAAACAAAGCACAGAGTATGCAAACTTCTCAAATCCAGAAGTTTCCAACAGAGAAAACTGTTTAGGTTCAGAAGGTCTCCATGAAGACAATTTTCCTTCGTTGTCTTGTCCCCTGATTGCCTTCCTCCTACAGGGGCCCTGAACATCATCCAACTGGGGACTTGGGAACACAGCATGGGACTCACAAAACATGATCCTCTCCGCTCTTCTCTTTCTGGGTCATGACAGTTTGCCGAGAGCAATTGTTTTTCCTGCTAAATAGAAAATAGTCCTCCCACAAGGAAAATAAGACTACCACTTCTACTCTGGCTGGGCAGAACAACCCGGTCAACTCTGGGGAGTCATTTTAGAGAGCTCACTGTTGCTTCCACTCCCAACACCTGCTCAGGCATTGCCCCTCATGAGGTGGTGTTCTATTTCCAGCTATTAACTCCCTTGCAACTCCAGCAAGGAATAGAGTATGCTGTACTCATTTTCTTAAATCCCGCCCATCACAAAGTGTCAGTATGCACCGACAGGAATTTTAAGGCTTCCTCAAATTTTCTGAATGATGTTGAGTTGTCCCACACTCCTTTAACATAGTTGAAAGCCACAAATCAACTCAAACATTTCCCCACTACTTTACCATTAGGGTAAGTGCAGGATAGAATATATGTCTATTCAGAGCTTAGTTCAGCCCCCCAAGACCACCATTTGATGAAGAATAGACAAAGGAGCTTTGGTTTAGATGGGAGTTGTCCCCAAAGATTTTCTCCCAATGTCATGGTGCTGAGAGTGGTAGGGAGGTGTCATTGGGAAGTAATTAGGTTGTGAGGTTATCATCTTCAGCAATTGATACTTAGAGTAATCTTAAGGGGATGGGTTGGTAGTTGGGGGGGTGGGTTAGTTACCAGAAGAGTGGGTGTTAGAAAACGCACGTTGTGTGTCTGCCCTCTTCCACACTTCCGGATATATACTCTGACCATGCCTTCCATCCATTAGGTTCTGATGCAGCAGACCGGGTGTGGCCACTTGACGTCTGCCTTTTCAGTTCCTAAAAAAACCAAAAAAAAAAAAAAAAACCCAACATCTTTTCCTTACAAAGTATCCAAGATAAGGTGGTTTCTTTTTATTATGAAACTGTTGGCCACTGGCTATGGTTTCTTATTGGCTAGCTTTGTCTTAATTATTAAGCCATCTCTCTTAATCTAAGTATTTCCACATGGTCTTATCTTACCAGAGGAAGAGTCTGGGCCTGTTACTTCTCTCATGTCCTACATGATGACTGACTCTGCCTATGTTTTCCAGAATCCTCTTCATCTCCTAGTCCCGCCCATTGTGCTGCCTTATTGGCCACAGTGCTTTATTCATCAGCCAATAGGAGAAACATAAGCACAGAAATCATCCCCATCATCTCCTCTTTTCTGTCTAAATAAAAGGTTTTAACTTTAATACAGTCAGATTATCCAAGATAAAGTGTTATAGCAGCACAAGGTCAACTAAGAAAAAGAGTCAACAAGCCCGAGGAACCCAGAAGAATCTCTTGGGTTGCTTTCCCATTCACATGGATTGGGAGGTCTACCAAGGTCATCTCGTGTAAGCTTCCTTGAGGAACTGAAGTTCCGCTACCATAACCTCAAGAAACACTTGTCCAGACTCATAAACTAAGAACTAAAGTCGAATGCTTCCATAAAGCTGCTGGTTCCAATATGAAACAAGTCCATGCTGTAGAGGGCGTAGTTATTGTTATTATCCTTCATGTTTTGTTTTGCTCTTTGTAGCCTTTCATTGCCCCCTTTCTGGAGCGATGCTCCAGTTTATCCCTTCTATGATGTAGATTTACTTAGATTGTATCTGTGAGTGGGGGACAATCAGATCAATTGATGGTGTCCCATTACCATGCTTGGTTAGGAAAGAGGATATGACATCTTCCTGCACTTGCCAGTTTGCTGTTCCCAGCAGTGCACTGGAAACTACAAGCTCTGCACATTTCATTCATCACATCCTTCAGGTGGCCCTGGAATAGAGAACTAAAGCTTCACTGACCCCAAAATAAATCTTTCCACTGAGATGTTTTAAAAAACCACCAATGTACAAGTATTAACATATAGAGAGACATCTTCTTATAAAAAATCCTAAAGGCAACAGTGAAATGATTAAACAATATTGCACAGTGACAGTCTCATGAAAGGAGTAAACCTGATGCTTCCATGGAGCAAAATTGCTCAACTAGACATCCTAATTCATAAGCAAAGAGCTACTTAGGAAACACAGTATGCACTGGTGATTTATAATGTGCCCACAACTCTGGTAAGCCCTTCCCATATTTTATTCTGCTTAATATACATGAAAACTTAATGAGGTAGTTCGCATAAGCCCACTCTCCCTTATCCAAAACTTTTGGGGCCAGGTGAATTTTGCAATGTACAACTCTTTTTTCATTATTTAAGAAAGGAAATAGAGTGTACATATTGTATGTTGTTTAAACACATCTGCAAGGCTGGAAATAACATATTGGAATCTAATGCCTTAATATGTTGCAGCAAGAATCCATGCGTATTCATACAGAGTCCAATAAAGAAAGCCTAGTCTAAGGCTCTCAACTCATACAAGTTTGGGTCAAGTTTCGCCTGCTAAATGAGTTTGTGATGCACCTATGGACATGATTTCTGCTTCCAGATTTGAGGGCACCTTAAGGCATGTACCTCACTGCTTCTGGAGTTGTGACTCTCCATTTTCCTAATAAAGAGAGAATGCATCAGTAACTTCCCTGACAGTGAACCTGTGACAGTCAGGGCCTTGTCCATTTTGTTTGACACCTCAGTAAAATGCCACTGCCATGTGCTTGTAGATACTGCTGTCCCCAAGTTCTCTTCTCCATACTCAGGATGGGCATGTGGTCACTGTCTCCAGTCATCTTGCCCTTTGAAAAGCCAGCAAGTTCCTCTTAACCCTCGAAAGGCATCATTTAGAACATAACATAGAACATGGGGAGAGTCCACTCTTTCAGAAGAACACGGTGATGTGGTGAAGACTAGTAGCTACAGCAAGTTGTCCATCTCATCAAATAGTATAGCATATGGGGTAGCCTTGACTACTACAAAGCTTACTGTTCTAGAGAGAAAATATTTAAGACAGACCCACCATGTGTTCCTGGTCGAGGGTTGGGAAATGTCCATCCCAGTTCACAATTTGTCAAACAAACCCTCCGAGGAAATCATAAATATCAAAGGGACTCAACACAGCAAACAACGGGTTCTGCAGCCAACTTCCCCAGTTTGAATCTCATTGTGTGACCTTCCAATCATGTTACTGAAAGCAAGTCACTTACTCTTTTCATGCCTCAGTTGCTCCAACTGACAACAGAAGAGAGTAAAATGACTTAACCTTAGATATTGGTGTGACAGATTGTTTCACACATGGAAGCACCCAAGCCTGTGTCCCAAGCATAGCGAGGAGGCCAGATACATGAATACATTCTTACTACAAACATCATGCTTTCTCAAAAGGGAGAGATGGCTAATGTAAACCGAGGCACTGGGTCTGTCAGCCACACCTTATCTGAGCATTAGGATGTCCTGTTCCACAATGTTCCAGATATGTCTAGAAATCCATTTACCTGCAAGATTTCAGGCTTTCCCCAAATCCATCTTAAAAGCAACACTGTGTGTCTTCCTGACACAGGATGAGCAACTTGGTAGAAGAAGAAAGAAATGTGTAGTCTCCCTGGTTAACTGTGATGGAATGCATCTGTTTCAGCACAGTCATTAGCAGAGTTGACTCCGAGAAGCAATCTGTGTAATGCTCTACAGAGAAACAAGGTTGGCACAGTTCACCATCTTCAAAGAAATCACACCCTGAAATAAATGAGAATGCATGAACTAGAATAAAGTCCGAGGCATATGTGGACATAGATACACAGTGTGGTCATATGTGTGTTTGTGTGCGTGTGCGTGTGTGTGTGTGTGTGTGTGTGTGTGTGTGTGTGTGTGTGTGTGTGTGTGTTCTGTAACACCACAGTTGTATCTATATCCATATTCATGCATATACCTAAGCAGTAGTCTCCCGTAAAAAGGGTGAAATGGTCTCGGAATCTGGTCAACAAATTATGATCTATAGGAAGACCCTTTCTGGTACCTTGCTGTGTGGTCTGTGGGCTGAAGATGGTTATATTTTGAACTATGTTCACCTTCCACAAATACCTAAATATATAGTAATAGTCTTTATCTTTCCTTTTTCAAAGTCTACAATTTCACTTTTTGGTAGGCCTGGCAGTAGTGGTGCACACCTTTAATCCCAGCACTGGGGAGGCAGAGACAGGTAGATCTCTGTGTGTTCGAGGCCAGCCTGGTCTACAGAGTGAGTTCCAGAACAGCCAGGAACAGTTTCAAAGAGGAACCTTGTCTAAAAAAACAAAATAAAATAAAAATGTTACTCTCTGGTACTTCAAGGTAAAGTTCGTTGGCCCCTTCTCTGGAAGGCTCTGGAGACATGTGCCGGTTGTGAGGCTTTGGGTGGGTTATTTATGTGCTCGAGCTTTTTCCCCTCATCTGTGGATGGGAAGAGCCTCTGACAGTGCAGGGTTCATCTTGGCACTCGATGGCAGTTAGCACGCCTTGTATTTTGGATTGATGCTCATTTTTCTGTACCTGACTATGCTGCAGAGAGGGTGATTTCTATTTACAGTCTCCCTTTGACCTTCAATGGAAGGGGCATGCTTCGCTTTTTTCTCTAGTCACAAAATCTCTTATCTCTATATACAAAGTCAATGCCTGACAATGAATGATGATTTGAGTGAGCCATGGAATCTCACAAACAATCCCCATTTTTATGTATTTGTGCTCCCTATAGCAGCTCCCAGAACACATTGGGAGCAAACTCTGTACTTAGCACTTCCCACTCCTTCTTCACACATAAACACCCTCATCCTGCCATCCTGGGGGATGTTCTCTGGAGGGTTGCAGGGAAGGGACCAATGTCTGGCAGGAAGACGGTAAGAAAGACTGACATCTTCTTGCAATGAGAGAATGAAACTGAAGCATGGTAGTTATGAAATACACACCGCCCCATGCCCAGGCTAGCCCTGAAGAATGATTGTTTCAGGTGGATGAAGGTATGTAAGTTCTGATTGCTTCTATAGTACTAGACGGACATGAGTAAGGGAACTCCACTGATAAACTTCTTAAATGTACCTTCCCAATTAACCCCTCCAGTGAGTCTTTCTTATTTGGTTCAGGTTCAGGCTGCTAGATACAGTCTTCTGACCTCCTAAGGTGGCAGCTTAATAATGTGTTTGGGCAAGACAGCCAACCCCCAAGTTCAAGTACCACCTCGTCGTATACTAGTTCTGTGACCTTCTGCCCCACATTGATGCTCTTTGGATATCTATTTCCTAATTTGGGTGAATGAACTGTATTCTACAGAGTTTGTTTTTAGACGCCAAGTGAGATAACCTGCATGGAAAAAAGAAAATCCCCAATCCATAGCTGGACAGAGAGGTGGCTGGAAAGAATGGAAAACCATTATTAATGTTATTTACACATTGATAACCTGTGTTCATTGAATAATAGACACTCTTTATGCTGTAATTTAAATGTTTCATACATGTTTATTTTGTCTTCTTGTTGGCAATCACTACATATTGAGTTTCCTTCCAGAGTCTCAGGATAATTAATGTTTTGAGACATGATTGGATTTTTCAGTGCGAGATGACAATTCTTGAAGCACTGTGAAGCGGTCAAGAGAAATCTTCGTAGTCTAGAGGGAAGCATGTTTCTGGGGCCCTCTGTAGCATCTCTAATCAGCTCCCTCCCAGGCCACCTCTTCCTCTTCCTGAGCGGACTTCTCAACAGGGCAAAGAATACATTGGAAAGCTCATATGGAAAATCAAGATTGCAGATGAAATAAAACTCAACCTTCAGCTGAACTGACTAAAGAAATTATTCTGAGACCCAGGAAGGTCCTCATTTAACCACATTGGCCTTTGATAGAGGAAGAGAGGGGTGTGAAAGCCACAACCAGAGAGATGACATCATGGGAAAGTTGTGCAGGAATATTGATGGTTTTGAAAATGAGAAAAAAAGGGCTATGATCCAAGGATAGTAGGCACTTCTACCAAACTGGAAAACACCAGTAGTCAATGTTCACTTGAGCTTCCAGAAGGAACCCAATCTTCCTGGAACCCTGACTTTAGCTGGGGGAGGACAGCTTTGATTTTCTGATTTCCACACTCCTATCATAAGACTGTGTTTGAAGCTACTGTGTTTGTGGTAATGTGTTACAACAATGGGGTTATTCAGCCTGGAAGAGTTTACTCAGTCAGAAGGGAAAGCCTCCGAGGGTTTCTCCGAGATACCCGAGTCCACATAAGCTGAGTACATGCAGATACTCCATCTGTCCAAAGGCTGCAATAATGATGATGTCACCCACAAGAGCAAGTATCTTTCTTTTCTTTTCTCAAGACTTCCCGTATGGAATTCCATACAAACAAACTCAGCATCAATCATGGCGTATGATAACATGCAAGTTTACACCATATGTTCATTAAAAAACACAAAGTAAAAACTGTCCCTTCTTTCCTTCTTTCCTTTCATATTTATAGTAACAATGAAAGTTTCTAAAAACCCCCACGTGTTAGAGAAAAATGTAAATTCAGCATGAAGCAGAGAACCCACAGAGATGGACCCAGGAATGTGGAAAAACGAAGGCATTTTACTTGAAATGCTCTTTGTACCTGGTGAAATAGACACAGAGCACAATGAAGACGATAGAGCCAAGTGTTACTTACGCTAAGAGCATTGGCCTCTGTGGGTCGTCACCTGGCACCCAACGCCATTGTTCAGAGGAGACATTTTTATCTGGTATCTGCCCCTCTACTGAAGTGCCAATATGAGAATCAGACCATCATGCATCATATAACCTGAAAATCAAACCAGTTTCTTCCACACACTGAGTGTGCTCAGTAATGTGCCAGGATCCATTTTATACACTATTTGGCTCCAGGATCTGCTCCCATTTGGTGGAAGAGCTGGGCTTGCTCTGTTTGTGGTCAAACGACTCCACTGAGTATCTGCCTTAAGTCCATGGAAGGCACTTAAGCCCTTGCTTCTAGGAAGGTGCTGTAACATCAATTGGAAGTATTTGAAAATGTGTGATCTCAGAGCCAGAGAGCTTCCTCAGTTAGTAAAGTGCTTGTCGTGTGAGCTTGAGGACCCAGCTTGCATTCCCAGTGCTGAGGAGGCTGAGGTAGGTAGATTCCTGGGGCTCACTGGCCAACTCCCCTCACCTAGTCAGTGAGCTTCCTGCCAGCAAGAGACCTTGATGGAATGTGCCTGAGAATACCCAAGATTGTCCTCTGGTTTCTTTCTACAAACACACACACACACACACACACACACACACACACACACACCTTAAACAAAAAATTAATTATGTAATTATAGGGACCTCCCCAGAATACCCTGTGAGATCAACAGCAAAAGTCTTCAGACAGTTCATATTCACAGCTGCGTCTGAGCTGTGCTCTCAAGAATAGAGCCGTCTGATACAAATGGCGACCCATCTCCAGGGGCCTTGCCCAAGAGTGTCAGTGCAGGGTTGCCGAAGAGTTCCAGAATGGCCATCAAGCTTCAGTAAATGTCACAGAGGGCGGGGTGTTGGTGGCACAGGTCTTTAAACCTGCACTCGGGAGGCAGAGGTAGGCAGATCTCTGTGAGTTCGAGACCAGCCTGGTCTCCAGAGCGAGTGCCAGGATAGGCTCCAAAGCTACAAAGAGAAACCCTGTCTTGGAAAAAACAAAACAAAAAACAAAACAAAACAAAATGTCACAGAGGTCTTCAGCCTCCTGCAGATCTCTGACCCTGTGGGAGAGTCCTTCATGATCTAGTCTATTCTCGAGGGACAGCATTCGTTTGAATATCTAGGAAAAGGAGGTACCCTTTTTTATATATAATTAAAATACCCAATGACTATGACTCTTTTGCTGACTTCTGCTTACTTTGCTTTTACTTTGGTTTCATGAAACCAGAGTCTTCTATTTACATAAGGTTTGCAGAAGGCTTGTTGCTCTTTCTGTGGCACACACACAAAACAGACCAGAGGAGGAAAAGGAACACTAGACCCAGAGTCACTCAGCTGTTGATTTCAAAGCTACCTCATTTTGTCAATAGCTGGGTGACCCAATGTCTAGCCGCTGACTTCTCTGAGCATAAACATCCTGAAGAGCAAGTGGCTAAGCCAACAGTAATAAATAAATGGGAGTTCTAAGAGATAATGTGGAAGAAATCTCCTGCCATAGAACAGATGTTCAGAAAGGTTGTAAGCAGAGCACACAATAAACACAGTGTGGGTATCTACCGGGGTGCAAACAAAACCAAAACAAATACAGTGTCTGACTCGGAACTGTCCGCTGGGAAAGCTTGAGACAAAGTGTGCGTGCCCACTAAAGACTGTGTGCTTGTTGTGTGTCAAGTTCTGTTCAAAGAGCTTTCCAAGCGACAGCTGATGCCATCACTTCCCCTATCCTATGGATACTATGTGTTATCACTAGTCTCATTTCACAGTTGAGGACATGGAACCACAAACAGAGGGCAAAAAACCTGGCCTTGAACTCAAGCAGATGGTTCGGGAGCCTACTTACTAAAAGCTATGCTCATAATTTGATTCACCAGAAATGGACATACCTAAGAGAGATGAGGCCAGAGATCTGAAACAGTGTGGAACAGGAAACCCCAACCTCATCTGAGGAGGTGAGAAGAAGGGACTCACGTAAAGTAGTAGCCCCAGTAAGGACCTGGGAGAGTGGAGACCTGTGTTGGATTGAGAAATAATACTTGGTTCCTGGAGAGATACAGTAGCTCAAAATTCAATCATGCAACAAAACCACTCTCAAAATAAAAGTTCCCCTGAATGTAGATCTTCTCCATTCTAAGTCCTGAGCAGAACAAGTCGCTATTATTTTTGGAGGCATAAATGGGGACTGGTGAGTGGACATTGAAGAGTAAGGATTTCATTGTCACACACGGTCTGAATCTTTGTGACTTTGACAAGACACAAATCAGCTTGCTAAATCTGAGTCATCTGCAACACAGGAAGAGTAACCCTTCTCCATACAGAACTCAAAGAGAAACAAAGCCACACATGTGACATGATGGGCAAACTCAAGTTTTCTGTTCCTATCTCTTCTAATATCCAAAGTTGCAAACTGAGTCAGAGAGCAGGAAGTCCAGACACAGGTCCAAGTACCCAGATCTCACAACTGGTTTATTCTCCATCTTTAAAGCAGTGGTTGATTTTCTCTGAGGTCTTAACTGGTACTCAGTTACCACAGTCCCCACGGAACACACAGGAGACATTTGGAAGTCTTTTGCTTGGCATTTGTAGAGGAAACAATACATCAGTTTATGTGAATAGATCCAAATGCCTCACAAACAAAGCATAAGAGAAGAAATAAAATTGGGCTGGCCAATTCCAATACTGACAGTAGTGAGAATTTTGGTTTTCTTCTGTTTAGTTGTTGATTGGCTGGAAGTACACAGTAAAGAAATAGATACAGCCTCAGACCCCACCAAACACCAAAGAAACTGGAATTTATAAAGGTGAGAACCTCTCAGGGATACCTAGAGCTTTGGGATAGAAAATGGGTTATGGAGTGTCCAGTTAGCTCCCTGGTCTTCTAGTGACTGTCAATGGTTTCTAAGGCGGACCGAAAACTGACTCAGGGTCACCTGAAGAATGGGGCCTTCAATCGGGGATTCCTGGAGCCGTGGAGGGGCAGCATTTGCAGCAGCAATTGCACTGGTGGGCTGAAGGGATTTGCTATTCAGAACAAAGAATTTAAATTTAAATTGAAACAGAAAGCTGCTGATAACTGGCTAATTTCCCTTCCCAAACCAAGAGAGCCTCTGTTCGAGACTTTTAAGAACATGTTTGATAATAGATGCAGTAATCCTCATTCTGTCTCTTCTCACCAGCCCCTTTCAGGAAAGCCAGTCAAGTTTGCTGAGATTTGGATGTGATTTTCATATTGGACACTCGACCCCAAATTCATGCCAGTGACTGATCACAAGCCTGCTCCCTTTCCGGGTTATGGTTGCTAAATGCAAAAATGCCCAGGGTCTTGGCATGCGAAGCAATCACTCAAGAGAAGAAGCAGGTTCTCTATTATTGCTTTCTCCAAGCTGATGTTCAGGATATTGAAAACCCTTCCCAAGTCTTTCAGAAAGTCCCAAAAGATGCCGAATGCATGGGTGTGGCCTGGACCAGTCAGCTATGGAAGAAACTTTATGGACCCTAGAGGACATTTGAATTTTGGCTGTCATGTGGCATAGTAAAGCAGTGCTGAGTTTGATAGGTTTCATAATGGCATCATTGCCACAGAGGAATTCTGAAATAGTTGGGAATAAAATGTCATGACGGCTGCAATTTTCATAAAATATAAGTACTCTTGAATATCAAGCCCAAAAGAGATAAAAAGGATAAGGTTCATGCAGCCAAATGCTTGTAGGCTTTGAAATTGATCCATGACACCAATGTCCATTATAAAATTCTTCTGCTTTTCCTTATGGGGAAATAGGTACAGCAAAATGTGTTGAATGTTTAGAGTCTGCCTACCATAATCGAAACAGAACTGTTGAAGTTGACCTCTGACCCTGTGCATGTGCTGATGAGAGGTGCGAAACAAGAGCTTTTTCCATCTTAGGAGATGACTACAAAACGTCAAGCCATCAAAAATGATAAGGAGCCAGGCCTGCTTGTTCAGGCTTGTAATCCCAGCTACCAGGAAATCAAGATAACAGGGTCACAAATTCAAGACCAGCATGGGTTAAGAGTGACTTCCAAGTTAGCCTGGAAGCTGATATGTAATGAGATCCTGTCTCAAAACAGAAAGAGAGAGAGAGAGAGAGAGAGAGAGAGAGAGAGAGAGAGAGAGAGAAATGCAGTAACTTTGGTGGCAGAATCTGCACAAGACCTACTCAAGATCAAAGTAATCAAAACTTCACGCCTGTACCCATGGTTGGTAGTTGATGGCTACTGGGGCTCGGAGAGTCACTTTCCTTCAGGAATGTGACATGTGTGGGATGCCTATTCTTCAGAGATAGCCCCATGTTCATTCACACACAAGCCACACTAAACTCCTATAATTTAGGCATTATAAGGCAGAGAATAGGAGAAGGAAGAAGGAAAACGGGAGGAGGAGGTGAGGATGGGAGAGGAATGTGTTGGAGGGGGTCCAGGAGTAGTTGGAGGTGGGGAGAAGTGCATGAATTTGACCAATGTAATATATGTGTGTATAGTGTATTATATATTATATGTGTATATATACAATGAAATTATAAGAGTAAAAAGTAAATAAGAAATATAGTGAGGGGTGGGAGTACAGCTTAGTGTTAGAGTTCTTGGCTAACCTGCATGAAGCTATAGTTTCAGTTTCCAGAACATAAAAATAGAAAGAAATAGGGAAAGAAATGTAAACAGCCTTGTGTTGGTGGCTCACGCCTTTAATCCCAGCACTCTGGAGGCAGAGGCAGGCGGATCTCTGTGAGTTCAAGGCCAGCCTGGTCTACAGAGTGAGTTCCAGGATAGGCTCCAAAATAATACTGAGGAATCCTGTCTTGAAAAACAAACACACAACAAAGAAAAGAAATGTAAATGTGTAAGGAGTGACAGCCAAACAGTCCTGTGTGGAAAGCCTTCCCTAGACTTTGTAACTCTGTAACTCTGTATTTTGTAACTCTGATCTCCACTGTTCTCACCACTAAAAGTTTGGTGGGCATAGCTAGGAAAAGGACTTGTGTCCCCGAATCAAACTCAATGCCAACATTATCTAGGGAAACAAATGATAAAAAGTAGAGTCATCGATGGGTGGTCTGTGCCAGAAGGAAAGGAAGTTGGTTTTCTGAATCTCTAGGAATTTGAACACAGAAAACATCCCAGAAACTCACTCTGCTTTCTCCAGAGTGGGCTATTGTGGCCTTCCTAACTCTGAATTCTGTTTGTCTTCCCAAGGAGTCTGAACTTTGTAAAGTCTCCTAAAAACCCATGTCCACATTTATAATCAGTCCATGGTCATGATGTCACACAGTCCAAGCAGTGACATCACACAGACCTTCCCCTGTAACAACTCTTCTCCACCTGGGAAAGTCGAATGTGTACAGGAAATGCCACCTTCAGCTTTGGGCTGTGATGAAGCCTCAAGCCCCAAAAGAAGAGTGTGAGCGGCACTAGGTCCTGGCTTCCTCCCTGTTCTTCTTGGAAGTCTCCAGCCCTCCCCAGCTTTTCTCTGTGAAGCTATAGAAATGTGTGATTATAATAATATGGAAATATGTGATCATAACAATGAGGAAGAAAAGGGAGGGAGAGAAAAAGAAGAGCTGAGCCCTTAGATCACAGCAGTAAGCTAAGCACCTTGTGTTGTTGTCATTGAGCCCTCATAGCATCTGTCTGAGGAGTGTACTCTCCTTGTCCCCATTGAGTAGAAATTGATACCAGAACACAGTCATTCTGACATGTGAGCAGGCTCTGTTGACTACCAGCTCGTCATTGACTCAGTGGTCCACACACTGGGTAGCTTTTGATTTCGTTTTGTTTCTTTTGACAGCATAGATCATGCTACATGTGACTGATTTTATTTTCATTGAAATTGGTGATGGACTGTTTTTTCTTCTCTAGTTTTATTAATTTGGGTCACATCTCTATTTGTTTTGGTACCTTTTAATAATTTATTTAATTATTCAGTTGAGACCACTTGCGTTACCAGCTGTCTATTGCTTACAGTGGATTGGTTATTGTTCTAGTTGTAGGGTTGTTGTTAATTCTTCTTCTTCTTCTTCTTCTCCTCCTCCTTCTCCTCCTCCTCCTCCTTCTGTTTGACAAAATTCAAACTAGAAGATGAAATTCTTCTAGATTTATGTTTTGTGTTGACAATATGGATTCCTTCTTACAACTCATTTTTTTATGTACTCTTCATGTAAATGTCTTTCTTCCTTTACTCTTCTATATTAAACTACATGTCTTCTTCCTTCATGTATAAAACTTCTTTAAGTATCTTATAATACATTTTTAATGAATTGCTTTGGTTCATGATCATCTAAGTCCACAAAATCAAAAGAATAGGGTAAAATTAACCACTTAAACCCTAGTGTAAAGTAGTCAGTCTTCTCCTTATTTTAGCAGTCTTTGTGGCTAAAAGGAGGTTAAAAGTAAAGAATTATAGGGACCATAACTACTGTGATGCTAAGAAGGGAAATAAAGCAGGGCACTGCATTCTTGGTAATCTTGAAGAATATATATCTTAGAGCACATGTATTCCCATCTGTCAACATAAATTACCCTTGCTAGCCATATACCCAGGAATAAACAAGTCTCTGGTGTTTGAGGAGCAAAAATGGGTGGCATATTACATCAAACACAGGATTAAACACAGCGGTTTCATGGAAATGTACAACATTGTTATGATTCATACCCTATAATCCCTGAAACTGGATAGAGGCAGAATTTTATGCCGATAGCCATACACTTAGTACTCACGTATAAGGGCTTATGTCTGCAATGACAGAAGGGCTGTCTACCTCTTTACAGTGAGTGCCAAAACTCACTTGGGTTTCAGTGCAAGGAATTCAAACTTGGGGTCTGGAGACAGACCGCAAGCAAGAAAGCCAGGAACATGTCTTGTATCCAGCGGCATGGCGGTGATTGCCACAAATCAGACGACTGACTCATTCTTTAAAAGCAAGTAGTGGTCATTGTAACTTGACTAGACTCCAGATGGCCTTCATAAATGTCACAGAAACTAGGTGTGCCATCAGTAGGAACACAAGGAGTATTTCCCCTGGCCAAAACATTTCTTTTTCATGCTGCTGGCCATCAAGAGAAGAGTTGTTTCTGCTCTTTCTCTTAGAACTGAGACTGTGATGCTAGAAGATTGGCCAGTCACTATTTCTCACAGAGGGAAAAGGGATGGGGTGTTTCTTAGTGTTGAGGCCACTAAGTTAGGAATGCTTTGGAAACTGATCTTAACAGTGGCTAGGTCAAATGCTAGACTTACCTGCCTTATCCAATAATATCGCCTATTATATCAAGAATGTAGAGTCTCTCCACTATGGGTACAAGCCTTAAATGATGACTGGTGCAGGCATTTCTACCAGGGATGCCCCCTCCTGGTGCCTCTAAACATCACTATATTTAAAAACTTGGTCTTTCACTTTCATTGCTATCATGCTGAAATGCATTTTCTAGCTCCCCAGATCACAATAAAAGAATGAAGAAAGGAAGAGGTGTCCATCCCTGTTATTCTAAAAGAAAAACTGTGTATATGCTGGTCGATTTCCTCTTGACTCACTCATCTGAACTGGATGACATCATCATGGCTGACTTAAAGGGAAACAAGAAAATGGTCCTTTGTACAGGACAAAATGTATTCATGAAGGAATGCAGCCAAGTGGGGTTGACTTTTAGGGGTGGAGAAATTGACAGAGCTGCTGTCAGTGGGGCTGCCAGTATGCTGGGAGCCTGTGTGGAACCCCGCAGCACCTAGAGAATCAGTACTATGCAAGTCACTAGGCTAAGAACTTAAGTGGCTCCTGGTGCTCCCCTTCCAGCATGAGTTCAAATCGCCCTGCCTTCCCAAGAAAATTGCCAAATAAGGTCACACCAGTAGTAGCAGGAGAAATCCAGGGACCAGCCCAGGAAGACTAACTCCTCACCTGAGTCTGTTTTCAGCTCTGTGAAAGATGCCCTGTTTTCTTTTGTTCTCTCTCTCCTCAGGTGAGGTTCACTTGGGTGAAACTGATAGCTCTTTATGCAAAACAGATGACCTTCCCTGATGGTGATTTGCGTGCATTCATTGGCTCTGTTCCTTTACCTTCTTTTTCATTCTTTTCTCTTGAGACGGAGTATAGCTCATTCTGTAGCCCATGCTTGGCCTTAAAGGGCCAGTAATCCTCCTGCCTTGACCTCCTAAGTACTGGACTGTAGTAGGCATGAGCCAGTATGCCCAGCTATTAGGTTGTGTTTCATGTAGCAGGTTACATTTTATGCTGTCATAGCACCCTTCAGAGGTGAGCCTAAGAAGATGAAGGGAAGTTAGAGCCCCACTTCTGCCTGGACCTCTCTCTGTCTTGGAGCAAGTGGTGTGATAGAGGAGGGATAAAGACAGATCATTGGATGGCAGAGATTTGATGTCGCTATCAATCCGAGGGGAAACAAATGTCCAAGAAAAATCCAAACAGCAAACAGAACTTCTCATCCTGTGTAAGCCCTCCATCTCTGTTAGGACTTGATTTTCACAAACGCAGCTAATATTCGAGGAGTACTCTATAGTGGACTAACTTGAACCTCTGAGTCTAACAGAGCTTGCATGGCAACCTCAGCCCTTACAAGTACAGGTCTTAGAAGTCAATTCCCTTAGCCTCTTCTGAGTCTGCCAAGGGCTGTGAGAACAAAGGGAAGAGCCCATGTATAAACAGCTGTGTAGACCTGTTTGGAAACCGCTACCATTTCTCAGCCATCAGAGAGTTAAGAAGGCCAGCCTGAATGCAGCCAAGAAGTTGGGGTATCTTATTTCGGAACAGAAGTTCTACAATTTCAGCTTGCCTCTGACTACCCAGCTCCACGCTGAGTCCTGTGGCTGCCTGTGAGACAGATCCAGAGCTCACTTGGCAGTAATGCTCTTTGAAAAAGCATTGTGTTTTAACAAGTCACTTTTCCCTCCTCTGGTGAAGTTCCCATGAATTAGACTGCAAGGCACTTTATGCAAAACGGCTGACCTTCACTGGCTCTGATTTGCATTGTCATCGGTCCTTTATTCTTCTAAAGTGCCTTCGTTTTGCATAATGTTATAATGATATTCAGGCTTGGCAGTTAGCACTATTTCATTTCTCCAATTATAGCCATTTTAGGCAAAGCTATAGATAACCTTCAGAAACCCATGCCTGCGTGATCTCTCATTCACAAGGAGGAAGCAATGAAATTGGTCTCTTTTTAAAAGAAGGATAAAGCTGAAAAGCTCATTGGGAGTGGAAATTTGAACTGCTAGAATAGATTTTTCTTTCCGTCCATGGGGGATTAAGACAGTGATGTATACACTGCCATGAAAATCTATGCACCATTGGATAGTCACCATAGTAAAGCTTATGACTAAAGCAGGGGCCATTCTCACGAGTGGCATAATCCTAAGCCACTGGTGTGTATCCGGAAGGGCGTCTCAATGGACCATCTATCTTTCAACTGTCCCTATGGGACAACAATGCCTTCCCCATGCTAGAGATCAAAACAAGTTAGTGGGCAGTAACATAGAGCATAGCTTTCTGTTCCTGTGCTACCTGAGATGAAATTCTTACTGCCTCTTCTATTACAGTCAGTTCTAGGAAGCCAGGGACACAGATTCTGAGAGGCAGGGATGGAAAGGGGGCAAGGAGAAGGGGTAAGGATACAACCCCAAATCAAATGTCAATCATCTCATTCTTCGCTAATACAATTTGGATGTGCTAAGCAGTAGAAGGAAACATTGACTTTTTAAGTGTACCACACGTCGCCTGTTCTCCAGACACTGAGTTAGGTATAATCAACACAGATTGTACCCATCCTTAACAAGGCCTAGATCCTGGTCAGGACATTGTGGTGGGCTAAGAAAACAATAAATGGTTTATGGCAAAGCAGAGAGCTTTACGGGCTGAAGCAGAAATAAGTTAAACTTGGATGCATGCCTCCCTCATTTGTTTCAAAATTTCAAAAATTGAAATACTCAATTTGAATATTTGAGAAAAAATCATACACTCATTCTATGACGGTTGGTAGAAAAGTGGATCTAATCAGTTTCTAAGTAATAGATTGAAATTTAAGACCCTGTTTTAATTGCTGTTCTTCTGTCCCACACTGTCTTCATACACCTGCTCTCTTCTAATCATTTGGGACCATGGATTCCAGGACCTATGAACCAATGTACAGAAATCAGCCCCCAGGTCTGATGTTGCGTATACAATGAACGTCATCTCTTCCAGAATCCCGACTTTTACCTTCCCCATGGTTGTTCAACAGCATGGCTACCTATATCCATGAATAATGAGCACTTCTCCAGACCTTCTTCCATTCAGTTGCAACACATGCTTCCACCATCCCCCGAGTCCGACCAATATCCCAGTTCTCACTTTTTCAAAACTCTGAGTCTGCTCCAGGCTCTAGCTCCAACCTTGGCCCATCATACCTAACTGTGCTATAACCTAGACAATCTCAGTGCTACCAATCAAACCCCCTCTCCAGCAAGTCACACTGCAGGCCCACTCTTTAGCTTGCAGCCAGTCTGCATCGTGGTGTCCTTCAGGAAATCACAGCAGGACAGTGGGCTGGAGCTCTCTGCCCCATGTGGCCACCCAACAGAGGCAGCACGCCTTGTCCCTTTTCAGTGTGAGGGATGAAGGTCTACCCAAGTTGCATTCTGCTCCCATCTCTGACTTCCATCTCATTCCTCTGGGTTCAGCAGGAGTGGGCTTCTCCCTTTGTAGAAACCTTGCTAAGGAAACCCAGCATGCTCTCACCACCATCTTCTCTGCACAACACTGGCAGGGCCATTAAACTCATTTGGTAAGTATCTGTAAATATAATTCTTTTTGCCCTTCAGAATCTGGGTTATAATTCTCCAAATACTAGAGCAGCAGTTTTCTCCCCCATTTTGCAGATAAGAAGAAAGACAAAAATCAATAAAATTGAGTGCACATTTGTCTCACTACCTCAGGCACAGCACATTTTAGAAATTTCCAAACTAAATGTGTCAATTTTCTTTTGTTTTTCTTTGACAGGTATTTGCCTGTTCCTGCAAAAGAGATGTCCTTTCAAGGTATCATTTCCTTGGGCAATTTCCTTCTTTTCCTTTTCAGCGTGCATGCGTGTGTGCGTTCGTGTGTGTGTGTGTGTGTGTGTGTGTGTGTGTGTGTGTGTGTGTGTGTGTGTGTGTGTGTGTGTGTGATTCCATCCACATCAGAATGTGGCCAGTCTTTGATATCTAGACTTCTAGACTCAGCACTTCGTTCTTGCTTTATACAGCTTTCTGTCCATTTCATAGTTTCACCTGACAGAAATGTGGGCTCCTCTACTAGGTGAATATTCACAATGGTATTTACTTTAAATTTCTGTTCAAACCACATTTTTCCTCTACTATCTTGCTACAATTTGGGGGTCTTCGTTCACCACTCCTCACTGTCTTGATTCTTGACAAGTTTACATTCTTCATCTCCGTGAGATCTTGCCGTTCTCTCTCTATCCCTTCTTCTTCTGCTATGTACTAGGATCTCATGGCTTCTCACTGTCCAGCAATAAGGTCAGACGAGCATGGCTGACCTTCACTTCAGAGGACATGATCACTTCTATCTTGGTACCCAACAAGCCAGATATTCCCATACTTAGCCTTAGAATTCCTGTCTTATCACCTGCACTGTAACACATTTCCCATAGACCTGCTGAAGCTAACCTTCATGCTCCTTAAAGTGAGCTTTCCACCATTGCGCAGTAGCTAATAATAGCTTTTCTGTCTTAAACAGTATCCAAGCCTCTTCACTTAGGCCAGTAAACCTATCCTTTTAGATCAGTGGTTCTCAACCTTCCTAATGCTGCAGCCCTTTAATACATACAGTTCCTCATGTTGTGGAGACCCCCCCCAACCAATAAAATTATTTCCACATTGTAAGTTTGTTGCCAATTTTGAATAATAATGCAAATATTTTTGTAGACAGAGATTTGTTAAAGGGGTCGAAGCCTACAAGCTGAAAACGGACGATCCAGACACATTCTGAATACAAACTATTTCTGAACCACTGCTTGTTTAACTGCTATCTTTTCTAAAGCCCAGGAAGACATTGCATCTTCACTCACATGACACCTCTTCAGTCCTAAGAGTGCCTGACCGCCTCAGGGGAACCTCTGCAAATACAGGTTAGGTTAGGATTCCGTCCAGGTTAGGCCAAAGTTTTAGGAGATTTCACTTTTCTCGGGCTTCCTCTTTCCAGAAGCTAAAACCACCCAGTGAAAAACGGTTGCAGTGATTTTCCCCCTTGCTCACTCTCCCCTAATGCAAGGGAGATCCATGGATTTGGGAGAAGGAACTAGTCAAGTTTACCCTGAACCACCCTTCCCCCTCTCTGTCTCTCCCTTCTTGTCCCTCTTCCCTTCATGTTTGACTTCCCTAAGCACTCATTTTGCTGTCCTCCACACACAGTGTGAGCATTCAAGGAAGCATTGGGAAGGAGCCCAGGTCATGGAGAAAACATTCCTACTAACATTCTGGTGTCATACCATGCAATCCCATTTCCCCTTACCAGTAGAGATGACACGTTGCTGCCTTTGTGTTTCCTCTGACACAAAACGTGATATGGAGGAATGAACAGAACCTTCTGGCTCCTTCCTTATGGTTTTCAACACGGTCAGTGTTAGCTTTTTTCTTTGAGGGAATGTCTCTCCTTTTAAGTTATTAGGTTTTTTTTATTCTCTTCTTTATTTTTGAGATTATGTTTTAATTACAACATTTCTCTGTAAGGCCAGCTTGTTGGTTTAAGATACCTTTATTCAGAAAAATACCAGCCAAGCACAAGCCAGAGCATGCCCAGAGGCAGCAAGCTGGGGAGGCCAGAGAGAAGGGGCTCCCACATGTCTGCAGCACCTTAAGAATCCCCCACACGTCCTCCTAAGCACACCGGTAGCCGGCCCTTAGGAGGTGTGGTTACGGTGTCTCCCTACATTTCTCCCTTCCCATTCCTCCATGCAAACCTCCTGTATATCCCTGAGTGTTCTTCTTCAATTCCTGCCTCCCCTTTCCAACAACTGTTATTGCACACACACACACACACACACACACACACACACACACACACACACACACACACGTATATATTTGTATATGCATATGTATTCTCAGGTATAACCTGCCAAGTTCATGTGTCACTGTATATATGTCTTCAGGGCTGACTATTTGGCACTGGACAATTGGTATGCTCGTCCCTGGAAAGTGTTAACTCTCCTGCTCTCAGCTTTACCAAGTTGCCCGCATTTCTTTGTGTAGGGCTGAGGCCCTGTGGACCTTTTCCTCTGATGATTGCCATGTCTGTTGCTGTCACCCTGGTTCAGCTCCTGTTGACACGGTCATGTTGGTGAGACTTTGTACATGTGCCTACTAGTGTTCTTAGGAGACACAATCTCACAGCAAACTCCGATCCTCAGGCTCCTACAATCTTTCTGCCAACTCTTCTTAAGTTTTCCGTGAGCCTTAGGTGTGGTGGTGTTTTGTAGATGTATCCATTGGGACTTGGGTTCACAATTCTGCATATTCATTGGTTGTATAGTGGTCCCTATTTGTCACAAAGAAGAGGCTCTTCCATGATGGGTGAAGACTCAACTTATCTGTGGACACAAGGACAAATGTTTATAGACTATTATTAGGGATTATGCTGACTTAGTAAATTAATGGCTGTGGATTCTCCTCCAATAGCCATGTCTTCACTAGCACTGAGTAGTTAACTAGGTTTCTAGTACCTAGACACGGTATTGCTCTTGATGACCATGTCTTTAATCTGATTAGAGTCATTGGTTACTGCCAAGGTATCTGCACCACTACTGCACCTGTAGGCGAATCATGCCATGCTGGTTATTAATGTTGTTCATAGACTTCATTGCTGGGGTTGCGGTTGCCTCTCTCCTTTGGAAGCTTACATGTTGTCTTCTGGTACCATGAATGCTAGTCCTCGTGCAGGGATATTCAGGTCATTTCCAGCTCAGTGGCCTCTGGTGCTGTTTCTGATGTACATGGTATCTTTAGCATGGGGAAACTTGTTTTTTGACCTCTTCTGTCTATCCTACAATTTCTTAGGATCTGAGGGCTGTGTTCCTCTTCCTGTTTGATTCTGTTAACTTAGTAGTTTCAGTAAATGAATGACTGAATGGATTAAAATTTTTGCTTTACATTGATTGTCCGTCATACATCTTTACAACATAATTACACTAATAAATGAATGGACGGCATATGCTTATTTGCTCCACTTAATTGACTGAGTCTTTATCACATTGACTAATAATTCATGAAATATGCACCTCACAAGTCTGCTGTGCCAACCAATGTTAGCGACCACCTGAGCTGTCCCTTCGTTTTGAGCATTTTGCTTTTTCTTGCTTGGAACACTTCATGTCTTCCGTGGTGGTCTGGACATGATCAACCCTAGCCCTGGGTTTTGACTCACACAAAGGGCTGGTGACAGCATCTCTCACACTGGTCTTCCTTTTCTGCTTTACTTTTCAGCCTTTCTGGACCAGTTCTGTCTCTTGCAGTGACTTAAAAATCATAGTGTGCCGTTCACTCTTGCTCATCACCAACAAACTGATATGGTCGTTTAGAAAGCCAGAGATGTCTACAGAAAATGGAAATACTTTTTTCGTCTGAAGTTTAGAAATTTAACTGTGCTATTTTAGCCTGAATTCAAATCCCCTTCCCAGGTGATTCTGAGTCTATAATCAGTGTGATGTATTTCATAATACACTCTTTATTTTAACCTCATTTTTAAATTTCAATTTACATTACAACCACAGTTCTCCCTTCCCCCTCCTCCCACCCCCTTGCCTCCCAATCACCCACCCCCAGCACAAAGTCATAACACATTCCTACATTAGCTTATTAGCAATTGTTTTGTGGAGATTATTTATCTCTATGGACTGGCTTAGTATTTTGACAAAGGAGGAAACCACTATTACGAATATGACTTTTTGTCAGCTTTAGGTCTGTTTCCATGAGTGCAAGGATGAAAACCACAAGAGAACTTGCAAACATGACCAGAACATTCTCATCACAGGGTGCTCATTTATTAGTATTCAACATTTGATTAATTCTCTTTATCTATCAGTTCCTGACCC
The DNA here is from genome assembly GCF_003668045.3 of Cricetulus griseus. Lineage (NCBI taxonomy): Eukaryota > Metazoa > Chordata > Mammalia > Rodentia > Cricetidae > Cricetulus > Cricetulus griseus. The sequence continues at coordinate 26,709,034 of NC_048603.1, forward strand.
TCACATTATTTCTTAGCTTCATGGCTTCATTTTCAGCCATATGTCATATTATATGACTGCACAGATCATCTGGAGGATTCTTCTGATCTTGACTGGTCTTGTCTGACCCGGACTTGATTCATACATTCATTTTCAGTCAGCTGGGAGGCAGACAGATCTGCTGATCTTGGTTGACCTTTCATCTCATATACGTGAAAGAGGACTGGTCCAGGAACCCTTTGGTGTGACCATTTAGCTATCTTGTTTTTTATCCTCCATTCTCCAACAGACCAATTCAGGCTTGGTCCCTTGAAGATGTTAGGAGTCTACTTCCAAGAAAATCCAATCACGCAAAAAGAAAGGCAGAAACACTCAAAAAATTTCTAAGCCTTGACTTCAGGTATGTTTGTTGGCATTTTGAATACTAAAGACTAACGACTAGACTAGAAGAATGGAGCCACGTTTTAAAGAGCAAAGCTTGTGGACAACAAGGCATCACTAAGTTGGGATATCAAATGCAACTGACTTACCACTTCCTCTGTTGGTTTCTAACAATACATGCCTTGTAAGAGTATAGCGGGAAAGTCCTCCACAGCTTAATCCTTTCTGAAAACAGCATCATCATCACCACCAAGAATAAATAGTCTTCTTAGAATATCAAGCACCAGAGTGGAACTATGAGTAAGTCTTCATATTTAATCCAAATAGCTACCCTAGAAAGCAGTATTTATCAAAATTTGGTGCTTTAGTTCAAAACCCCATGGGCTCAACGTAAGACTACTCTCTGTGTAAAAGCAGATTTGAAATCATGTCTCCTGCAACATCACTTATCACCATGATAGCCTCTTGTCACATAGTGCTCTTGTCTTCCAGTAAAAACTCTTTGTTGAAGAGTTTCTACATCAAATCCCTTCCCGCAGCACACGTTATTTGAATGGCCAAGGGGTATGCGAATGTACAAGTATGTGTGAAATTGAGAGGTGCAATGGAGAGCATCACTCAGGGATCATTTCTCAGTAATGGCTCACAAGTCATCTTGTACCAAGTCCTCAGGCCTTTTGAATCTTGATGGCTCCTCTCAAACTGTTGCTAGGCAACAACAATAGAATCTGCTTCCGGAAATATCCCTCAGTCCCAGGCCTGGCTTTTTCCCATTCCTGTTTTCTTCAAGGTACTAGATTAAGGAAGGAAAGCTTTGCATGAAATCATGGCCAAAGCTAACCATATTTAACAGCAGGAGAGGAGGAGGAAGGGTACACTGTACAAGAAAGGCCTGCTGCTTAATAAGAGCCTGACTTAGGACATGCTTTTATTTAATATATTCTTCAGAATCATTGAACTAAAACATTGTGACACACAATGAAAATTTCATCTGTTTGCTAAAGAAGTCTCTGAAGTGACCAAGAAAGTCTACCAAGACAGTCTTTAGATTTCTGTGACCTTACTAACACTAGGTGTTAAAGAGGAGCAGTGCAGAATACAGCATAGTACTTTTTGTGAGTTTCTTTTTCTGCTCAGTTCAAGTTCCATTGTATGTTCCAAAGGCCCTAGAGTGCCCAGGTGACAATCTAAGCCAAGATTGACAAAGGTTTTCCATAAAAAAGCAGATGGGCAACTATTTTAGGATGCTTCTGCTGTATGGTCTACATTGCAACTCTGCCATTTTGCACAGATGCAAGGTAAGAAACTACATAAATGAATGTGTAGAGCTGCTTTCTCATAAAACTTTATTTACAAAGCAGATTGTGGGCCAGAGTTAGAGCTACGATTTTTGACAGCAGCTCTGTCTTCCAGAAAGTCTGTGAAAATTTGAGTTGCCTTTCTTTGAAGAAGTTTGGCTTCTGAGTAGTGAGGTACAAGGGAACCTGACACAGAAATGAAATCCTTCCTTCCTTTCTCTTAACCCTCTGTAGATGGAATATGCCCATCTTGGCTGGGAATCAACCCTAGCCAGTAGATTTGACATAAAACAGTAGATTTCTACTGGAGAAACTGAGTCTCATAGAAGTGCTGGGACCCAGAAGAGCCATTCGCCCTCTGAGAAAAGCTCAGTGGTTTCTACTACCAACTAGCTGACTAAAGTTCTTGGAGATGTAAAAGAAAGAAGAATCAATGAATTTGACTAAAGTACTTGAAAAGCAGTAGACTCGCTGCAGGAAGACGTGAGGCCTGGCCCTCCTCTTGTTGCCAACTCCCTATCTCAGATGGTTATTTGATGACTGAGAGTGGGCCTTTCCACCCAGGAAACAAGTGAATCTGGCATTTCCCTGACTGTCATCTGTGTCCCCATCTGAATCAGAACAATATAAGTGTCTGTATCCCTGGAACCTTAACTTCTGAGGACTATGTCTGCTGTTAATTGAGAATGGCTGGAAGTGCAGGTGTGGGGGGCGGAGGGGGTGTCTTAAAATTGGAAAATGCTTAAAAATCCCCGGACAAGGGAGATTCTTCCAAGTATGGGCACCAGTGGGAGCCCCTGGGTGCACTGATCTTCTGCTCACAGCTCCTTGCTCAAGAGGAAATGCAGCAAATGATGACACAGAATCCATTAGAGCTGTTCAGAACTTCAGAAAGGGAGACAGCCTCACCTGCACCTCAACAGAACTTCAGAAAGGGAGACAGCCTCACCTGCACCTCAACAGAACTTCAGAAAGGGTGACAGCCTCACCTGCACCTCAACTTGGAGGGATGGTGTCTTGGCTTAGGCACATCTTACTTAACAACCTGTAAAGGGAAAATATCATAGCTCCACACCCTTTTCCTCCGGCCAAAATATGAATTTGGAACTCTTCCCACATGCCTTTCCAGGGAGGTGGCTACAGCTGATGGGAACCTCCTGCCTGCAGCAACAGGCCCCAGAAGCTGCATCATGAGATCCCTGAAACCTGCACAGCTCCTCTTTGCTCAGCTGAGTAGCTGGGAGAAAGGTGTGTGTGTGTGTGTGTGAGTGTGTGTGTGTGAGAGAGAGAGGGGGGGGGGTATGGGGTAGTGCTTGTGGTTCATGTATGTGTATGCTGAAATATATATATTTCATATATATATATGTGTGTGTGTGTGTGTGTGTGTGTGTGTGTGTGTGTGTGTGTGTGTGTGGAGTGTATGATATACCTGGTGCTTTGATCTGTGTCACGTGCACGTATGTGTTAGGGAGGTATGTGATGTATAGTGTAGATGGAAAACATGGTGTAAGAGACAGTAGTATGCTTTGGAAGGTGTGTCTGTAAAGGCCTTGGCATTTATCTGTATGTGCTTATGTTTGGGGAGAGGGGTGTGAAAGGAGACATCAGCCAAGAAAGTTAGAACCTATAAACCCAATAGTCCCTGCTAGGTGCCAGCCTCAGGCTAAGAGCCGAAAGTGCAGAACTGGCCCCTTCCCTGAAAGCCTTTGGGGATCAAGCCACGGCTGTTCACTTTGTCTGCATCCCTTCCCCAGCATCTTCTTTGAAATAGACGCCGTGATTATTCCCATTTCCCCACCAAGGAGACTGAGGCTAAGGTAGCTAACTATGGAGCTATGCAGCAAATACGAACTCAGCCAGCCCAACCCCAGGGCTCCTTCAATTCAGCATTTTCACCACAGCTCACAGGATTTGTTTGGAGTGTTGCACGGGCCATGAGGCAGACAATGACCCTCTTCCTGCTGTGCCAGAGACGGAATTGCTCGGGCGAGTCAGTGAGCATGAGAGCTGAGGTTTGAACACATTTGCTCCCAGATGTATGCTCTGAGTATCCTGTGACCTTGTTTCTACGTGACAGACAGACACAGACTAGGTGGCAACACACAGGATAGGTATATGAGGGTTAGCAGAAGGAAAAGGTTAACTTTCTCAGGGAGGCAGGGAACGAGCCCGGGAAAGTCCCATCAGCATCTGTACATCAGGGAATGTGACTGAGAGAAACAGCTAGGTCAGCATCCTGGCTTCTGACAAAGGGAGAGTCTGGAGGTTGTCAGCCCATAGCTGTGTGATTTGTCCTACTTTGGGCACGGAGCAGCTCTGTGTTCCTGTCGCCTTTTCTTTGACTGTAAGTTCCTTTGATGGGATTCGAAAGTCACCCACCATCCATGTCAACAACCTGCTGACACGCCCTTCTTCTTCTGCCTAAAGCCAAAGTGTGCTTGATGTTAGACAAGTCACACAGAGAACAGGACAGAATCAAAGGAGGTTTGTGTGTGCCCGCCACCAGTGCTGTCAAGAGAGCAAGACACTGGAGCATTAGCGACGGCCCTGGCTGCTCATTTGGTGCTGGGTTAGGCAGGCCTGTTTCAAGTCTGCCCCAAATATCTGGAGAGCATTGAATTTACCTGAGAGCACCAGGTGTTGGCTCTGGGCAGATTCACTTCTTTCCCAGGCTTCAGAGCATTGATGACTGGAACCTACAGTTTGCTGAACTGTGTTTGCTATGCAAAAGGAGAGAAAGAACAAAAATATATAAAAGAAAACAACCCAAATCAAGTAAATATGCATTAGAAATTGCAGTGGAAGCAGTCAGAAGATTAGCCAAGCCATCTGTGAGTTGTTCTGTGTGTGTGTGGACTCCTGTGTGTGGATGTTTTCGTCCAGTTTGCACTAGTGAATTTCCAGGGCTTGGAGAGCACCACCTGCCCAGGCAGGTCACTCCTAGAGCTCAGATTCTTAGGGAGGTTCAGACTATATCCATCACTTGTCCCAGTTCTAATTGCTGAAGGCAGTCAGAGTCAACTCTGAACAACTTTCAGTGACTTCAAATCCTTCTTGGAAGAAAGACTTGAAAAGCAAACACGTGTGTAGGTAAAACACAGAAGAGATGAACTCTCCCCCACATAAAAAGCACATTGGTTATTTGAGGATGACTAATAAATCCCTCTAATCCTTTCTTCTGTATCTGGTTGGAACAGCACTCCCACCTGGCTCCCATCCCCAGTCCGAGAGTATCTTGACTCTCCCAGACACACACGGGCAAGCATGTACAGGACCAGCTGGCAGATTCGGCCATTGCTTCTTTAAGACTCTGTGGCTGATGCCAACCTTCGGGAAGATGGGATGTGTTTGGGGGAGTCGAAATCAAGAATAATCCCTCAGCCCTGTGTTCTCTACCTACCTTTCTCTTCTCAGCTCGCCTTGTGCTCAGCTCCACAGCATAGTTCTGCCATTGCCCAGTCTTGCTGCCATCTCTTGAGGGGGTTCTTATCTTCAAACATTATAGTGCTTGGGTCCATTCCCACCAAACTGGCTTAATCTGGGACTCAAGTCTTGCACTCAGGCTCCCACGCCCCTAGGGAACCTAACATGGTTGACTTTTATTTCAATCTATTACCAGTTTATAAGGAACACAGAGGACTCGGACAGACAGAAGTGATGGAGAGGAATGGGTTCTCCCGTTTTCACCATTGTGTACCAACTGAAATTTACTATTTTCTACTCTTCAGGACTCAGGTTTCTCTGCCAGAACATTCTGGAGGAATCCAGGGTCCTTTGATGAAACTGACACCCACAGTGTATGTGACACAGTACTCCTTCAACAAAGGGAGCAGGGAAAAGGAAAACTTGACATCCTTCCACATAATTATGGAACTCGCTTCCTGTTCTGGATGATTGCTGCTTCTTTCTCAGCATGCTGGGAAACACATACCTGCCAGGCAGTTGCAGTCCTTTCCTAGGGTTTCATATCAAATTTACCTATCAGTTCTAACGTTCACTTTTCCTTAGCGTGAGATGAGCTGTGTTCCCTCTGGGGCTATCCTCTCCCCTTCTTCTAGAAGCCTTAAGAGTTCTGGCTGTCATTTTAAGTGCTGAGGATCAGCCTGGGACTCGGAGGTGACCTCAAATCTTGTCTTTTAAGTCACGGACTCTGGATAGTGAGCATGTGCATATAGACTAATTTTGTGCACAGTTTGCTCCGCTGCAAACTGCCTAGTAGTATTTGCCTTCTGGTTTACTCTGAGAAGGGAACTCAAACAGCTATCACGGACTCTGGGAAATCTTGTCAGCTGGTTCACTCACTTTTGTGTTTGTGCATCTGCCTGGATTTGTGGATAGGTAGGCATGGGATGCCTGCAGAGGCCAGAGGGTGACATCAGGCATCTTCCTCAATCCTATCTCCACCTTAGTTTTTGAGACAGGGTCTCCCACTGAATCCAAAGCTCACCAGTCTGGCTAGGTGCTGCCCAGTGAATCTCAGGGATCCACAATTCCCAGAGCTGAAATTAGAGAAATGTGCCCCTGATCTCAGCTTTTTAATGTGGGTATGAGGAAACTCAATTCAGTTCCTTATATTTGTGTAGCAAACGCTTTACTAACTGAAGCATCTACCTGCCCTATGATACATTTTTTAATAAACACTTGTCACTACCTTGGGGGGATGACCTCTTGCATTCTTTCTCTTGAACTATACTTCTCAACTATGTCTGGAAGGAAGAGCATTTTCCTTGAGAGGCCTGGCATAGGTAAGACTGAAACAACCAGGTTTCATCACTGTCATTAGCTCACGTGTCTCCTGCTCTAATTAAAGAGTCTCTTCATAATTCTCATTGTGACAAGAACCTTCTGACCAGTCCTCCTCCAAGTCTCAGTGGCCTCTGTAGTCTGGATGTTTCTTTTGGAAACCTTACTGCACTCCGACTTGAGTTTACTGAAGAGGTAAGATGTCCAGGCACGCATGTAAGTCCACAGACCGTGTTCCCACAGCCACACAGCTAATAGTGAGCATACATTTCTTATAGCTGGATCTGGGGTTCAAATGTCTCTCAGATTTTAGACTCAATGTATCCCATGGAGGAACCAAGGTTCTAAGCCGGGCACCCTTCAAGTCACATGATGCTAACACAAAGGTCGTTTTCAAGACCTCTGGCTCTCAGCATTGTAATACTGTGAATTAGGCCGTGAGGGACCCCGTGATCTCCACGTCTTCCTACATCATTAATCTCCATTCGCCCGATTATCAGTTAATCCTTCCTAAACTGTTACTGGATAGGTTAGCTATGGTATAACTGATAACAACTAGGGTATGAACCATGGCCAGTGGAGATACAATGGGAGGCTTATTCAGATCTATCCCAAAAGGAGAGAGAAATGACGTAAGTGTTGCCCTTCCTTTTGTCACTAAACAGTTCCAATTTAGGCTTTGGAAGGCTCTCAAGCTTAGTATTTCAGCCCAGTGGGCAGATCTCTCTACTCCATGGTGGCACAGGTTTTGCTCATGAATGCATCCATGCCATTACTCCTCCACAGATGTAAAGAGATTTCGCGGGCAGAGGGAGGTAGAGCCCACCTTCTCTTGACAGCTGCATGTATTACTATAGAGAAGTCTCCTCACCGTTTCTTTACCTAATGAAAACAGGCATTGGAAATGAGTCACACTGAAAATGGGACCTCCCCTAAAGCTCACAGTCCAGAAACACTACACTGGTTTGTAATCTGAGTCCTCTGTACATTCAAACAGTTTGACAGAACCAGAGACGGAACTTGCAGAGGGGACTTCCATTGTGCAGCCCAAGCAGTCACACACTCCCATTAAATCTCATTCATTCAAGCAGACTGTCTTCCTGGGAAAAAACTGAATGGGACCCCTGGCAGCAGGCTCACATCCTGTTTTGGCCGCTTGTGCACAGGATAGGCTGGAGAACGCTCTGTTACCACTCTTCACTGCTCCTACTCCCTTTGTAAATTGGCAATCATAATCTACTCCACAGGTAGTGTCAGGTTTATAATTAATGTAAGACGAGAGTATTGGTCCAGGGGGAAAATGGTCCAGGAGCCTACCGTAGACTTGGTGTTAGTTAACGTTTGTGTTCCTGTGATTAAACACCATGACCAAAAGCAACTTGGGGAGAAAAGGAGTTGTTTCATCTAACAACTCTTAGGCCACACCCTATTACTGAGGAGAGTCAAGACAGGAACTCGAGGTAGGAACCCGGAAGCAGGAGCTGAAGCAGGGGCCATGGAGGGGTGCTGCTTACTGGCTTGCTTCCTGTGACTTACTCAGCCTGCTTTCTTATCGAAATCAGCACCATCTGCCCACAGTTTGCACTGTCCCCTGGGGGACAGGCCCTACCGCATCAATCATTGATGAAGAAAAATCCCCTACAAACTGGCCTAGGGGTCAATCTGTCAGGGGCATTTTCTCACTTGGGGTTTCACTTCCCAGATCATGCTGCACTGTGTCAGGTTTATAAAAACAAAACAACAATGAAAAGCAAAACAACAACAACAATAGAAAACAGCCAGAACAGACCCACAGTTAGCAAGAATGACATTGAAGCTACGTAGATGGCTTGCTTTTCCTCAGGTGAGATGGATGGGATAACTGAACTACCTGTGTGATATGTGGAACTAAAACCTTCTCATTCTACTACAATGGTATAGTCATTACTTCTAGAATTACTGAGATAGTACATGGTAATTTCGGATGGGGAGTTCCAAGGACATCCTCAAAGAACTGAATAATAGACTAGCTTTGAGCATGGATCTGTGTTGATCCAGGACCCCAACGAGTACAAAGAACTTGAGAAATTCTTTCTTGTAGTAACCTCCACCCAATAGGTAGCACTCCGTAGAGCAGTAGCTAAAGAAACATCATCATATACACTCTCTGGGAAATCTCGTGTTAAGACCTGAGATGGCTGAGATGCACCGTGCTGGTTGGCCGCTATGTGACTCAGCCCTCTAGCTCTTAAAACATAGCACTTGCAGAGCTAAAGATCCAGGCTTGGTTTGTCACAGTGTCATCGGGATTTCAAGCTGAATTTGTGTCCAGCCACAGAAAGCTGTCTTAATCAATGTCTAGTAGGCAGATGGGTAATGTAAGGAATTAATGGGTAAATGAGAAAACCAGTGACATGTTTCCAAAGTCCATGTTCATTAATTTCTCTTCTGTAGTTCTCTACCTGTCCCCAAAGTGAATCAACCCAAGGGTAAGATTTGAAAGCATTGTATACTCATGGTGGTTGGGCATTTGAGAAGACTCAAAAAAAACTTTGAAACTTAAAAATTGAATCTGTGCCTAGACTGAACATATACTCTAGGAGAGAATCTCCTACTATTATTCTGTAATGACCATAGTATTACAGTGACTCCTAATGACTTACTATTATAATCACACATTAGTGCATCTCTCAACTGTAAAAAACAAAAATTCTATTCTCTGTAGATGCTGATCAACACAGAACCCCACAACTGGTCAAAGGAGCAAAGAATAAGAAACTACATTACACAACCCCTCCCCAGAATCAGAAACCATTGGGGAGGGGCGAGTAGAAAGATTATAAGAGCTAGGGGAAGTAGAAGTCGCAAAGAAATCACATTTTCCGGACACAAAAGGGCAATTGCACAAGTAAACTTACAGTACTTGAGAAAGTGAGCACAAGACAAGTGCAAGATCAAGCCAGAAAAACAAAATCCCATCCTGGAGAGGGGAGCTGGATGGAAAGTTCAGAATGGCTTCTGAGAGAGGGGAAGTTGGTTTTCTTGAAGGGTGTAGCCCTGGTAAGTCTACCATGTTCCAGTGGATGGCCACACATTTAAGAGTACATGAACAGCACAAATTGAACTTGATAGGGTTTTAAAATACAGAGGACACAAGATTTAGTGTGAAGTGAAGGGGGTGTATCCAGGAAGAGTTGGAAAAGGGAGCAGATATGATCACAATATATTGTGTAATATCGAAGAACACACAGACAGAGGGGGGACAGACAGACCAATACAGAGAAACATCCTGCTACATATATGAATTGTGTCAGGAACATGGCAGAAAAACTCATGGGAACCCTGGCTCATGGGAACTCACAGACGCTGACCCAACAACCAGGGAGCCTGCATGGGACCAACCGAGGTCCTCTGCATATATGTGACAGTTATGTAGCTTGGTCTATATGTGTGACTCCTGGAGGGGGGAGCAGGGGCTGTCCCTGGTGACTTGGATAGCTGTTAGGAATCTATTCGCCATGCTGGAATGCTTTGTCTAGCCTGAATACAGGGGTAGAGGGTTGCTTGGTCTTAAGACAGTTTGATATGTCATGCTTTGTCGAGACCCATAGGAGGCCTGTCCCCCGTTCTGAGTGAATACAGAGGAGGAGTGAGTTGAGGGGAGCAGAGGGGAAGTGGGTAAAGGGACTGGGAGGAGAAGAAGCGAGAGAAGGCTGAATTCAGGAAACAAAATAAATAAATTTAAGAAAGAAACATTGTGGGTATTGTCACACAATACCCACCGCTTGTCCCTTCTTCCTCAATATCAGAATGCTAACATGTCAGTGGGACACTGATGCTGATGATAAAAAATTTTATTTTCCTGCCTCAAAAGAAACTAGCGGTGGTGATATAATACATTCCAAATAAAAGGGATGTGAGCAAAACTAATGATAACTTTTCCTAAAAATGACATTAACCGTAGGAGCTGTTCTTGCCTTCCTCCCTCTCATGTTGGCAGAGTAGCCATTTTGGACACAAAATAAAGTGAAGAATAGAAGTTAGGAAACAGTGAGAGAGGCTAAGACTACTCTGGCCTCAAACTCCAATCCTAGGGGATCCAACACCCTTATTTGGCCTCTGTGGGCACACACATGCGGCATCTGTTTACACACACACACACACACACATGCAGCATCTCTTCACACACACACACACACACACACACACACACACACACGTGCACATGCATGCGGCATCTATTCACACACGTATTCATGTAAATAAAGACAATAAAAAAAATTTGCAAAGCACTAAGGGATTAGAGAGATGGTTAGACTCTTTAGAGACTAACTAACGGAAAACGAAAACTTCCATCGTGCAAGACAGCATAACGGAGTGTGGCCAAAACACAGGAGGCCTTAGGTTGGAACTCTAGTCTCCCTCCTGCTAAAACCCCCAAACTACCAATAAATACAACAGCAACCTGTGTTCCGCACATCCTGAAACTAATTTGGACTCAAAAGCTGAGGCTGAGAAGGTTCTGGAAAAGCTTTGCAAGCAGCACCTGGCAATAAAATGAGTACTGTTATGAGGTGTGAGGAAAAAAATGAAGCCATTGTCCATCTTCTACAACGAACTGATTAGCCTGTTGACAGTCAACATATCACTTCTCTCACTGGGTGGGTGGCACATGTCTTTTCAGTGTGGGCCCTGGATTAAGATGCTGAGTCCAAATTTACTGCACATGATAGTTTGTAGGCAAATATGATAGTCACTCCTCTGGGAAAGTTTACATCAAGTTAAAGATTTAGAGAAAGGTCTGGCCGTAACTACAGTCAGTAAGACAATGGATGAAGACTTTAAAATCCCCTTCTGGTTTGATCCAAATATCATCAGGCAGGTTTAGCATAGCATTTATTCAAAGGAATTTGTTCTGAATTACACGTCTGTTTCTAAAGAATTTGCTCCACCCTCGAAGTTAAAGATACATCACCAAAGGGAAGACACAAAAGAATCTTCCAGATGCTTCAAAGGGACTTATCTCAGAAATGTTCAGACAAGTTTTGAGGAGTTTGCAGCCATCTGGATGAGGGCTAGCCCTCTCCTAAGAAACGCCTTTGAAGGTGAAAACAGTTCTGTGGAGAACCAAGTATGTTTTACTAAACTCATCAGATTGGACACTTTCAAGTGGCTGAGATATATGGCATGTGAGTTGTATAGCATGTAAATTGTATTTTATTAAAGTCTATTTTTTTAATCTCACTGAGGTGTCATAAACATACTTTTCCACAGAGATAACTGCTGAAAACCCAGGAGAGCTATTCTTGTTCCTGTGTTGGAGAAATAAAAAAGCATCACTAACGCTGTCTTTTGGAGCTGCTTGTGAGACAGTGACCTCCTGAGGCCTACTTGGGCCCATGAGCACTTTTCTTCATCCATCTGTAGGATCTGAGGAAGTGGATTAAGCTTTCCTTCCTATCTTTCTTAAACAAAGACATCACAAGGGGGAGAGTTTTAGGAGAAGATAATCTTTTTATCACCAGCCCACCCTCCTTTGTACGTGCTAATGAATCCTGGACACTGGCACATCCCCGGGGGTCCTCAATAAACTCATTTCCTCAAGAAGATTCCCCACAGCCATGTTCAAGGAAACTGTAAAGATGTCCAGCACATGGAGGCAGCAGAAGTTATTGATAGTGGAAAGAATCTCGATGGTAAATGGAAGAGCCGAGCTCTGTTTTCTATAAGAAGTTGACTCTTCTCAACTAAAACTATACGCACATTCACGCACATTCTTAATTATCATTTAGATGGACATATATATATATAATTATCCCTTCCTTTTCAAGTCTGCCAACTCTCTCCATTTGACCTGTCTTCTTTGAACTAATTTATCAGAATGTATTCTATGCCAGTTACTGAGGGCACCACAAACAAGGGCACCACCCTGGTCCTACAGAGCTTTTGGCTACTTGATCTTTGCCAACAGAGAATGGAAATTGTGCAAAATTGCTTTCAGCATGCGATATAACCTCATTAAGCGATATATGCCTCATTAAGCAAAGGTGTAGCATAAATGAAAGTGCCTTCCTTTGGTCGAAACTAGATTGGTTTTAGTTTTCAACCAATCTTGGGGCTTCTTGGGGGAACCACTAATATTTGAGGGAGGCACAGAAACCAAAATGCCAAGGGGAAAAATTATTTTCACGTAACTGGAGTAGAATGAGAGACATTCAAATGGAGAAGTTCTATTTTTTAACCTCCACAAAGTATTTGTTTTCTTTAATTATTCAGCCCAAACATCCAAAGGTGATAATGAAAAAGTTGGGACCACATACCTTGTCCAAAGCTGCTGGCAGTCTCAACCTTTAAAATGATTGTCATTTGTAGAAAACTAGACAGGAAGACAAAGTATTTCAATACTGACTCAAACAACAGAGGCTGAAGGGACAGCGGGAAGCCATTTCTGACACAAAATAATCGTGTATATAGTACTTTATTGGGATTATGTTCTACAGTGGATAAAAGAGAAAATCTTACTTAAATAATGTTCTAATGTTTCTTGCCCTTCAGCAACCTTAAACCGGGTGTTTAAATAACAACATAGCAGCTGTGTGTTCTCAGAAAGGAGAATTCTGCCTTTTTTTTTTTTAAAGAGAAACTCCCCCCTTAGTCCTTGAGGGTGGATGTTCAATATCAAAGTGATGGCACATTCAGTGTCTTGTGAGAGCCAGCTTCCAGGAGCAGAGATGAACTCTCGCATGGAGGATAGGTTGTCAAAACTGTGTTCATCTTTTAAATGCATTGGTAGCATTTATGAGAACATAACTTAATCCCCTTTCGATGGCCCCAGATCTTGCTCTAGCATTGGGGTCTAGCACATCAATACATGAACTTGCTGGGGAAACAAGCATTCAGTATGCAGCAAGCAAGACTGGCATTGTTGCCTTAAGACTAGGGGCATTTGAGTTATGCCCAAGCCATTATCCTTCCCATGGTGTACCAAAGGGAGGGAGATTCTCAGAGCATCTCCCTGTTGAGCCAGCCCTTCATGGTAAAGGGCTCCTTTCCTCTACTTGTAGATAGCATTGGTCTCTGGCTTCTAAACAGATCTCATTCGGTGTTGCGCACTCACGTATTTGTACAAATAGGCTTTGCTTAGAAGTTGTCCAGAGACCTTGGGAAGAATCAATTCTACAGTCTTTGGTTTCTTCCATTGTAAAATGAGGTCACATGTACCATTCCCCCCAGTTATCAGCTCTCTGATTTATTAAGACCTACTTGACTCAGGCAAATTACATAGAAAATTTTATCCCTCTCTAGGCTCTAAATATGTCAGCAACTATATGTGAAATCTGAAGGTCTCTCTAACATTTCTGTGGCCAGGACAAGGAGATGAATTCCCATGTATGATAAAGCCAACAAGGAAATGTAAGGTTGACTAACTTTCAAGATCGTTGTCAATGAGTTACTCTCAATTAGTCTGGTCACTTATAAATCACACAGGATTATGTTAGTCCTGTGCTTTCCAAAAACTTGTTCTGTCATGAGGAAGGTGACATTTTATGGCAATTGACCTGTAACTTATCCTCCTGGGAGCCTTCTGAGGATGAAAAGAGAAAAGCAACTACTTTCACCAACTTGCATTCCTTTTCCAAACACAGAAGCTGAATGGGCTGGAAACTTGGATGGATCTGTCCATGAACCTTCATCCTTACCCAGGAAGGTGAGAGTGGTCAAGAGAACCCCACAAACCCAAGTTTTCTGACAACTGAAGTGACAAATTTCAAAATTTTTGTGGTGATATATTCTTTGTGATTTATTAAAGCTTGCCTGAGGCTTCAGAAAGCAAAGTCCACTTCAAGCTTTGGAGATCAGGCAGTGGTGATACACATCTTTAATTCCCACAGCCATAGAGCTAGGTGGTGGTGCTAAACACCTTTAATCCCAGGTCTTGGGATTAAGAGGTAGACCGTAGATCAAGGCCACCATGGCCTACACAAGAGTGAACAGTAACAGAGGTCATGCCTCTGATGCCAGCACCTGGGAATCACACACCTTTAATCCCAGAATTAGGGAGGTATATAAGACTAGAGCAAGGTCTCAGAGCTAGCATTCATTTTCCAGTCACATTGAGGCTAGGAAGACATTGAAGCCTCAGGATTCTCCAGCCATGCTGAGGAGAGGCAGCTGTCTGAGGCTTGGTGGAGCCAGGATCACCTTTCATTTCGGGGTGGAGTAAGAGCTAGTGACCAGCAGCTTTTCTTTTCTGATCTTCAGTTTGAAGTTTGAACCCCAGTATCTGTCTCTGGGTCTTTTATTTATCATGCCACAGTTTTTATTGTTGGTTCATCTACTATTTAGAGATAAAATATCTGTAACCCTGAACTAAACTTCCCATAAACTCAACCCATAAGATCTTTCCCTTTGATATCATCACCCAAACTGAAATTAACACCGATTTAAGCTAAGATTCTTCAAGTTTTTGCTATTGTTGTTTGGAGGCTAATAATAGTGATTTGGATCAATGGAGTGCTAGGTCTTGTTCTGAAATTAGTAGGCATGTGACCTTGAATGGGTTATTTAATGACTGCAGGCTTCAGCTTTTTCCTCTGCAGCAGTGCGAGAGATCTTGATGCTTATCTCTTTGTAAATGTATTAAATATAGGAAACCTTGACATAAAGGCACTTGATACATTTAATCTCAAAATACAAAAGATAACTTTGATTCTGTATTCTCCTTCATTTCCACACAACTTCCTCTTTGGCCTTGCTCTGTTTCTAGAACCTTGCTTGTTCCTATTCTACAGTTCCTAAGTGCCCCGTTAACAATTCTGCTAAGAGACACTTTCAATGGGGATATTTCCAGTTATTCTCCTACCTACATCTGTCTTCTCATCCTTTAGTAGTAAGCTTCGCACTGCTGTGATGAATTGCCTAAATAAAATAGCTTAAGGAAGAAGAGACTTATTTTGGCTTCCACTTCCAGAAGTTTCAGTACATCGTGGTGTTTGACGGTGTGGTAGAAGTCTTCAATCGCATTTGTTGGCCAGTAAGGAGACATAGAGGGATGGATGGATAGATAGATAATAGATATATAGATGATACATAGATGAATGGATAGACATATCATAGATAAATAGATAGAGAGATAAGTAGATAGATAATAGTGGATATAAGATTATAGATGAATGGATGATAGATAATTGAGAGATAGATGATATATTGATGATAGATAGATAGATAGATAGATAGATAGATAGATAGATGATAGATGATAGATAGATAGATAGATAGATAGATAGATGATAGATAGATAGATAGATAGATGATAGATAGATAGATAGATGATGGATAGATAGATGATAGATAGAGTTGTCTTAAGAGGCTTTTTCTTTCTTCTCTTTTTCTTCCTATGCCTCTCCCACCTGTGCGATGGCACTGTCCTTATTCAGGGTAGGTGTGTCCCACTTAGTTAATCTCTAAAAGAAAAAAAGAGAGAGAGAGATCTGGACCCACACATCAAGGGGCAGGCGTTCACCTAGAAACTCCTTGATCTAATCAAGCTGTCTCTCCCATAACTATCTCATGAACATACCTAATTGTTTCCAGGACTCAGGGAAATCTGAGTCTCATTTGTCATTTATTCGCCTGTTTAAAACATCCATACCACTTTTGGAAAGACTCCCGAGGGTTCTGCTCCTGCTCCTGCTCCTCCCTCTTAGTCTTTTTCTCCAAGACACTTACACTAGCAATGTCTGCAGAAGAAGCTGTCCATGTTCATCTGCAAACCCAACTCCCCCATTTACGTTCTTCTACAGTCTCGCCCTTTATAAGATACCTTTTGTATCTACTTTCAAGGTTGTTCATTTCTCCCGTCTGTTTGGTTGACTCATTATTCACCAATGACCCCAGGAGCTCCATTCAGGCACATAAAAAGCTTTCCAACAGCCCACCCGCCTCTTGATTTACCAAAAGGAATGTGGTTTAACTCCTTGGCTGAATGGCTGTCCTTGAGAGGACCATCCGACACCTCAGTGACAAATCCTATATTGTTTTACTCAGTCTTCAGGTTGCTTGTCTGACCTTTGTGTTGTGTTCAGCTCTGATGCTTCACTGACTTGAACTATCCGCTCTGCCCTTGTCACTGTGTTCTTTGCAGCACTGCCAACTGTTTCTGCTCACTGTCCTTCCTGGACTCATAGCTTCTGACCCCAGAGGGAAGCATGTCCCAAGGGCGACAGTCTCACCTGCCCTCTGTGCCATGGCTACACTGATATTGAAGTTACATTTCCGTCTCTCTGCCCATGTGATAGACTTGTGATTTGCAGACACCTCCACATAGATGCCCAACCAAAGACAAATCTGAAAAGCAATGCATGGCTTTTAATCACGTTTTTGATGTCTGTCTGCAGGGGCCCCAGAGTGGCCATTTCTGCAGAGTTGGCATTTTCCCAGCCATAATCCATTATGACCACTGTAAATAAAGATATTTTTCTTAGATTTAGATATAATCATGTCAACCTTCCATCCAGAAAACGTTTATCAAAATCCTCGGCAGAGAAACATACATTTTGAGTCTTTACTAATATAATACTCACACCTCTAGGACTTGAAACCAATTTATCTCATCTTCTTCATTCATTTCCCCATCCAGTCAGTCAATAAATATTCATTGAGGATGTCTAAGAACCATGCCTTCTACAAAGGTTTAGCAAACAGAACAGGGCTTCTATTCAATGGACATTTCTCTTCTACTTTGGGCCTCATTCTCTACAAACTGTAGTTCTCCTTTTCTGGTCCACATAGTCTTATTTTTCAATATAGTTCATGATTTCTTGGGGGGGGGTTGCATGGAATTTCATTTCTTTGCTTCCTTCTCTTCTGAAAACCAATTTCCTTTTAAAAAATATCATATCAATAATGATCAGACACAAAGCCTTAGCAAGGAAAATTCATCAAAATCTATCCTGCAGCCCTTAGCTTCAATCCAAAGGTATTAGGTTGATTTTAGAAATCCCACACTCTCAGAGCCTGGGGAAAGCCCAGCTTCCCACTGCCCCGAGTCTCCGCTGCGGGGGCTGATCCTACCCCTGGAACATTTGCTTCTTTCTTTTCCTTTTGAACGCCATGAACCCCGGTGGGCAGGAAGGTTGTAGACTGACTGGGAATTGCTCCTGGCTCCACCACTGGCCTTCAGCACAGCCAAGGAAAATGGTTCCTTCCATCTAACACAGGCACAGTCTCATCACTGTTCAAATCTAGCTAAGTCTTCTAGCTACAATAGAGTAGCTGTGATGAAAGGGGCGGATGTGTGGAAATCCACACAAGACACCAGTGATGGTGAGCTACAATTTGAATACTCACCACTCAATACCAGCTATGGAGGGTCTTCCTCCACACTCTGTAAACCTTTTCTGGCTCTGGTAATTGTCCCGCTATATCCATAGCTCCTAATCCATCTTCTCTCCAGGCAAGTATTTTAATCAAGTATTTATAGATATTTGCAGCCTGGTAGGGCAGAGTAAACAGATACGGTGTCTTTTCTTTATTTTTCGTATCTTTTCTACATTTATTTATAACACCCAGAAAAGGGACTGGCTTTGGGGAGGCTCAGGAATGTTCCATGTTCCAAACACAGTCGTACAATTAGTGGCTTTCCAAAGACACACACTCAGCTGTTCTTGTCATCAAACCAAATAAGCCACCCTGACCTAACGCCATAACCATCACGGTGCCATTCTGATTGTCCCTATGTTTCACTTCCCTGCTAGACTGTGAGCTGCCTGCGAGAAGCCACTTCTTAGCAGAGTGTATCCCAGCATCATTTGCAAGAATATGGAACAAGCTAAGCTCGCTTTCAAAACACAAGAATTGGCTAACTGCACTTATGGAGAGTACAGCAAAGCTTCTCTGCTTTCTACTTTCTTCACAAACTGCTGTGGTCACAGCGGGAAGCCCCGTTTGCTCTCTGTGTGGCAAAACCTTGGGATCTGGCTGCTAAAGAGGAAAGAAGTGAAGCAGAGGGTCCAGGAAGTCACAGGGGGATGCCTGTGCCGAGTTCCTGTTTCACCATGGATATGTATGCATGCCACAGCACATCAGGAAAGCTTTCTCCGGGAGCAGGCTTTCACTTTTCCTGCCCTTAAACCATGTTGAAAGATCACACATACGTTTTCAATGAAGTCACTGACAATCACAGGAAAACAGACACAGCGACAGCTGGTGGGTCCTGTCACCCCGAGGCGATTTAATCTCTCGGCCTCACACTGGGAAAATTGTTGAAGGAAGGTAAAGATTCTGGTGGTTTTAGTTTTTAAAAGAAAGGGGAAAATGTAAAGAAAAAAAAAAAAAAAAAAAAAAAAAGGCATCAGAACAAGGAGAAATTTTATGGCTGGAGGCAGCTGCTACTGTTACTAGGAGCTCAGAAAGGCAAGGGAGGGCCTTGACCCAAGTGGCTGAATAAAAGGCTGGTTATGAGCAGCGGGTGGCCAGGGCGGTGCTCCTGGGAGAATATGATTTCCTTTGTAGAATGAGATGCCAGACACTTTCCAACTTCCAGCAAATCAGCCTAGGAGTCTGGAACTAAGGCCTTTTGTGAAGCAGAATACCAGGACTCATAAACAATGTCAGCTCCACTAGTGAGAGATGAGTAACAAGAGGAGGACAATTAACAGGCCACGGAACCCTGAAAACAGTCATTAAAGTCTTCACGCATGTGGGCAGCACTGTTGCACAGCTGTTGAGCATGTCAATTAGGGGTTTAGTGGTGGGGGCTGGGGCAATGGCATATCTAGGAGGCCAGCAACTCTCACCCTGCCTGCTTGCGTGGCGGGCTGCTGGGTGCCACTCCTGGGTTGTTCCGTGAGGCAGAACAAAACGAGACCTGATGTGGAGGTCCCCGGATTCTTACGTATTTCCTTACCGTGATTAGATACCTACACGTTTAGCCAATGATCTGGGATCTGAGTTTTCTGCATCAGACATTGGAGGAGCCATCCTGGCCTGAGGAGATGCCAGTTGTCACAGTGCTTGCTCTCAAGCACAGAGACCTGAAATCAATCAGAAGACACAGATATTTATATTAATTCATAACAGTAATGGACAACCCGAACAATCCACTCACAACAAAATGAAATGCGTTCAAGCCCCATTTTCTAGAACAAATCTTTCTTAATATTGGTGAACAAGTAAAAACACTTTGGAAAGATTGGCAGTGTATCAAAGCAAACTTTACTAAGAGCACAAAGGTCACCCGATATTATAAGAGAGAAAATTGTGTTTCCTTGCTTCGTTCGGGTAAAATGTTGGCCAACGTATAGCGTATGAATGCTACAGGGAAAATGACCGCAGCCTAGCTTAAGGAAAAGTTGGCAGGTTCTGTTTTTCCCAACTGTTTGCTCACAATGGTTTGTCCTATAATGTTGCTATTCCTGTAATAAAATAGAATACGCTTTGGGAGAAACATTGGAAGCTATAGAGATATAGAAGAGAAGAGACATGTGTCTCTTACATCTGCACTACCCTGAAACAATTGTCAACATTCAGGTGTTTCATGAGGGTTTTCCCAGAGTCAAAATGGCCCATTGAAGGACACTTAGCATCAGATGAAATGAAGTATCCATTACTAGCCACATGTAAACACAACCTGACTGAGTATTGGGCACGGATGGCTACTGATGTTGCAATCGTAAGTCGGACTGGCCTATAAGGCAAGCGAGATCCCTAACTGCAGGAATCTATATGACTTGGCACATGAGCACAGTGTTGTCTGGATCATTTGATGACGAATATCCAGATACTAGGAAGTGAGCTGATAGACATGGATTAAATTGGAAAGAAATTTAAAAAGAAGGGGGACTCTGGGAGACTGTTCAGTAAGTAAAGTGTTTACTGATTGGGTGTGAAGATCTGAGTTCAGATCCCCAGTGTACACATTAAGGTAGACACAAAGACAGATGCCTGTGTCCTTAATATAGAGAGAGGTGGCAGGCAAGCTTCAGACTCAATGAGAGTTTCTGCCGCTAGGGGCAGTGGTGACATCCAGACCCAGCTGCTCCCAAAGACCATGTTGGGGTCCATGGTCCTACTGCCGATGGAGGTCTGACCTGAAGTCCGGGTCCTGCACCACCACCAATGATCACAAAGAGGTCCAGGGTTGGGGCTACAACCTGAGGTCTTGTGTCTGTAGACCACAGGGCTGCGGGAACCATTCTCACCTCAGAGGCTATTCCCTCCACCCAGAGCCAGGATGTCATCTGGGCCCAAGATGCAGCCAAAGGCCATATCTGGGTCCATGGTCCAGCTGCAGCTGGGGTCTGTGTTGGTGTCTGTGGCCAGTGGCACCTCAGGAGGCCTTAGGAATCATTCGAGATGAAATCAGAGGGCAATACAGAGCCAGTCCAGCCCTTCACTGCATGGGATAATCCTGTCTGAAAAATTAATAGAGAGAGCTATATAGGAAGGCACGGCAATGTCAGCTTCTGCTTCCCCCTACATGAGCATGCATACCCATGTATGTGCTTGGACTTACATACCTCCCCCACACGAAAGAATAAAGGAAGAAAGAGGAAGGAGGGAGGAACGAATGACTAAGTGTCTAATTGCAGATTCATGCCTCAGTCCTCAGACAGTCTCCAACTTTGCGTTAATTCTAGAACCTTCATTGGTGTGACAGTCTAAAATAGGTCAGGTGGGGATGGCTAAATAGGAGGGGGATCAGCCATTTATCACAGCAAAGAGACAGATGTGTTTGGAAGATGTTTAGTGCTTGGAGAACCTAAGCTGAGAGATACAAGGGGTCAGAAGGGGCTGGGGAGTTCAACAAGCCTCAGTGAAGCAGAAAAGCCTTCAAGAATCATTTCTTCTCTGTGCTGGGTGAGAGTTCAAGAGACACAGAGGTGGTTTCCTAGGTTACCAGCTCATCCAGGTTCATCATCCCAACATATGACCCCTTGAGTAGTAGCAGCGGAGCTATGCGGTATGGCACACAATCCTGGGAGTGAGTGTTAGTTAATGATACCAGCTGGGACTTGTTTTGAGTCATGCAGAGATAGGAAGCTCTCAAACAGGAAGTTGGGATAAGGTTGCAGAGACAACTCTGCAACTTTGCTTATGATTTGAGACCAAAGGAATGTTCACTGCAGACCTGCATTGCCGCCACCACCCTGTAAAGCACGCTAATACATGCATGCGAGCCACAATTTTTGCTGTCTCTCTGTTTTGAGAAGAGCCCCTCTGGACATGGAGGGAAACCTTTCTTTTCCTTCGGCTATTAGGATCCTCTTTCTAAGGCCCCAAGGTCACTGCCCCCTGTTCTTTGGGAATCTGAAAACGTCCATTGTCTCACTGAATATTCAGGAGTCACCAGGATCTGGCATTTTAAAGTTCTGAAATTCTTCTCAAATGTGAGGGTTCGTGGAGCCTTGGATGCTCACAACCCCACTAGGGGTCTGCCTGACTCCTTCAAACACGGTGTTCTAGCATCCTGACCCTTCTAGACTCAGTCTCTGCAAACCTCTCCCCACCTTGACATCAGAGTGGCCATACTAGAGAGATCCACTCAAACTATTCTACAAATTAGAACCTTATTGACTCCAGCCAGAGCTCAGTGTGGTCTATGGACAGTTACCAGTCTACCACCTTTAATCCCTCCTTGACGAGGTTAGTAGAGAATTTTGGAAGTATCCAGACTTTTGATGGCATCATGGTCTCAAGTGTGTAGGAAGCCGACTGGAATCATTATGCAGAATCTGCAGAAGGTGCGTCTGAACTCCATCAGTGAATTAATTTCACACGGTACCAACCCCCTACTCCCTACAGGCTGTGACAGCCGAGACAAAGGCAAACTGTCCCTTGACCACAGGATTTGAGAAGAATACATCTACAGAACAAAGTCTGAGAATTTCATACTAAATCCTTCACTGCCTGACATACCTATAGTGCTCCCAACATCCCTTGGGATGTGGAAGCCTTCCTTCTGCTGGGAAATCTATTTGACAGCATTCCAGTCACCGGGTCCACACTATGTCTTTCTTGGGAAATGGCATCCTTGCCTTGCGCATTTGCAGGCTCTTTCCTTTGCAACCTTACTACAACAGTGTCTGGGAAGCCATGTCTGATGTCACCCATAAATCTCCAACAAAGATCACCCCCAACATCCTTTCTGGTGGCCAATACATTTGCTCCATCAGTACAATGATATTGTCACCTTCTGGATGCATAGAATAAGCCACGTCTTTCACAGCAAGTCATTTTTGGCCCACTGACATAACTCTTGAGAATTTCCCATGTGTCTTCTGCTTGAAGACAATGTCTGTTTCTTAAATATCTTTGCATCTCAACATCTTCATGCTGCCGACAGAGGGGAGACTCCGGGATGCTATCAATTTCATGGTCATTTAGGTGTGGTCTCTTTGCTGGCTACTTACAGACTGCTCCACACTCAAGTGGTTTAAATAGAAACAGCAATTTTCAATTTGGACTGTGACCTATTGACTTTGTTAAGTGTTTTACAAAATTGAGGCCAGAAGAAAAAGGACACAAGTTAGGGTTTGCAAAGAGCATCTGATAGTCATTTGCACATAAAAGGAGACCTGGTATATCTCTTGTTGAGCATAGCAAATAAGCTGGAATTAGGCTGTTATCTAGAGTAATTAGACCAAATTGCCCCCACCTCCCATTCAGCTGCCTGAAGGAGGTAGTACTCTTCTGTCTGTCTCACCTTGCATATCAGATTTCACAGATGCAAAATGTAGGTAGAAATATGTATTGTTCTTTGGTTACCCAGATGAGGAAAATCCCATATTAGCCCCTGATACAGTGCCGTAGGAAACTTGGCCCATCAACTCTATCTACAGTACACTTCTACCAAACTCAATTCTACTGCTGATCACATTTGATATTCCTGTATAACAGACTTAATTCTTGTAAGACACAGCAGCCTCATTAGACAATGGTCATTTGTCACTCCATTGCTTTTCTGGGAAGAGGTCAACTTGATCTTTCTCTTGAACCTTTGGCACCTTCCCGGCACTGGTCTCTCAAGTGTAGAGCATGGTGCATCCCAGGTCTCACTCCTGGCCACATCTGACTCCTTGCAGGATCCAGTGAAATGCTGCCCCTCCAATGATGCTCCATCTGTGTTGCCTCCTAACGGGAGCACGTGCCTCTCTTTTTTGCTCCCTTAAAACCTATGCTTTCAAATAAAAATGATGGTAAAGTAAATGTCACCTCATCTCTACCTCATGATTGGAGCAAATAGAATACAGTGATTCTGATGGCCCTTTCCTCCAGTTTGATGTGAGAAAAGGAAAAACAAAAACATTCAACCTAACAGGTAGTGAAAGGGTTGGTGGTTTACACCCCTTAAACAATCAAACCCTTCTCAAAATACTCAGTGAAAACACAAGCTAGTCAAAGGTGCTTCCAGAATAATTGCTACACAGCACAGTAATTGAACTCATTGTGACGTCACAGCCGGGAGAAGGACATGAGTAAAGGAACACAGGGTATTTCTGGAACATAACTCACATATATGTATGCATCAGACCCCCTTTAAAGCCTCTCTCCCCGATACCCCTTCCCCCCCAATAAAAGCTCACAATGCATTTGTGGTGCCAGTCCTCATGAGCAATTCCTTAGTTGGAGCTCAGGGGAGAGTAGAATTCTGCTTAGTCTCCAGTGAGCCCCTCAGAGGACTCTGTCTCCTGGCAGTGGCTGCATCTGTTCCCATCTTTCAGGTCTCTTTCAGCTAATTGACAGGCCAGCCCCCTCCCCCCTCCCTGGTGCCATACCCACGGCCTGCTACACATATTAGTGTTTTTCAAAGCAATGTTCCCAGCAGGAGTTCCCAGAGGGGTCTGCACACCCAGGAGGAAGGAGATAAGCCTGAAAACTCAGTTTTAATTGCATTTGGATTTAGGAAGTCTGTTTTGATTCACAAATAACACCATAACTGCATATCTCTTACAATTTAATTGAAAAGAGAGTATTTTTTTTCCTCCATAAGAAAGTGGGAGAGGGAGTCAGATAACTCTAAGACACCTCCCCCATCCATCTGTATAATTTAATTCTTTCAGGCTGAGTAATTTGAATGCCAAGACTGGGAGAGCCCAAGAAATGCCTTTCAAAGGTCTCTGGCTCCCTCTACTGGTTATTAGAGCTGAGGCCAGTAATTTGGACAAGATTGCTAGTCTGTCAAAGTTGGACCATCTATCTCAGTTGCCTTAAAGAGAACATTGTTTTGAAAGGGCCTTGCCTAGCACAGTTAGCTACTAGATACAAAGGGCACTGGGATAAAAACAAAACAAAACATGTTTCCAGGTGAGGAACCACCATTTTGGGTACTATGTTTCTTTCTTGAATGAAGCATTGAGCCCTATCCCCTGCTTTCAAACAAATAAACAAACCAAACAGGACAAAGCAACAAAGGAGTGAAACCGAGTGGCTTGAAATTAGTCAAACGGCCCAGTCTTCAAGAGAAACTGTTTCTACCTTTGGCATCATTATCCTGATTGCCACCGCAAAGACTTGGACAATGGAAGGGTCCTAAATGTGGACAATGAAAGGGTCCTATAGGGTGGAATCCCTCTTTAATCTGTGCCCCATTAATTCAGTTAATGAGAAGATGAGTACAAGGTGACAGTTGTTTTATTAAAGCTCTCTATTGCTTCTGCACACATCTGGCCTGTTTCTGTATTAATAGCAAATTACATTCCGTATAATTTCAGATCTAATTAAAGTATAGATGTGTTGTTAATTACCAACACTCCTTGTAATTCATTAAAGCACCACCACTCTCCTTTGACTGACTAGGGTTTATGCATTTCTCGCCTGATGCCACATCCCCATACCCTGGATCACACAAGAAAAGTCACTTCCCTATTTCAAACCTACCAAGCTAATGATAGCAGATTCTTAAAATTTCTTATGGTGATTATGTATTGAAATCATTAACTCATGTTACTTAGTACTAAAGAAAAATGGGTGGGGTCAGAAAATTAGGAAGCTTGTGAGCCTCCTGCCTGTGAAAGCCAGCGAAAATACTGACCATGGTGAAGAGCTTAGACCTACCTGTCTTTTGGCAAGGCAAGTCCATGGCTGGGTTTGTATTACGTGGAAAGCCCCTTCCTCATTGTACAGAATCACTCTTCCTAATAACTCATTCATTTATTGGATAGCTACTACATGTTTGTTGCCCTTAATATAGGAACCACAAAGAGCAAGAGAGACTGTTTTCTGACTGGATCTCACAAAGTTCCTATCCATCAGAAAAGATGGATATTGATTCTTATCACTTTAATATTTCCTCTTGCCTACCACAAACCATCCTTCGGAAGCAAGGGCCACACCTAGAGCCTATGTCTTTGTTCTTGCCTGGGGATGGTGTTGAGAGGGTTCTGAAGGTGAGGACACATACCTTAAATGTAGGCACTGTAGACAGGAGTAGAAATATGAGATATTAATTCTCCATGCATTACAACCCAATTCATAATTCTTTGGTTCCATCAGGAGACCCTAACCATGGAGAGAGTAATAAAGCCAGCATTTTTGTGACTTGGCCCCTTCAATTGCTGATGCATTAAATTTGGAATAAAACCCCACATTCTGTTGTCTACGGCCCACAAGCAGTGTATAAGAGTCTCGTCATGTCGTTGACTTTTCAATCATGGCAGCTTTTTAACAATCTCTCAAATACATGGAGAATCACAGGTGTCTGTTGGATAGTTTGCTTTGCCAGGCAGAGCGAGCAATGCTTTCTGAGCAAAGAAGGTGGGATTTTTCATCACTGTGATATACGCAAGTTAATTTGGGCTTGCAGTCTGTCAGGTTTTATCCCATGGTCAGCTGGCTCCATTGGTTTTAGGGCTGTGGCATACATGAAGCATCATGACAAAAATACAGGGCAGGGAAGTTGTACTCACCTCGTGGCAGGAAGCAGAGCAGAGATTGATCTGGGCCAAAGGGAACTTAGTAGCAAAACCTTCCTCATAAGATTACTATGGTGATACATTATCATATGCAAAGCACTCATTGGAGCATCTAACATGTAAAGTTGGATGGTGCCTTCATCCCTTGAGACAGGGGGTTAAAACTGTATACTCCAAAATGAACGATACTGTGTATCCATTTGTAGCTGGGGTCTTAAATCAGAAGCCTGTTTTGAAACATGATCAGCCCACAGTCTTTGTACCCCCAGCAATGTGTCTCAGAACAAAGCTAGGCATTAGTCACAGGAGAGCAAGGACCCAAACATTTTGCAGCGTGTAACAAGGTAGGTGGTGGCAACGGATAAGCCCAGTATCAGCTTAGAGACAGCAGTGATGGGGGAAGTACTTCTGTGTATGTTTATCTTATTGATTGTTAAATAAAATACTGTTTGGCCAATGAGATAACAAGTTAGATGGGACTAGGCGTCAAAGAGGATTCTGGGAAATATAGTAGAGAAGTGGTGATCCAGGCAGGAAGTGACATAGCAAGGACACTCATATTTAAGCAAAGGAGAAACAGGAAGGGCCCTTTTCCACTCTTCCTCCAGCAGCGGGATGTGATGCACTGGCAAGTAGGGATGCCAACAAGCCGTCCAATAAGACAAGTCTTATAAAATATATAGATTTATGATAATTAAGACTGAGGTAGCAGGTGAGAATCCTAGTCATTGGCCAAGCAGCATTGAACCTAATATGTCTCTGTATTATTTTGTCCATCCACGCGGCAGGCAGAACTCAAGCAGTTGGCGGAGACCGCCCACGTGGCGGTAGGGTTCGGGCAGCTTTTGACAGAAAGATTTATCGTAACACAGCAGCTCGGCGAGACTTGAAAGATCTGCCTGCTGCTTGAGAATGGAAGGATGGCTAACGAGTGGAAACCAGTTAGAAGCCTAGCTTTCTAGACATTCTGGTTTTATTGAGAGCAAAATAGGAAGGTGCATATTCTCAGAAGCTCGGGGGTCTCCTTCATGTGCTAGGTGGTGAGCAGTGACACCAATCGGCAAGGTGTTTCCACACTTGAGTGCAATCACTCATCGTCATTGGATCCAAGCATTCTTTCCCCAGAGGTGAGAGGACCATCTCCCCCTCCCCCACCCCACTGAAAAATTAACTCATTGTATCCTCCTTTATTATCAGGGGAACTAAGACTCAAGTGAATTATGTTGTGGGTTAGGAATATGAATGCATTTCTTGTTATGGTATGCAGAGGCGTGAAAGGGACCTTGGTAAATGCCATGGTCGGTGAGAGACAAGTAGGCCATGCAGGCTGCAGGCAGAACTTACATGGGAAGTTTTATTGGGGGAAGGGAAGGGTGAGAGAGGGAGAGAGAGAGAGAGAGAGAGAGAGAGAGAGAGAGAGAGAGAGAAAGAGAGAGAGAGAAATATATAGAGAGAAATAGAGAGAGAGAAATAGAGAGGGGGAGGGGAGGGAGGGAGGGAGGAAAAGACCTGCCTGTCTCTTCAGAGGAATAGGGAGTCAAAAGCAGAAAGCAGAGAGCAGGAGTGGGCAGATCTTGTCTTTTGTTTTGTTTTTGTTTTATTTTTTGTTTATTTTTTTAAGACAGGGTTTCTCTCCTGGAACTCACTCTGTACATCAGGCTGGCCTCAAACTCACTGAGATCCGCCTGCCTCTGGCTCCTGAGTGCTGGGATTAAAGGAGTGTGAGCCACCACTGCCCTGAGCTTATCTCTTAAAGGGACCTCTTGCGCCTGCTTACAGAGGTTGCCATGTGCCCCAAGGGAGCAGGGCCAAGGTGTGCCTGGATGCTAACATTTCTCAACAGAAATAAAGGAAGCACACAGTGATTTGTTCATAAGCCAAAGGATGAGGCAAAGATCATTCCATGATTACAGTGGAGTGGGTGAGGCTCCTCGAGTAGACTCCTGCATAGCAAGGAAATATTCTCAAGTTTCTCTGCAGACTTTGATTGGGCTCCAGACACTGGCGACAAATTTGGGAAACAGACGGCAAGAATACAGGACCCTCAACCCAATGATCACAGAGAAATAAATTCTATCAAAAATCGTATTCGACATAGAAGCCTGTCATTCCTCATCAGAATTCCAGATAGCAATGGAGCCCCGGGAAATAATCAGGCTTTGTGAAACCCTAAGTGTGTGAATGAAGGAAGCTAATCCCACATTCATGACCCCTAGACACCGTGAGAAAGCATGTGTCTTGTTTCAAGCCACTAAGTTTGCGGCAAAGCATAGATAATACAATAATGTAACAGTATAATACATACTGCACATGGTAAACAGTTTGTGGCAAACAGATAATACAATAATATAACAGTATAATACACACTGCACATGGTAAACAGTTTGTGGCAAATACAGAGAACACAATAATATAACAGTATTATACAAACAGCACATGGTAAACTCTGAGTCACAGTACAGTATAATACATACAATGTGTAGTAAACTCTGAGCCACCATAAAGGAGCCTATAGAACTTGGGTGGGCTAGGTCACAAGATACTTAAATATCACTGAAAGTTTCTTTCATTAAAAGTTTCTTATGGGCCAGGTCTGGTGGTGCATGCCTTTAAATCCATCACTCAGGAAGCACAGGCAGGGGGATGTCTCTCTCTCTCTCTGTGTGTGAGTGGGAGGCCAGCCTTGGCTATAAAATGAGTTCCAGGACAGCCAGGGCTGTTACACAGCAAAACCCTGTCTTGAATAACAAAACAAAACAAAAGTTTCTTCTGCCACTGAAACAGAGAGTAGAAAAGAAAGGAGGTGGGGGGGACTCCATAAGTGGATCTAATTGCACATGACTTCAGAATGTTACAAAATTGTAGCATCTCAAATTATGGTAAGCATAGCTATACTTTTTAGAAGTTAAAATTGGATTCCGGATAAGTTGCATGTGTATGGAAGTTCTGAGTGTAAAAGTAAAACTCTGTAAGACAAGAAACCAGGTGAGTTTTATCTCTATGGGCAAAACCTTCCCAACTAAGCTCCCAAATTTGATGTAATAAGGAATGAAATGATGCACTTAGTTAAACCTAAGACATTGCTATGTCAAAATACCATAAGCAGCCAGGCGTTGGTGGCCCACACCTTTAATCCCAGCCCTTGGGAGCAGAGGCAGGTGGATCTCTGTGAGTTTGAGGCCAGCCTGGTCTCCAGAGCGAGTGCCAGGACAGCCTCCAAAGCTACACAGAGAAACCCTGTCTTGAAAAACCAAAAAAAAAAAAAAAAACCATAAGCAGCTAAAAATGCTACCTCTGTGGTTAAAACCACAGGCTATTCCTCCAGAGGTCCTAGGCTCAGTTCTCAGCACTCACCTAGTGATTCACAACTGCATGTAACTCCAGGTGACACCATCTGTGACCTCCACAGCACCCGCCACACATATCATATACCAACAGACATGCAGTCAAAATTCCTAGACACATAAAAAAATAAAAATTAAAAATATCGCTTCCGGTCGGGCCCAGCTGATAGCTGGATTTGTTGAAGGACATCAGCTGCAGAATTTGTGATTTGGGCTAAGACTGAAGTCATGGCTGGTGCGGAAGGTGATGGCCAATTCCAGTGCACTGGTATTAAAAATCATTTCAACTCTTACACTCTCACAGGTAGAATCAGCTGTGTACTGGCCACATATGGAGGCATCGCTTTGTTGGTCTTATATTTCAAGTTAAGGCCTAAGAGAACTCCAGCTGTGGAAGCATCGTAAACGGATTTTGAAATGTCTAACTTCACCTGTTAAGTCCCATGCCTGAAGAAGCTGATGTCAACTCGTTATGTAATACTCAATTTTTACAATAAATTATGAACCTGGAAAGAATTTAAAAGCATTCCAGTTTTAAAAGACTTGCAGAAAGGAAAATGCTGGAGTGTATCTTTTAATTTACAGCACAGATCTATGCTGCTCCCAGCCTTGGTCAGAGACAGAGGGCAGCCATCAGTGCTGAGAACAAGGGATTGAATGCTCAGGCCTTCATAGGACCTCTTTAGCAGCAATCCTCAAGGCTTGGGGAACATCATAGGACACTGCCAGAAAGTACTTAAGAGATGGAAAGCAGAAAAAACTGTGAAATGCCCTCTTCAGGACATGACCTATTGTAATCATTAACTCACACCAGCTGTGCTTACCTACACAGGCTCAAACCAGCCCACAACAAAGGAGATGCCCTGTAGGCCACACCCCTTTCTGGAAGCTGTTGGCAGTTGAAGGTAGCCTGGGTAGGGGGAACACTTGTAATTTTAAAAAGGAGCTTGTAAGAGAAAGACACCATGCAGCAGAGCTTAGGTGGAGGAGTTTTTATTGTGGGAAGAGACTGCCCTCTAGGGACAGGAGCAGCAGAAGAGAGAGGCACAGAGGGGGGTATAGAAAGAGGGGGGGGGAGAGAAAGAGAGACAGAGAAGCAGAGAGAAAGAGAGAGAAGGATGGGAGGTGGGCGGGGCCCTTTTAAAAGGGAACCCAGTGAATGTGCACAGGTGGTGCTCTTAGTGGCTGCAGCTGAGGGTGCATCCTGTCAGAACCCCAAGGGCAGGCCAGTGCAGATGCCTAAATACTAACAATGAAACTGCAGCCACTGGCTTGTTTCCTAGCTTCAATGGACAGTGCCACATCCATTCACACGTGGCAGCACTAAGCAGACTTGGTGAGTTCTCCAGAGAAGAGGAAGACAATGGGGAAGAAGAAAAAGCCATGAAGTGGGGGGGGGGGTGTTGGGTAGAATCTAGGGGGGCTGATAGGGTAGGTATAACCGCATTGTATACATATACGGAATTCTCAAAAAATTAATGTGGAAAACATATACACGATGCGTATTGTGAACCAAGTAATTATTCCTGAATTGTGCAAGACACTTCAAAGACAGAGAGGTAACAGGTCAAATCTTTACTAAAAATAGGGGCAGAAATACAACGAGGTCATATAAAAAATGTAAATGGATTTTAATACATTAAAAAATTACGGCTATATTCACAATTGTATAAGTACAACCCAAAGTGTGATTATCAGAACATGCTAGGGAAACATGTTTTCTTTTGGGGAGGGTACGGCAGGGACGAGGGCAGGCTATGGGGGGACCTGGAGGTGAGCAGAATTAGGGTACATGATGTGAAATCCCCAAAGAATCAATGAAGAAATTATGTTTTAAAAGGTTTTATAATATAGAAAAGAACTGCGGGTCTTAGTCAATATAAGCAATAGATAACATTGAATTAATGTAACAGTGGTGGTTATTTGCATGGGATGAATTTCTATTAGAAGCGCTGAAATGACGGAGCATTACGTGTACATTAGCAAGAGATTGGGAGAAACTCTGATGTCCTCCAGTAGGAGCTAACAGAGCAAGACCACACAAACCACACGGCTGCATGAGTAAGCCCCTTTAACAGCAAGAACGATCACGACTTAATGTGGTTTCTTAAAAGTGATCACAGCCAAAAAAAAAAATAAATAAAAATAAATAAATAAAATTATAAAAGAAAAAAGAAAGTCATCACAGCCAATTATTCCCTTTGAGAATCACCACACGTTGACGTACACACAGGATCTAGTTTTGCACACTATCACATTAATCAAGGCACGAGCTTGGACCACACCACTTCCAGTAAGTCAGGAAGTGTGAGTTCAAACCCGAATTCTTACCAAGAAGAGAACCATGAATAACTACAGTCTACGAGCCTCGGACTTCTTTCCACTGGGAAGCGTTCTCATGCCTTAGAGGGCAGCACTTCTGAAAGGCAGAAATCGTTGCTGGGATATTGCTGACAGTGCACGGTTGCTGATGCTGACTCCATCCTTTCCTAGTTGCTGTCAACAGCGGGAGGTCAATGCAGGGCACATCAGGGATCAGAGTTGAGTTTACTCAGGCTCGGATTCCTGCAGCATCATTGTTCTCACAGTTTGGACCAGGATCAGCATGGCCTCTGGAAGACTCCCTTTTCCTGTTGCATTGGAGTTAAAGAAGCCTTCATGAAAAGCTGCCGTTAATATGACGGAATAAGCATGAAATTCCATCCTTGGAAGACCCTTGGTGTTGACTGGCATTTTCTTCTCTGACCTCTGTCTCATTTCAGTGAAGTCACGGGACAATCAGAGTATATCTGGGACCTGTGAAGTTCTCTAGTAGTAATTCAAGATTTCATTCCTATTTTAAAATAAGCTTATCGTAAAAGTTATTTAATCCTCATCGAGATATCACAAAATGGAAACGGTCATTCTTGAAAGCTTATTGACATTGTTAGGAGAGATTGCTGTCACCTGTGAGAGGCTCCGAGGTCCCTGTTGCACAACAGGGTTCCCTTTGCCTTGTTTATTCTAGATGTGTGTTTTGGATTTGATTTGCAATTACATGCTCTCTCTTCCAGTAAAAATGATTACTGATCCCGTGATGGGCCTGTGACTTGACACATGCCCCAGTTTCATTTCTGCTGCTCTGACCCAGGAAAGAAAGTTCAGGGAGGAAAGGATTTACTTTAGCTCACAATTCCAGGCTACGGTCCATGAAAGTGGGGAAGTTAAGGGGCACAGCCACAGTCAAGAGAAGGAGAAACGAATGCCTGAGTGCTTAGTACCTGGCCCACTCTCTAGTCTTTCAGAGTTTGTGGATCAAGCCTAAGGAATGGTGCCACCCACATGGGGATGGGTCTTCCCACACCAATTAACTCAGCTGAGGCAATCCCCCTTCTCAAATACGTGCTCAAGGACTCACTTGATTTAGGCAATCTTCAGAGGCTCTCCCCAGATGCCTCCAGGTGGTATCAGGTTGACTTTTCAAGGTGTCCATCCTGTTTCCTGATGTGTGTTGGGGGTGGGACGTTCACTTCTTTATCACGTTGCCAAACACAGGCCTGTGATTTGGTGAAGGTCGAGTAGTACATGTCAGATACAACACATATGAATGGAAGTTGCTAAAGTCACCAAAATCAGAGTAAAGGAATCACCCTCATCCTGCAAACGGCATCAGTTAGAATGCTGGTATTTAAGACTGGGGAGACATTAACCTAAGGAAATACCTATAATGGGTTAGGTAGTGAGTATACTGAGCCTTTTAGGCCACAGAAACTCTCTGTTGGGTATCCTGTATCCTTTGAAATTGGAAATGCACTTTTTAGGTGGTAGGAAAAGGAAGCCAGTGCTCTTAGTGAAATACCAACTATAGGTACCACCTATCTAATTATATATATGGGGGATCAAGTTACTTTCTCACAGTAGAACTGGGTTAATAAGAAATTTCAAAGTATTTGTAGCCAAGAACATCCATATTTGTCTTAGTCTGTTGAGATTATGGTAAGGTAGGTGGCTTCTCGTCATAGAGACAGACATATCTTCCCTAGTTGTAAAGGCTGGGAGGTCCAGGACCAAGTCTCTGTGGGGTTCAGTGATGAGAGCCTACTTCTAGGTGAGCATAAATTATACACTGTTAACGTTCCTGGTACAGGGACAGGGTAGCTCACTGAGACAAAGTATTCCTTACAGGACACTAATAAAACTTGCAGGAGGGCTCCAACTCCCAGAGGCCTCCCATTTGGGGTTAGGTTTCAATATGTTAATTTGGAAGGAGAGGACACAAACTCTAGCAGCCTCCTAGAAGATAAAATTCATGATGTTTAATATCAAATTAAAAAAATTACCAGGTATTCAAAACTGCAACAAAATGAAATCGTAAAAAGTAAATAAATAAAAAGATAAATGCCAATTAACCAAAACTGACCCTGAGCTGACAAGATTGTTTCCATGACTTGAACTATTTTGACTCGAGCTGCGGCTCACAACTCTGCCTTCACGCTCTCTTTCTCTTCTTAGCCATGGGAAGACTTTCTTGAATTTACACACAGTGCCTTCCCGTGAAAACTGGAGATTTTCCAGGCATGTGACACAGTATGGCAGATCTCTGGGGACACTCCCGGCCACCATTTCATGTGAAAGTCTTTTTTCATACCTATGCTTTATAAACGTGACTCAGTATTTGAAAAAACCTCTAAGGGCAGAAGTTTATCACGAACCTTCAGTAAACCAGAGCCCCTGTTTGCCCAGTCTTGCCAAAGATGACCTGCAGGGGAAGCTGTGAGAAATGTGTTAGGGAAACCACTAGATGGCGCAATGCCGTCGCTGTAACCATTGCAAGAGCAGGGAAGGGAGTCTGGTGTTAGGGACACAGCCTTATCCACCCCTTTGCCTGCGTTCCTCGCCAGTGATCATGTGAAAAGCATGCTTAATTTTTTTTTCCATGTTAACACTATGGCAGAGTCGGGGTGTTTTCAAAAGCAGCCCTTAAGACGAATTCTGATGCTTGCATCCGTCCTTTGGCTCCTCCACCCTAGATTCCAGCATCAGGACCTAGGCGACTTCCGTTGGTGTGACAAGTCTTTACTGACCCGTCCAGCTCAGAACCTCCAACTTGGAGGTTGGGATACTTGGTTCTAGTCTCTTTGGCCCGTTCCGTTCAGACACTGGGAGGAAAGGAGTCATAGCTGGCAACCACTTCCATGCTTTCCCTCATGGACCAAACCAGCAAACCCTGAGGCAAAGTGAGACTTCCTTCTCTTAAATCGCTTCCTGCCGGGTGTGTGGTCAGCGATGAGTTACATAGCTAATACAGAAAGCATGGCTCTTCACGATCCTAGGCCCCAAACCTGCATTTAGCATACAGTCCCTCAGCATGGACAATGTGCCAACCACCTGCGAGCTGCCACGGATAGGGCAGTGAATGAGTTCCCAGGCCCATGTTCCTATAGGTCTCAGGGTGGAAGGACAGGAACGAAGAGAAAATGACTACAGTAACTCAACAGAGGAAGCCCGGAGAGCTGGGGGAGGCAGAAACCATCACCTGGCTTCCTGTGATGTTAAAAAGGCTCCTCCAGAGGGCATCACCCAAAGGCAGGCTGTGAAAATTTTAGCCCTCTACCAAGTATAAGGGACCAAGGCCTGGTGTTGGGTTGAGTTTCAGATGGTTTTGACCACACCCACAATGAGAAATATATTTTATGGTCTTTACAAATGCATTACATATACAGACGACTGAAGCAAGGCTTAACTGGTAGACCTGCACAGGGCGGTCTACCTCCCTAAGCCTGAGGCTGAGGCAAGAGGACGATGGTACATTATCTCTTTTCTCTTTTATTTTGAAAGTATTCACTGTACCTCATAGCAAGGCAAGATGCATAAAGCAAAAACGGTGGAGACAAACACAGATTATAATAAAATAGCACGGACAACTGGAGAAAAAGTCTGAAAGTAACTCAAGGAGAAATAGATCATCAGAATAGACATGCCAGCAGACTGAGTCAGTTACTGCAACAAACGACAAACAACCACCAATAAAATAAAGAACACGACCCCCAAATAAAACTTCAGTCCCAAGAGCCTTAGTTGGGAAATTCTACCAACTATGCAAACAAAATTTCAAAATGAATACTTCCCAAATGCTTCTTAAACGTGAACATTTCCAGGCTTACTCGACGAAGTTACTTCCTCAGTATCCAAACGTATATATAAGTCATGGGACATATGCAGACATCATGAACACGCATATAAAAACCTCCAACCAAATAGTTACAAATTGAAGACTACTAAGAGTGGAGGTCGGTTTAGCATCTGGAAGTGAGTTGACTTAATCCTCCGTAAAAGCACATGAAATGTTAATAGATGCAGAAAATAAATACAGTCGACAAATCCAATATTTTGTACAGGATGTAGCTGTTAAACATTACAGGAGTAGAAGAAAACTTCTTCAATATGATAAGACTACTGGGGAATACAGTTAATAACTTGTAGATACCGTGGAGGAAGAGTGATGAAGACTGAGAGCTAAACAAAGATAACTTTCTCACCACTCTCACTCACCATTGCACAGGAGGTGAGAGCCAAGACCAGCAAGACAACGCTATTACAAGAGCTATGACTGTGTATACAGAAAATGCATAAGGAATCCAAAGAATATTTTTACAACAAATCCCAAGTCAAAAAAGTTTCAAACTACAGTATCAACCACAAAAAGTAATTATGTTTCTCTAAACTTATATAGCATAACAATTTTCTTTTTACTAGTGTATAAAAAAACACACTAGCCTTAAAAAACAAATTTAAGAAAGTGAAATATTTCTATTCTGAAAATGAAGTACCTGGAAAGATATATAAATAAATGAAAAATATGTAGTGTTCATGGTTTAGAAGACAATGTTATTAAGGTATAAATTCAGCGTAGTCCCTACAGAAACACCCTACCTCCAGGGCTCCTTTATGATAGGCAATCTTCTTGGTAAAATACATGTCTGATTCTAAAATTCATACAGAAACATATGGAACCCAAATAATTCCGAAAATGAAGATCATACTTTGACTACTTATAATTTCTCTTTTAAAACATAAGACTTGTGGGTCACAACTCTTTGTGGGTCAAATGAGCCTTTCATAGGGATTGCCTAAAACCATCCTGTTTGTAACATATCTACCTTACAATTCATAACAGTAGCAAAATTACAGTTATGAAGCAGAAAGGAAAATGGTTGGGGGGCGCACCACAACATGAGGAACTACATTAAAAGGTTAAAGCCTTAGGAAGGTTGAGAACCACTGCTCTAAAGGCTGGTGAATACTCTCTGTAGGTAAAGGCACTCGCTACCAAACCTGATGATCTGAATCCAATCCCCAGAATCCACAAGGCAGAATGAGAGAATGAAATTTCATAAGTCATTTTATGACCTTCACATTCCAGCTTTGCTGCACACACACACACACACACACACACACACACACACACACACACACTTAAGTAAATGAGTAATTAAATAAATGTAAAAGAAATGTTTAGACTTACTGTGAGACAATAGTCATAGATTGTTATTTTTCAATGGGTATATGACTTTTTGTGTTGTTATTGAGACTCATGTATGAAATTGTCGAAGAATAACTTAATAAATGCTATAAAATGTAGACAAATGGAAGAAGATGATAAAATTACAATGCCAGAAGTAAATTCATATACAATTGTTCAACTCATTTTCAATAGGGATCTTCAAACACTGAACAGGAAAATTATCTTCTTTTTAGTGAATACTTGCACCTGGATTTCCACATGCAGAAGAGTTGGACTCTTTACATGTGCAAAAAATTAACTGAAAATAGATCATAGACAGGAATGTTATAACAAAGCCTACAACCTCTAAGAGAAAATACACAAGTAATTCTCTGTGACCTTGGATTAGGCAAAATTGATTACGTTATACCCAAAGCACAAATACCAGGGGCAAAAGTAGATTAACAGGACTTTATCTACACTGAACTCTTTGTTCTTTCCAGCAATCTATCAAGATTGTGCAGAGCAAATCTCGGAGTGGGAACAACATTCCCAAAGCATATCTGATATGGAAATGAGGTCTAGAATAAATAAGGAACTCATAACTCAACAATAAAAAGATAATTCAACTAAAAACAGACTAAAGATCTTACTAGCCATTTCTCCAGTGAAGACTTGAAGTAGCACTGAAACATGATTGGTCATTAGTTAAATGCAAATCAGATTACGGTGAAATCCCTTCACTTACACTAGGGACAAGATGGATTAAAATAATAACAAGTATTAGTGAGGATGTGGTGAAATTAGAAACTTTATCCCCTGCTGGTATAGATGAGGAATACTGCAGATGCTTGAGAAATTGCCTTTGGAAAATGATAGGATTGTCATTATAATATATACTTCCATAGTATTTATATGTAAATATCCATAGCATTCATAATCTATTAACCACACTATGGAAAAAGCTCAACTGACAACTAATCAATGGATAAGCAAAGTGCATATTCTCTCTCTCTCTCTCTCTCTCTCTCTCTCTCTCTCTCTCTCTCCTTTCTTTCTATTTTCTTCCTTCCTTCCCTTTAAGACAGTGCCTCAAATAACATTGCCATATAACATTGCTGTACAACATTTGCTTTCCTAGAACTCCCAATGTAGACCAGGCTGGCCTTGACCTCAAAGAGATCTGCCTGCCTCTGACTCCCTGGTGCTGGAATCAAAAGTTTGTGCCGGCCAAGAGTGCATATTGTTGCAATAAGATATTATTTAACATTTAAAAGAACAAGATTCTGTAATGTCCTACAATTTGGATAAATGTTAAAAAAATAAATGAAAGGAAACGGTAATAAGAAATCACATTGTATAATTCAATTTATTTGAAATGTCTAAGATAGTCAGATTTACAGAAATAGTAGGTTAAGGGTAAGTTTATGAGACGGTGAGTGAGTGGTGGGGTTAAGAGACTTATAGCTAATGGTTATGGTGATCCATTTTAGAATGAAGAAATACCACAAAATTGCTACAGCAATGATAATACAACTCTAACTATAATGAAACATTGAATTACAGCCTT
The DNA here is from genome assembly GCF_003668045.3 of Cricetulus griseus. NCBI lineage: Eukaryota > Metazoa > Chordata > Mammalia > Rodentia > Cricetidae > Cricetulus > Cricetulus griseus. Next base: position 26,747,724 of record NC_048603.1, read on the forward strand.
TATATGTGTTAATTATATGGTACACAAATTATATCAATAAAACTGTTAAAACTCATTGAACATGACTTCAAACAACAGTGTAGAAAGGGTAAAAAGACCTCCAGCTTGCCTGGGCCACAGCCAGCCAGAGAAACAATAGGAGGTGAGGCTTGGTGACTTTCAAACCCAGGGGGAGTTTGGATCCGTTTCCTGGGCTCCTGTGTTCAAGCTTTACACTGGGATACTTTGATCTGAAAATTAATTTCAGAAGGAAGTTCAGACTCCTGCTGGCAAAGAGAATGAGTCTGAGGCAAGTTTCTCAATATATCTTACTTAGAAAATGGGAGTGGCTAGTTCCACTTCCTGGACTCTTTATGAAAAATAAATGCTCAGTGATAAAGCAGGTGAATAGAGAATAATAACACTAGTGTTATGAAAATCAGGGGGGTTGTTTTATACTTGGTGTGATCGAACTCTCGAAAGATCGATTGGGAAACAGGCAGGTGTAGGCTTGCTGTGGTGCATGAAGATGGTCAAGGCAGAGGGAAATGATAAGCGAAAATGTTTTCAGAGAAGGCATCTTCAGAGAGGGCCAGCTACATCTGAGCTGAGCACACGGTGAGTCCAGAGAAGTCCAGAGAGGATGACACAGGATTAAGGCCCTGGCTGACAAGCAGAAAAGTAGATTCAATTAGATGGGGTTGCCCTTAAAGCTTTCAGGCTGTAACAGAATGATTGTGATTTAAGAAAAGTGTTGCACAGATGCTCAATACGTGTTCATTGGATAAATGGCAGCAAAGCAAAATATGCCTTGACAAACAAGAAAGAGCAAGTGGGAAATCTACTTGGGAGGTTGTGGTGCCTTGGGCTGGACACCCAGACCTGGAATCCTCTCAGAAAGGACCCCAGCTCCTCACAGGATCCCCTCTCCTACCTTGCCATAGCCTCTAGAGGACTTTGGCCTTAGTCCCCCAAACTTAGCATGCTTCTGTCAAAATGAATCTCAGAGGATCTTACAAGAATTGGTTATACATGAGTATATAATGAAATTTTGAATTATGGAGATTTTGCTAGAGAAGAAGAAACAGGAGGAGGACCAGTTAGGAGGACCAAACCAAGGAGCCATATACCTTTAAGGGAATGTAAAGATGCCTTAATGTATCCTACCTGCATCATGCCTAAAGCCATGTTTGACCCTCATAATAGATAAAATGCATTTCCTTATCATTTAATCCATCATAATCAAGACTTTATAATGAATGAAACAGAATACTGGTTGAGAGATAAAGGTAACACATCATCTTTGTAAAGAAAGGAGCAAAACTCTAAGTCAGGATTGCTGTCATCAGGAACAGAAAAATGTGAACCAAATTAAGAGTTAATTTAGGCAGGCTATGGTTCACTGATTTGCCAAACAAAAGATAAGATAGTTTGTTTACTATAAGCATTCTTCTGGAAAGCTTGATTATACAAAAGCATTTATTGTTCTCTGGAATTAAGTCTTAACTAATCAGTCTTTATTTCACTCAGTTACTTCAGTTTAGGACTCTCAAGACTTAACCCTTGATTTGACTGAGAAGACAAAAAGAACAGAGCATCAGTGAAGCTTGAACTTGAGTCACAGGGGTATAGGCTTACTGTCACAGCAGACTAGGAAGTTACAAAGTTCTATAGAGATGATAAATGACAATGAGAACTGGCAGCAGGTGACACCATCACCTGATTGTCTGAGAACACCATTCCCAGCCAGGGTGATCCTTTCCCCCACTGCAGAGGGCATCTAGTGACTTTTTTAGATAGCTAGTCGATTACCAAAATGGGAGGAGAGGAAATCGCTATTGGCTACAGGGAATCAGAGCAACAAGATGCTGCTGAGCATTCTGCACTCAAAAAACAGTGTCTCAGAAAGAAGAAGCATCCCATATAACGTGTTAATTATGATGAGGTTAAAGAAGCCTCTGTCCAAGTAGAAAGGTTGAGTCACAGGAAGAATAGAAGAAAGGATATGTGAGAGGTAGGGTTTTAGTTGGGGGGTGGTAGGGGAGGAAGGGAGGGAGAAGGGAACTGGGATTGTCATGTAAAACAATCTTGTTTCTAATTCAAATAACATAATCTGAAAAAAAAAAGAACACTCTGTCCAAGGGTTGAGTGCAGAAGGCTGCTTTCTGCTTTACAGCAAATGACATCAATTGCAACAATCTAACTTTGCTCCATGCTCAGTGTTTAGTCAACATCCAGCACGTGGAGTCTCGTCTCCAAGAACACAAAGAGGAGTGAGGGACAGAATGAACTATCTGGAAGCTGAGGCTACCTGGGGAGACATATTAGGGTAAGACATATTAGGGTACAGAATAGACGACCTGGAAGCTCTGAGGCTCCAGAGGAGACAAACAAAGGTCTCAAGATAAAAGCGTCTAGTGAGTGCAAAGAGGAAACAGTAACCTTGTCTTAGTGTGAGAAATTGTGTGATCTGATCACTCCAACCAACAAAGTTGAGCATGGAGATGGTCTAGTGTAGGGATGAGCAGATCTTTTTTTATTATTATTACTATTATCCCAGCAAAAACTCATGAGAATAGGAAGAAGGGAAACGGGGAGATCTAGTTTCATTCAAGGAAGGTTGGACTATCAAGTGAGTTTTTAGGCTCATCACAGGAACAGTGCCTCCAAGCCGCTGAGGCCAGGCATATGTCATGGGTGCCCCTGAATGGAGGTCACTGTGTGAAGCTGTGAAGTTGAAGTCTGGATTGCCTTGGAGACCACAAGATGTTAGGGATCCAGAGCCCTGGGATACCGGTTGAGGAGAGCTGATAACAGGGGGTGGAACCAGCTCAAGGGAAAGAAGTGTGTTGCAGTCAACAAAGCTGAATAGAGTTGAAGATTTGAAGAGCATTTTGACCTCAGACATGGAGATACAGAGTTTGGAGTTTGCCCAGCTGGTTTTTGGTCTTGCTTTGGTCCACTATTTCCTTATTATGCTCCCTTCACTACGTTTTGGGATGGTACTGTATATCCTGGGTCATTATATGTTGAAAATATGTTATCTGATTTTTTATTTTGATATTATGGGAGATTATATTTAAGAGATTGTATGAATCTCAGAAGTGACTTTGAACTTTTAGACCACGATGAGACCATGATAGACTATGGGGACTTTTGAAGTTCTAGTAAATACATTTTACATTTTGATACTTTCATCCAGAAAACCTCATGGTTAAAATGGAGCCATGTTGAACATTGAATTTTGGTTTCTGTTCTTTATTGACTGATATAGGATAATGATCTGTACACTGTAAATTTTTTCACTCTTATTGGTTTAATAAAATGCTGATTGGCTAGTAGCCAGGCAGGAAGCATAGGCGGGGCTACCAGACTAGGAGAATTCTGTGAAGAGGAAGGCAGAGAGTCTGTCGCCAGTTAGAGACAGAGGAAGCAAGATGAGAAAAAAACTGCCTTACTGAGAAAGGTACCAAATACCATGGCTAAACATAGATAAGAGTTATGGGTGAATTTAAGTTGTAATAGCTTGTTAGTAATAAGACTGAGCAATAGGCCAAACAGTTTATAATTAATGTAAGTCTCCATGTGTTTATTTGGGACTGAACGACTGCAGGACCAGGTGGGGGCAGAAACTTCCATCTACAATTGGCTCTTCTGCTGCAATGCAAAGTCCACAATTAAGGGACAGTTGTCATCATCACCACTTCCATGGCTCTGGTCCTTAGTAGGCAAAAAGTAAGAACATAGTGAGTATCGGACTGATGAGCAAACAAATGGATGGGCGTGCATGGTCTCCAGGGTGATTATGGAGCCTGAGAGGGCTACAGGATGGAGTCTCTGGCATGGGACAGCTGTGTTCTTTCACCTGAAGCAGTCCTCAGCTGCCACTGGGAGACTCGGCCCTAACAACTAAGAACAACAATAGAAATTTCAACGAAGAGATTTCAGGAATAGACTGACCCTGAGAAGTGAGAGAAAGGCAGTGCCTGCTTCCTTTTCCCTTGAACTATCTACAAAAGTAGGTCTTTGTCTCTGGTAAATGCACATTAGGGAAAAGCAGCATCAGTTTAAATGTAACACATTTCAACCCAGGGACAGGCTATTCCTATCTCAAGGCTAATATAATGATTCTCTCAGAGCCCCAAGCCTACTGATTCAATTACCCCAGGAAAATATTTGAATCTAAGATACGTTTTGTTTTAGAGCTCATTATAATTTTCCTGACTCCTGAAGAATGCCTCACAGAAACACAGAATGAGTAGCTATGGCCCTGGGACAGAGCCCCGTGCAGCATTTCTCACTGGAAACAGGCCATGTCTTCTCTTTGAATATTGAACCACAAATTTTCAAAATCTGAAAATTAGCTCCACCCAGTGATCCTTTCTGAGGACAGTCTCAAAGAAAGCACTGTGTAAAAGTTGATATTTGTATAGTCAAAAGGCCAAAAATAAAAGCAAAATTCTCGTACTAGCTATCAGGCTATGACTATTGAGAGTCTGACTCCATGGGTTTTCACACAGGTGATGCATTGAGCCTAAGCACTACTTTTCATAAATAGCCCACTCAAGAGAGACAACTTGCATCCAGAAAAGGAGAGACCCATTTCAGATATAGTCCCATGATAAGGAGATCAGGTAACTCCCCCTTATAAAATAACTTTCACCTCCTCTCAGTGACGTGACACTGTCTACAGAAACTCACCACATTGTTTTTATGTTTCAATAAATTCTCTTTTTCTAGGAATTTGTGTATTAGTAAATTCTTCTACTGTCTGTAGCATGGGCCTTCTATATGCTATTTTGTAAACCATGATTCAGCTTTATGCTTGAACAATGAAATAAGTAGGCATCACCAGGAAAAGCATGAACTATGAGAAGTGGAATAACTGTAAAAGGAGTTTGTTTGTCACCATTATTACCTTTCAGTCTCAAGGAAAATGTGTTAAGAGGGTTGTATATGTTAGTATAGGGGTGTGTGTGTGTGTGTGTGTGTGTGTGTGTGTGTGTGTGTGTGTGTGTGTGTGTGCATTCAGCTGGGTAAATTTTATTATTTTTGGTGTATTGAAGTAACACCTATTACATTATATTTTTATAACTTCCAGATTTGGGCTTACAAGGCTTTATTAGCAAAGAAAAATGGTCATCTCAACTGAGGTCTTTGGCATGTGTCAGGCACTGGGCACCAGATTTGATTTAGAACTTTTGACTTCCTAGTGACTGCTAAGTGAATTGGTAGAGACCGCTTCAATCAGATTCTACACTGTTTCTCTCCTGGGATTTTCAGGGTAGAGAACATTATTGCATATTTAACTGACAAGCTAATTCCCAAGTAATAAAATACTGTTTTTCCACCATAAAAGAACAAATTAATGGACGAGTAATGGGACAACTTTGGTTTAAAATCATCATCAGGGAACTGAAGAAACTGGTGTTTTTTCTTCTTAAAAATTGCCATGGTGTTTTAATATGTTAAATAGTTTACATTAGTGATATGTAGGAGATGCTTGGTAAATGTTTATCGAATTAATTTTATCTCAGTTTTAACAATGAGGAGATTGTGGCTTGAGGATACAAGTGCCCTGAGATCAGAGAAGCTGTGAGCAATGGTGCTGCCATGTGCCTGATGCAAAGCTCAGTTCTCTTCTCTATCTTGTTTTTCAACTTTTTAAAATTTGAATTAGAAACAGGATTGTTTTACATGACAACCCCAGTTCCCTCTCTCTCCCGTCCTCCCATACCCCCCCCCAACTAAAACCCTACCTATCACATATCCTTTCTGCTCCCCCTGTATGGTGAGGCCTTCCATAGGGTGTCATCAGAGTCTATCATATCCTTTGGGATAGGGCCTAGGCCCACCCCTGTGTGTCCTGGCTCAGGGAGTATTCCTCTATGTGGAATGGGCTCCCAAAGTCCACACCTATGCTAGGGATAAGGACTGAACTTCTACAGGAGGTCCCATAGATTTCCAAGGTTTCCTCACAGAAACCCATGTTCCTGGGGTCTGGATCAGTCCCATGCTGTCATTCCAGCTATCAGTCTGGGGAGCAAGAGTTCTCCGATGTTCAGGTCAGCTGTTTCTGTGGGTTTCACCAGCCTGGTCTGGACCCCTGTGCTCTTCACTTGTCCTTCTCTGCATCTGGATTCCAGTTCAGTTCAGTGATTAGTTGTGGGTGTCTGCTTCTACTTCCACCAGCTGCTGGATGAAGGCTATAGGATGGCATATAAGTTAGTCATCAATCTCACTATCAGGGGAGGTCATTTAAGGTAGCCTCTCCTCTATTGCTTATATTGTTAGCTGGTGTCATCTTTGTAGATCTCCAGACATTTCCCTAGTGCCTGATTTCTCTGTAAACCAAAAATGTCTCCCTCTATTATGGTATCTCCATTCTTGTTATATTCTATTCTTCCCCTGACTCAACCTTTCTGCTACCTCAAAAACAAACAAGAATAAACACTCAATGAACCTTAATCTCCTCTCTATCTTTTGGCTTCTAAAGTCTTGCTTTAACTTCCCACGTCTAAGAGTACGTAGGGTATAGCGCTGCTTCTTCTTCTCCTTCTTCTTCTTCTCCTTCTTCTTCTTCTTTGTCTTCTTCTTCTTCTTCTTCTTCTTCTTCTTCTTCTTCTTCTTCTTCTTCTTCTTCTTCTTCTTCTTCTTCTTCTTCTCCTTCTCCTCCTCCTCCTCCTCCTCCTCCTCCTCCTCCTCCTCCTTCTCTCCCCTTCTATCTCCTCCCCCTCCTACTCCTTCTTCTGTTAAACCTACCTTCAGTCTGAGTCTGTTATAAATCTTAACAATGCTCCAATGGACAGACACCTGAAAAGTTTAAAGGAAGAGGATTAAGAAAGAAAGACAAAGAAACAAAAGAAGCACATGAATTTGTATTACTTCCGTGGAGCCCTGACAATGTGACCCTTCTTATTGCTGACCCACCTACAGATTTTCAATCCCAATGAAACTATCATATATGATTGTCCTTCTTATGGGAACTACGTAATTATTAATATCAGAGATTACATTAGTGGAAACTAATAAATGTTAAGGTGAATCTATTGAACACCAAGGAAGAGGGTAAACAAAGGAAAGAGTTAATAACTCCTATAAGCAGTCCTACATCTCACTGGCAGACTGAAAGTGATTTATATCATCAGTTTGATGGATCCTAAAATCACTTGGAAGAAAAATCTCTGAGCTTCTCTATGTAGTAAATTCTACACTTAGCTAACTCTACTGGAAAGACCAACCCTAAATATGGGTGCCACCATTCCATGGGATGGTGTTCCAGAAATTAAAAAGAGAAATTAAAAAGAGAATTTGAGTCTATCAGCTATTGGCTCGTTCACAACCAGACTGAATGTAGACTGCTGAGTGGCTACAGGCTAATTTGCATGAGCCTTCAACCAATCAGCAACGGAACCTGTTGCAGTGGACTTAAAGTAAGTTAAGAGACATTTCTTTTGAAAGTAGAAGAATGTGTAAGGAACATTACAAGTCTGAGTAGATGTACCTACTCTAGTTCATGTTTTTGCCTTTCTCCTCTTTCTCATACTCAGGCTAACCTAGCGTCTTCCCATTCACAGTAATACAGTGTTTCAGAGGGTATTTAAGCTGGGTGGTGGTGGCACTTTAGTCCCAGCATTCAGGAGGCAAAGCCGGGCAGATCTCTGTGAGTTTGAGGGCAGCCAGGAAAGACAAGGATACACAGAGAAACCCTCTCTTGAAAAAAATAAAAAAGAAAGAAAAACAAAAAGAAAATAAGTATGTAGTTAAGATGGACCTGTTCTGACAGCTTTTAGTGCTCAAACTTATGTTAAAAATGAAGAAAATAGGGGCTGGAGAGATGGCTCAGAGGTTAAGAGCAATGGCTGCTCTTCCAGAGTCCTGAGTTCAATTCCCAGCAACCACATGGTGGCTCACAACCATCTATCATAAGATCTTGTGCCCTCTTCTGGTGTGCAGGCAAGTATGCAGACAGAACACTGTATATGGAATAAAATATGTAAATAAATTGAAAAAATGAAGAAAATAGTATATCTCATATAAGATATTTAATTAAAGTGAATGTTTTCCTGGCTTTATTTCTGTAATGGAGTTTTTAGGTTTTTGTAGTAGATAAGTACATGAAAATACAACTGATAGTGATAAAGTATAAAATCCCAAGTGAAGCTCACTGGCTTCAGAGTGGCTGTTCTAACCATCTACAAGTCCATTAAGAAGTATAGACTTCAGCCATTCTAACAGGTGCAAGATGGTATCTCAGAGTTGTTTTGATTTGCATTTCCCTGATGGCTACAGATGTTGAGCTCTTCCTTAAGTGTCTTTTAGCCATTTTAGATTCCTCTATTGAGATTCTCTATTTAGTTCTGTACCCCACTTTTTCATTGGATTATTTGGTGTTTTGGTGGCTAGCTTCTTGAGTTCTTTGTATATTTTGGAAATCAGTACTCAGTCAGATGAGGGGTTGGTGAAGATATTTTCCCATTCTGTGGGCTACCATCTTCTCCTGTTAACTGTGTCTCTTGCCTTACAGAAGTTTTTCAGTTTCCAGAGGTCCCATTTATTAATTGAAAAATCTCAGTGTCTGTGCTACTGGTGTTATATTCAGGAAGCATTATCCTGTACTAATTCGTTCAAGGGTACCTCCCACTTTCTCTTCTAAGGGGTTCAGTGTGGCTGGATTTATGTTGAGGTCTTTGATACATTTGGACTTAAGTTTTGTGCATGGTGATAGACATGGATCTATCTGTAGTCATCTAGATGCCAGCATCCAGTTAAGCCAGCACCATTTGTTGAAGATTCTTTCTTTTTTCCATTGTATAATTTTAGTTTCTTTGTCAAAAATCAGGTGTTTGTAGGTGTGTGGGTTAATATGAGGGTTTTCAACTCTAATCCATTGGTCTATCTGTCTCATTTTGTGCCAATACCAAGCCATTTTCAGAACTATAGCTCTATAATAGAGCTTGAAGTCAGGGATGGTGATGCCTCCAGAAGTTCCTCTATTGTACAGGGTTGTTTTGGCTATCCTCGGTTTTTTGTTTCTCCATATAAAGTTGAGTATCATTCTTTCAAGGTCTGTGAAGAATTGTGCTGGGATTTTGATGGGGATTGCATTGGATTTGTAGATTGCTTTTGGCAAGATTGCCATTTTTACTATGTTGATCCTGCCTATCCAAGAGCATGGGAGATCTTTCCATTTTCTGGTATCTTCTTTTATTTCTTTCTTTAGAGACTCAAAATTCTTATGGTACAGGTCTTTCATTGTTTTGGTTAGTGTTACCCCAAGATATTTTATGTTGCTTGTGGATATTGTGAAGGTTTATGTTTCTCTGATTTCTTTCTCAGCCAATTTATAATATATATATGAAGGCTGTTAATTTTTTTAGTTAATCTTATACCCTGCCATTTTGGTGAAGGTGTTTATCAGCTGTGGGAGTTCCCTGGTATAATTTTTTGTGTCACTTATGTAGACTATCATATCATCTGCATCTGCAAATACTGTAAGTTTGACTTCTTTTCCAATTTGTATCCCCTTGATCTCCTTTTGTTGTCTTGTTGCTCTAGCTAGAACTTCAAGTACAATATTGAAGAGATATGGAGAGAGTAGACAGCCTTGTCTTGTTCCTGATTTTAGATGAATGGTGTTGAGTTTCTCTCCATTTAGTTTGATGTTGGCTGTTGGTTTCCTGTATATTGCTTTTATTATGTTTAGTCATGTTCCTGTTATCCCTGATCTCTCCAAGACATTTATCAAAAACACCAATGACAGTTTGTGTTGGAAAGGACATGGAGAAAGGGAATAACTTCTCACTGCTGGTGGGAGTACAAACTTGTACAGCCATTTTGGAAATCAGTATGGTGGTTCCTCGGGAAATTGGGAATCAGTCTACCACAAGATCCAGCATTTCCACTCCTAGGCATATACCCAAAAGAAGCACATTCATACAACAAGGTCATCTGTTCAACGATGTTCATAGCAGCATTATTTGTAATAGCCAGAACCTGGATGCAACCTAAATGACCCTCAACTGAGGAATGGATAGAGAAAATGTGGTACATTTATGCAATGGAGTACTACTCAGGGGTGGGGAGATGAAATCTTGAAATTCACAGGTAAATGGATGGAACTAGAAAAAAAACATGCTGAGTGAGGTAACACAGTCACAGAAAAATAAACATAGTATGTCCTCACTCATATATGGATTTTAGACATAGAACAAAGGAGTACCAGCCTACAATCCACAATGCCAGAGATGCTAGGAAACAAGGAGGACCCTAAGAGAGACATACATGCTCCCCCAGAGAAGGGGAAATGGACAAGAGCTCCTGAGCTAATTGGGAGCATGGGGGAGGGGAGAGGGACCTAGAAGAAAGAGAAGGGGAGAAGAGGAGGGGAGAGGAGGACATGAAAGACCAGGAAGAGTTAGTCAGGGGAAGAATAGAGGAGAGCAACAAAAGAGATACTTTAATAGAGGGAGTCATTATAGTTTTAATGAGAAATCTGGCACTAAGGAAATGTCCAGAGATCTAAAAGGATGACTCCAACTAACAATCTAAGCAATAGTAGAGAGGCTACCTTAAAAGCCCTTCCCCTGTAATGAGATTGATGACTAACTTATATGCCATCCTAGAGCCTTCATTCAGTCCCTGATGGAAGCAGAAGCAGACATCTACAGCTAAACACTTAGCCAGACTCCTGGAATCCAGTTGTAGAGAGGGAGGAGTGATGAGTAAAGTGGTCAAGATGAGGCTGAGGAAACCTGAAGAAGCAGCTGACCTGAACAAGGGGGAGCTCATGGACTCCCAACTGACAGCTGGGAAACCAGCATAGGACCAAGCCAGGCTCCTTGAACATGGGTGTCAGTTAGGAGGCCTGGGCAATCTATGGGGCCTCTGGTAGTGGGACAGTATTTATCCCTAGTATAAGAATAGACTTTGGGAGCCCATTCCACATAGAGGGATACTCTCTCAGCCTAGACACAGGAGGGCCTATGCCCTGCCCTAAATTATATGACACTGATTAATCTTTCTTCTTTCTTTTCCTTACTCACTAATTTTGATTCTATAGTCCCAAAGACTTGTAAGATTCCCAAAGTAAAACATGCTTGTGGTATTTCTAACAGGCTTGCTTTCTCACACTACAACATTTGTGTCAGTTACTTGTAACATGAATAATAAAAGCCCAGAGACAGATATTGGGGTTCAAGCTGAAGATCAGAAAAACAAAACAGCCAAGCCACCAGAGAGCTCTTACCTCTACCAAGGTTGGGGTAATCCTGTCCTCAGCATGGCTGGAGACTAATTACCAGCTCTGTGACTTGCACACCTCTCTAGTGCTGGTATTAAGAGCATGTGCCACCACTGTCCAGCTTCTACAACTAACTAGTGTGGCTGCTGGAATTAAAGCTGTGTGCCACCACTGCCTGGCCTCCATGGCTGTGGCTAGCTTTGCATTCTGATCTCCAGACAAGCTTTATTAGATGATAAACAATATATAATCACAGTTCTTTTCTCACTGCTATGACAAATACTAACGACAAACCCGACGCTCAAACAAAACAAAACAACAAGCCTTAAGGAAAGAGGGACTTATTTGGCCTCATGCCAGGAAAGGCATGGTGGCTGGAACATAGGGCAGTTGGATCACATTTTTTAGTCAGGAAGTAGAAACACACGGATGCTATTTCTCAACTCATCTTCCTTTTTTCTTTCATTGAAAATCGATCTTACATTCTGATTATGGTCCCCTCCCCCTACTTTTCTCCACGTCTTCCCACCCCCCCCCATCATGATCCCTTCCCTTTCTGCCTCTTCTTGGAAGACAAACAGGGATGTAAGGAATACTATTAAAACAAGATAAATTAGAGACAAACAAATCAGAAGACGTCAAAACAACTTAACAAAAAGCTAGAGAAATGACACAGGAAAGCTTATACCTGAGGACACACGTGTGCTTGCAGACACACAGTAATTTCCTAGGAACTCCAAACCAGAAGTTTTAATATATTCACAAATGACCTGTAAAGTAATGAAATGAATAAATGGATGAATACATAGATAAATAACACCCTGACTTAACATCGTGACACAAAGAGCCTCCAAACATGCTGATGAGTTTGTTCCATGTTGGCCATCTGCTGTTGGGGGTGTGGCCTCACTCTTCAAAATGGCTTGTCTTCCCCAGTGAGACTCCCTTGAAGAGAACTTATCTTTAATTTGAAATGGCAATCAATGGGACATAGCTTCTGGTTTAGGGATGGGGGCATGTGTTCTTAAACTCTTTCCACCTTTCTTTCCCAGGGTTCCCTGAGCACTGAGAGGAGGCATTTGATGGAGACATCCCATTTAGGACTGAGTGTCCCAAGTGCTTTCACTCTCTGTATATTCTGTGGCTGTAGCTCTCTCTCTGTATGTGTTCCCATCAGCTGCAGGAGGAAGCTTCTCTGACATTGGGTGGGCAAGGCACTGATCTATGAGTATAGAAAAAATGTCATTAGGAGTCATCTTTTTGCTGTGTTCCTTTAACAGAACTGTAGTATTTGGTTCCCCCTAAGTCCCTGGCCTGTCTAGTCTCATGCTCTTGGCCACCCAAGTAGAGTTGGGTATGGGTTCTGTCTCATGCAATGGGCCTTAACTTAAATCAGATACTGAGTTAGTTACCTCACAACCTTTGTGGCATTTATTGTACCAGCATATCATGCAGGCAGGTCACTGTTGTAGATTTTGCAGGATTGTAACTGGGTTGGTATTTACCTGTCTCCTTTGATAGCATGCAAAGTACGTTTCAGTACCAGGAATACCAGTCCAGAGAGGTGAAGGCTCTAGGTATGCACCTCTTTCAACTTTTTATTTTCATTGGGTTGTGTGGGTGTTGTCTTCATCAATAAGGCCTTACTGTCAGTTTGTGGAGAACCACCAATAATAGCCTTTGCAATAGCCTGGGTTGTTTGGGGTTTCCAATGGGAACCCTTTGGCCAACAACTTGATGAGATACAACCCATTCCCAGTACTGGAAACTTCATTTGGTGACAAGAGATGTCTAGTTGGGGACTCTCTCTCCCCTGTTATTTTGTAATTTAATTTATATCACCTCCATCTATGTATATACTATAGGAAGTTTCTACTGCATTGGGTTTCCATATGACCCCTCAAATGGACCCCACTCTTAGATGTTTCATTCCATATTACCTCTGCTCCATGACTGATTCTCCATTTCTGATCCCCCCACAAAGACCCGTGGGTAGATGGAGAGGGGGCTAGAGTGAAAGGGTCAATTCACTTTATACTTTATATTCAAGACCACTGCCCATGGAATTATGTCACATTCAAGGTTGTCTTCTCCCTTCAGGTAATCTTTTTCTGAAAACTTTATACATACTCAGTAGTGTCTTTCCATGGTGATTCTTAATCTAGTCAAGTTGACAATGAAGATTAATCGCATGTCATTCAAATCGTAAAGACAAAGACAAAACGATACAGTATTAACCACATCTATAACTCATCTGAATGCTTAAAACAAACTTCTTTGCTAAGAACTTTTATGGAAATTTTTATAGAAAATATTTTTCAGTGTTCATCCTATCCACAAAGGCCTACCCTGATTTAGTCAGTGTTCTCTAGAAAAATAGAACAAATAAAATATATGTATATACAAAAATGAGGGTTTATTGGGCTGGAGTATATGATAGGAATTAGGCAGTTCAACAGTTGCATTTCCAACCCAAGAAGATGGATGGTTTAGCAGGCCTCATTCAGTGTTGAAGGCTCAGAGGTTCCCTGAAGAGTACCTAGATTTGAGTCCACAGCTGAAAGGCTGTAAAAACTGGAATTTGGTATCAATAGTCATGGTGGGAGCTACATATGGCCTCAAAGGGCTTTCAGGCAAGCATATTCTACTTCCCTCCATCCAACAGCCAATTGGATAGTTCTGGCTATATCCTGGGCACATCTTCATCCCCTAGTCATTGATCCAGGTGTCATTCTTCTCTGGGTACGTGGCCACAAACACATCAACGTTCATTCCTTAGTCCTAGAAATCTCTTAGTTCAGTCACATTGACAACCAGGAACAACCACAAGAGATGCCATTCTCATTCACCTGATGAAGAGCTGGAGACTTGGAGGTATTGTTCATGGTAATAAAACTGGCATCTGGCAGAGGCAGTATCCAATCACAGGCCTACTTTCTCCTCCTCCTCGGATCTCCATGCCATCTTTCTAGAGACTGGTGGCGACAGTGACGTTCAGATAATTGGCTTTCTTAACACACTTGAAACACAGAAAGAATGTACATAATTTTGTGATTGTCCTGTGACAAAGAACCACATTAGATACAATGTGGATAAAACCCACCACATTTCAAGACTCTTATTGTACCTCTAGGCAGTCTTCTGTAAATGAACTGATTTAAAAAGAGAAATACCCTAATCAACAGAGACATTTTAGAAGTGATTCTTCTATCTATGGATAGAAGATAGAGAGGACGTTGTAGTCATAAAATTCATGTATTTTTTAATTCAAACACCACACTGCCATGTTCTAACATGCTATAAATCAGTTATATTTTTTCAGGTTTATTTTGTCATATAATAAGCTAGCATATATTCATATTATCACTTGTAGCATCTTGCTTGGAAAAAATTCTAAGATTAAAGTAACCAGTAAATCAAGAAAACCTAGGCTGGATACAAAAAAAAAATCTTATAGGTCCCTGACAAAGCAGGGACCTAGAGATTACAATATGACAACTATAGTCTTAAATATATACATCAATGAACAATGAATAACATGGAGAAAAACTAAGGGAAACACTAAGTAAAAAGAAGAAGCTACTCTATGTGTTCTATTTATTATTACTTACGTAGCATTTATCCACATTCTTTTTCTATAAGTGCCTATAGCAAGGCAGACATGATTTCCATCATACTTATATCCATACAACAGAGAGGAAATTTCCATTCAACTGTCAAGTGATGCTAAAAAGAAGGAGGCAGAGATTTTTGTTTCCCCCGGGCAGTCTGTGTACCAAATCCTGACCTTCTGATTTAACATTATTCTTTGGATGGCATTCTGTTTTACAAAACAAAACCAATCTCTTTTACTGCCTCATGCTTCTTTTGCTGGGAAACAACTCATTTGTTATCAATTTATTCACAACAGATTCACTATCAGAGAACGAATGAGCCTAGGGACTGTGGGACTGTACTCCTCTGCTAGCAGATGTGACCTTGACGGTATTTCATGGTATGAGAGAGGCTGTTTCACCAAGGACCCCGCCTGATGATGGCTAGTTAATAACCAATAGAGGCAAGTGTGCAATAAAGACGCCAGGAGATGAGTGGCAGGCAAACCAGTATGGGTAAGCATATGCTGTTATTAATGGAAGAGGCAATTGGAAACATTTCAAAGAAACTAGCAGTGATAATATTCTTAAGTATTTCTTGAAAACTACTAAATATGAAGCATGATACCAAACACTCACAGACCCTGGCCTCTGTCATGAAGACAGAGAAATGAAGTAGATATCATTCCTGACTTTTGAAAGCTACTTGCCAATGCATTTTTTCCTCCTAATTAATTTTTCCAGACCTATTCTACCTCCTGGACCATGAAGCTCACCTTTCCATTCATCAAACACCTTGTACTTCCTGGGTCATAGATTCACCTTTGTCTTACTGACTCAGTGCAATGTCCTGCACCAAGACCACACCATCCCATTTCCTTCTCCCATTCTGCTTGGCAGTCATTAGCTTGCATCTGTCTCTCAACTACTTTTGATTTACTTTCCAGTCCTCTTTACTAGGAAGTCGGCATGTTTGGACCCAGAAAACAAAGAAAGCACAAATGTGAAATATTGCCTTCCGAGAACTTGTTTGCCAAGCAGTACTAAGAATGGTAAAGGCTTCTGTCTGTTTGAAATCTCTATCCTATAAGTAACAAAGCATTAGCGGACCTAGCACTTAGACAGAGACCACAAAGGGCCTTTTAAAGCTTACTTTCTCTGAAGATAAGAAACGAATGTTACAGATACAAACTCAGGCACTGCAGCTGTCAAAATTCGAAGAGTTTAGCCTAAAAACAGTCAATCTAGGAAACCCCTCTGGGGATTTTCCATTTTAATGGAGACTTCTTTTTCAAAATTATTTTTAAAGAAAATATTACTTTAATTATGCAGATTTATGGGGTACTGTGTGATAATTTGGAATATGTACACAGTATGTGATAATCAAAATAGCTAACATATCCATGTTAGATATTTTCAAATGTTTGGTTAACATGTAATAGTTTTACTTCTTTATGGGTGGCACCATGATATGATAGCACAGAGCTTTTGAACTCCTCTCTTCTAGCAATTTATAACATAAAAAGCAAATTTCAGCGAGGCATCATCTTCCTCTGTTGTGTGTAGGGAATGTGTGTGTGTCTGTCTGTCTGTCTGCGTATCTGTGTGTATGTGTCCTACAAACAGGACATGAATTTTAAATATAAGAGTGGGCAGAAAAGACGGAAGATGATAGTTAAATGGACAGATAAAGGCACTTGAAATTTCTGCCTATTAATTCTCTCGTCTTTTCCACCTATTGAGTTACCTTGTCCAGTCCTGACATGAGGGCTTTTGCTGTGTCTTGATGTATCTTGTTCTGTCATGTTTGGTTGTCATCTCTTGGAAGCCTGCTTTTTTATGAAGGGAAACTGAGCAGAATTGGATCTGGGAGCCGGGAGGTGGGGAGAGCCAGGAAGAGTGGAGGGAGAGAAATTGCAGTCAGGATGTATTGTATGAGAGAGAGGAATCTATTTAAAAATAAAATAAAATAAAAACAGACAAAGGTGTGGCACAATAGAGGTAAAAGAAGCAAAAGCAAGGCTTTATTTAAAATACAGAAGTCATGCCCTATGTGGACACTGGCTATTAATGAATACTCCTGTCACCCTCTGCTGAGGAATTAAGCTCAGAGTTAGAGAGACTTGCAGGTCATGTACCTCTCTTATATCACAACTCAGCTCGTTAAGCCTTGGGTTGCCCTCTATGAATAATAAAAAAACAACCCAAACCAATGTCTAGTAGAACATCAAGGGAGGAAAGAGCAGGTGCTGCTCTGAACTTTCAGTGAAAACATCCGAGGCTTCTTCTGCCTGGTCCTGCATTGCTTGGTTTCCCATGCTGGCATTATTTCTTACTGTCAATGGGAAGCACAGCTGTCACCTTGAAGGGCACTGAAGAGAGAATTTTGGGAGCCAGATATGAGTGACCATGACTCAGGAGCACAGATTCAGGTTGCCCTGAACAACATGTTCAAATATGAAATTAGTTACATGACCCTTTCATAGCCACAGAATAAAAGATAGTGAAAGCGTTTTCCAAAGTCATTAGGTAGTCACTTATTGCAAAGCAGGGATGTCTCTCCTGCAGGTATTAGGCACTGTCTGACGGCACTCATAAAGTCTGGGTTGGAGGAAGCTAGTGATTTGCTGTGTTAATGCGTTCCACTGGTTTTAAGGATGTTGAGTCACGATAAAGTTGTTGGGAATGACTAATTTTAAGGGGACTAAAAAGAGCTGAGGATTTTCTGGCCCTGGCCCTGCAGCATGTTGACAATTCCCAATCAGGACTTTTTATTTATTTTGCAGTGTTTTACCTCTGACAATTACACACGGGTACAGAATGCCCTGTGAGCTGACCCCAGCCCTTTATCTTCTCTTAGCCCTTCCTCCTTCCACTCTGCCTCCTTCTTCCCTTGCCTGCTGTGTGTCTTTCTTATTCAAAGGCTTGTTCAGGTAGCGGCTCCTGCTATGTGTTGTGCTTTAGACTGCCATGTCCTATTTGGAAGACAGCATTCTGTAGCACTATTCTCAATCTTCTGGTTTTTTTAATCTCTCCATCCCATCTCCTGTGCTGTTTTCTGGACCCCAGAGGGTGTGATGTAGAAGGTCGACCAACTGTTTAGGAGTTCATGTAGAAATAAACACTCAAACAAGTTCTAAGGTGTCAATCATTCCAAGTTCTAAGGTGTCAATCATTCCAAGTTCTAAGGTGTCAATCATTCCAAGTTCTAAGGTGTCAATCATCCTTGTAGAATCTTTCACATTGCTACAGCGTTTTTTCTTCCGGACACTTCAGGTTACATGGCCTGTTGGACAGATATAACATTGCATTAAAATTGTTGTCATCACCAAAGAATGCAAAATTTTATTACCCCCCCCCCCTTTTCTGGCTTTCGTCAAAACGCAAGGAAGACGAGCAGCAAACAACTTCACTAAGTTAGGCTTCATGTAGACCAACTATTCCAGGTTCCAGCCCACAATATGACGTTGTGTCTGACAGGTGGCTCATTTGATCTGTGTACAGGGTCTTTGTTAGGACTGACACCAGGCTGACCCTGCCCCCTGACGACGGGCGGGGCATGCACAGGGATGTGCTATACTGTCACCATGTCACTCACCACGAATTACAGACCTGTGTGAGGACTCTGCGCATGCGTGGGACCTCAGTGCGCATGGCATGCACGGTCTTCCCTTTAAAAGTTCCAACTTCCCTGCTTCTCTCTCTCTCTGTCTCTTCTTGGGTTGGCTGCCAATCCACCCTCATCTCCCCCGATTTTCAATAAACTCCACGTGGGTTTGTTGGTCCCCAGTTTCATGTTTCATTATCACCAATGGTTGCAGCAGAAATCTAAGTCTTGGCCCTCTGTACTTTTACACTTGAAACACATATACTTTATCTTCATTGTCAAAAATGGCCTCTGAGATATGAAATTCCTTAAGAGAACATTTAGGCCAAAATCCTGGTGTTTTGAAAGAAACTGTTTTTCGGTATGTAACTACCAACATTCTCCTTAGCTTTTTCTGTATAAAATTTGGGTTCCCATGTAAATGGGGAAGTCTGTCCTTAAACTTTTAATTAAATAGACCTAAACACAGAAGTTCTTTAGTGATGCTTCTATTTGATGAACCATAAACTGCTACCTAAAGGGAATTCAATACAAAAGTAAATTCATTCCACTCCAGTCCTATTGTTGATAAATTTCATAATCTCACCACTCTCTGAGTTCAATCAAAACAGCTCTCTGGTGAGAATGTTTTTAAGTATTAGACTATGTCCCAGCAATGAAACAGTGGCCAACAATAAGAATATTGTTGTAATATGAAAACTGATTTCTGCCTGAAATAGTTGATGTTTGAAGAAAAAAAGCATGCTTTGGGACACTTTTTGGAGACGGGTTATAAATAATTTATAGGTCCCTGGAAAGAGGTCAGCATTTTTACTCAGTTCCTTAAGAATCCTCTGAGGGATGCTTCGCTGTCCTTCAAGATCTTTCTTCCTTAGGAAGACAGCCCTTTTTCATCATTCAGCCCCCTGGTGTGATAGGTTGGTGATCATCCCCTCAACTTGAACCCCCCTTCTCCTCCACCACCAGCAGGAGGAAGGGCTCTCCTGGGGACCACGGACTGGCTATAAGACATAAACAACTCCATGGGTGGCTGCTTTGACAGTTCTTTATCCATAGTGTATTTACCCCAAGGTGTACTGGGATGCACTTAGGCACAACAAAACAAGAGCTGATACATTTCAATAAATCACTCCTGCCAGGTGGTGGGCAAGCTTGTTTTCTGAGAAGCTGGGGTTACAAAGCAACGGGGACCATAATTCATCATTAGAAACAATGGCAGGCCTGAGCCCACCCCCACTCAACATGCTCCAGCAGTTTTAAATAAGGCCTTAGAATCCCAAGAAAGAATGCTAGGCAAAATCAAATTAGGATCAAGGGAAAGAGATCACTGACACATTTTCGTTGGCTTGGTATTTCTGGGGGCTTGGCCAAATTAAATCTATTATCAGGCTGAATTAGATTCACTCATTTCTAATGGCATCACTGTGAACACTGTGGGTGGTTTTTATGTGGATGGTGGCTAGGGCATGGTGTCAGTTACCACTACTATTTTACTCTATGAGGAGGTGGATAAGGAGAGGGTATTTGAAAACAGAGGACAGTCATAAGAGAACTAGAAGAAACAGATACCCTGTAAAACAGCCATTTCATCTCCTTCCTCCACATGGGAATATGCATAGTAGCCCATGTTCCCAAAGATCTGTGCTGTAGAGGGAGAGTTTTGATAGACACTTCCCAGGGGTGGTTCCTTTAGGAAATCTCAACAAAATTTGAGCCGCTTAATTCTTCAAACCATGCACTCCTCAGCCATCAAGATAGTTGTTTTTGGAATCGCTGTCTTCATCGAGCCCATAGATACCTGCTTCACTTCTGCTCATGTCCCTGCTAACATTCACACATGTATTGAATTCCATTTTGGATCAAAGTGCTACAATTACATGTCTTTATAGGAGGTCCTCTATGAGACATGTAAACCTGCCTTTATGAGTTTATCTAGCTTGTCTCAATGTGGTATCATTTTAATTTTAATTTATGCCTGGATGGCAGGGAATTAGAAATGAAGAAATTCATGGTTATCACTCAATATCTTTCAAGATTCTTCCTCAGCCATCACTTTTCTCACAGAGATCTCCATCCTCCAAGATTGTAGATGGTCAACACACTCTTGACCACGGTTGGTTATATAGAAAACCACAGACTGATGTGTAAGTATTTCTGGTACCTAATTTAGAGTTCTCACCTCCCCTTGGAATGTTTTTGTATAAATGACCTAAGAGAGGTGTAACTTTCTCTTTTTTTTTCATTTTTTAATTGTTTGATTTCATTTTACATTCCAACCACAGTTCTCCCTCTCACCCCCTTTCACCTCCCCCCCAGGCCACCCCCAGTCCACTCCTCCTCATGGGTAAGGGCTCCCATAAGGAGTCAACATAGTCTGGTAAAAAATGTTGGGTCAGGGCCCGGTCCCTCTCCCAGGCATTAAGGCTGAGCATGGCACCCCACCATAGGGAGTGGGCTCTAACTAGCTAGCTCATGTACCAGGCACCAGGTGTATATTGTGGTCCTAATGCCAGGGGCCCCTCAGATAAGCCAAGATTTACAATTGTCTCCCACTTACGGAGGGCCTAGTTCTATCCCCTGGAGTCTCCACAGTTGTAGGTCTAGAGCTCATAAGTTTCCAGGAGCTTGGTTCAGCTGTCTCTGTAGATTTCTCCATCCTGATCTTGACCTCCCTTGCTCATAAGTTCCCTCTTCCCTCTCTTTACCTGGATTCCCGGAGCTTGGCCTGGTGCTTGGTTGTGGATCTCCGCATCTGGCTCCATCAATTACTGGATGAGGGCTCTATGATGATAGTTTGGGTATTCATCAATCTGATGAGAGGGGTAGGCCAGTTCAGACATCCTCTCTACCATTTCTAGGAGGTCATCCTTGTGGATTCTTGGGAGTTACCCTAGTGCCAGGGTTCTCCCTAAGCTCTTAGTGACTCTCACTCAGGATGGTTTTTTTTCTAGTTCCATCCATTTTCATGAAAATTCCATGAGGTATTAGTTTTTTACTGGTGAGTATTACTCCACTGGGTAAATGTACCACATTTTCCTTATCCATTCTTCTGTTGAGGGGCATCTAGGTAAATTTCTTGAACACTAAAAATAAATAAAAGCTTTGCAGTATTGAAGTGCTACAGGTCTGCATTTATTCTGACTCTCACATTATAAATGCTAAGAGATTTCCTTTTTAATATGATTATTGTGGGTAAATTCAACCACAGGCAAAAATCTCTGCATTGGTTCTTCTGGGCTTTGCTATAGTTAGATATTGTGGCATTTACAGCCATGCTTTCAGCCGCCATCTAAAGATCTGGCCAACTGTGTGTGTATGTGCATTTGCATGGGAGCCTGTGTGCTTGTGTGTCTGTGTGCAGTTATGGGTGCTTGTGTGTATATGTGTATTTATGTGTACTTGTTTGTATTTATGGGAGCTTGTATGTATGTGTGTATTTATGTGTGCATATGTGTATTTACATGTGCTTGTGTTTATATGTATATTTATGTTACTTGTGTATATGTGTATTTATGTGTGCTTGTGTGTATACATGTATTTATTTTGCTTGTATACATATGTGTATTTATGTATGCTTATGTGTATGTGTGTATTTATGTGTGCTTGAGTATATATGTGCATTTATATGTGTTTGTGTGTATATGTGTATTTATGTTGCTTGGGTATATGTGTTTGTGTGTGTAACACATTTGCATCATACTTCACTACAAACACTGTGTGATGAACCGCTCAGTTAGGCATTATTCCCTGCAGATCGATGCTCACAGATGTACGGGTTGAAATATGTAGCTGAGATCAAAGTTGTAATAAGTAATTATCAAAATATTTTAAAGTCCTTTTCATCATTACTTTGACTATAGACAACTATTAATTGCAGGTGATTTTTGTTAAATCTTATAAGCAATTTAAAAAACACCTCCATCAGTGTGATTTAATTTGTACATTGGCTTATAGTGTAAATAATAAGGTTGGGTGCTCACTTATAAAATCACATTGTAAGAAAGTTGTATGAATTTCCCATTACCATTTAAATTTTTTTCCTTTTTAAATTAAATTTATGTATTTACTTTACATCCCTACTGCTCTCTTCCTTTCTTCCTCTCTTCACATCCCCTTCACTCACCGACCCTCTCTGCCCTCATCCACTCCTCCTCTGTTTCTGTTCGGAAAGGGGCAGCCTTCCCATAGGTATCAACAAAACATGGCATATCAAGCTGTGGTAGGACTAAGCACCTCCCTTTGTATTAAGGCCGGGCAAGGCAACCCAATATGAGGAATCGGTTTCCATAAGGGCAGCCAAAGCATTTGGGACAGCCCCTGCTCTCACATTAGGAGCACTGCAAGTAGACCAAGCTACACAACTGTGACATACATGTAGAGGACCTAAGTGTTCAGTTTCCGTGAGTTTGTAGGCTTTCTGTAGTTTGTTTTATTGTTGGACTCTAGCCTTAGTTTGTGGTGATCTGATAGGATACAGGCAGTTATTTCAAATTTTTTTTATCTGATGAGATTTTCTTTGTGACTGAGGATGTGGTCAGTTTTGGAGAAGGTGCCGAGGAGGTATATTCTTTCATGTTTGGGTGAAATGTTCTGTAGATATCTGTTAGGTCTGCTATTTGTCTGTTTAGTTTCTTTCTGGACTGTCAATTGGTGAGAGTTGGATTTTGCAGTCTCCCAGTGTTAATGTGTGAGTTGCATTATGTGATTTAAGCTTTAGTAATGTATCTTTTACAACTGTGGGTGCCCTTGTATCGGGGGAATAGATGTTCAGAATTGAGACACCATCATGATGGATTTTTCTTTGGATGAGTATGAAATGTCTGTCTCCATCTGTTTTGATTAATTTTGTAGTCTATTATATTAGATAGTAGGATAGATACACCAGTTTGCTTTTTAGGTCTGTTTGATTGGAAGATCTTTTTTGTAACCATTTACTCTGAGGTAATGTCTGCTTTTGAGATTGAGGGGTGTTTCTTGTATGCAGCAGAAGGATGGATCCTGTTTTCATATCCATTCTGTTAGCATGTGTCATTTTATTGGTAAATTGAGTCCATTGATATTGAGAGACCTTAATGACCAGTGATTGTTAATTCCTGTTATTTTTGGTGGTGGTGGTGGTGGTGGTGGTGTGTGTGTGTGTGTGTGTGTGTGTGTGTGTGTGTGTGTGTGTGTGTGTATTTTCTTTGGGCTTTGCTGGTGTGTGCTTTTGTGGGTATAGCTAACTTCCTTGGGTTGGAGTTTTCCTTCTAGTACCTTCTGAAGGGTTGGATTTGTGGATAGAAATTGTCTAAATTTGATTTTGTCTTGGAATGTCTTGTTTTCTCCATCTATGATCATTGAAGTTTTGTTGGGTATAGTTAGCCTGGGCTGGCATTTGTGGTCTCCTAGAGTCAGTAAGACATCTGCCCAGGCCCTTCTGATTTTATGGTCTCCACTGAGAAGCCAAGTGCAATTCTGATAGCTCTGCCTTTATATGTTACTTGGCCTTTTTCTTGCAGCTGTGAGTACTTTTCTTCATTCTGTATGTTTATTGTTTTAATTATTATGTGGTGAAGGGACTTCTTTTTTTTCTGGTCAAGTCTCTTTGGTGTTCTGGAAGCTTCCTGTACCTTTATGGATATGCTCTTCTTTAGGTGGGAACATTTTCTCCTATGATTTTGTTGAATATATTTTCTGCGCATTTGAACAGGGATTCTTGTCCTTCTTTTATTCCTATTACTCTTAGGTTTGGTCTTAGTGTCCCGGATTGCCTGGATGCCTGGTGTTAGGAATTATTTAAATTTAACATTTTCTTTGACTGATGAATCTACTTCCTTTATTTTTAATGCCTAAAATTCTATCTTCCTTCTTTTGTATTCTGTTGGTGATGTTTGCATCTGTAGTTCCTGAGCTTACCCAGATTTTCTATCTCCATAATTCCCTTAGCATGTGTTTTCTTTATTGTGTCTATTTCCTTTTCAGGTCTTGAACTATTTCCTTCACCTGTTTGTTTGTTTGTTTGTTTGTTTGTTTTCTTGGCTTTCTTGGTGTTTTTAAGGGAATTTTTCATTTCCTGTTTAAGGACCTCTATGATCTTCATAAAATTATTTTAGGGTCATTTTCTTATGCTTGCTTCAGGTGTATCGAAATGTTCAGGTCTTGCTGTCACAGAATCACTGGGTTTTGGTGGTGCCATATGGCCCTTTATGTTATTGATTGTGTTCTTACATTGGTGTTTAGGCATCTGAATTTGGGGTGATTATGGTTCTAGGTGTTGATTCCTGCATTTGTCTTTATTGGATGGGTGTTTTATTCCTTGGTTTCTATTTCCTCTCTGCTCTTCTAGTCTTTTCCTCTCTGGCCCAAGTGGCCAAGAATTCTGGTAACTGGTCATAGGTCCATTATAGTGCCTTCATTGGGGTTTGGGGGGTCTTGGTTCCCTAGATCTGGCCCAGCCTCCAGTAAAGCTGTAGTCTTCTTCTGAAGTTGTAGACCAGAATATGGAGCTCAGGGGAGTGGATTGTTGCAGTCTGGGATTGCTGGGCAGGCTTTAGGAAGTGTTACACCATGGGCAGTGTCTTCCCTGTGGTCTCTAGGACCAGCCTGCCATCCAGTAAAGCTGTTGGCACCGTGGGCCAGGGGGATGGCCGCAGAATGGGTCTGGAGGGTGGGGCACCTCGGTTGGGAATCTGGTCACTCACCTGTTCTTCTGACTGGTGTGGACTGTACCTGGAGTACTGTATGGAGTTGTATGGAAGTGCTGGCCACGGGGAATATAGGGTTGGATGGCAGAGTGTGTCTTAGGGGAACAGAATCCATGGTGCGGGAGCCGTCTAGCTGGCAGGCAGATCTCTCACCTGCTTGTAGACCAGTGAGGACTCCACCAGAGCAGTGGAATTCCACTGGTGTGGGGACAGGGTCCAGCAGAGGTACTGGTGCTGAAATTGGAAGGGGAGGGTGATGGGATGCACCCCTAGGGTCCAGGATCTGGGGAATGGGGCAGCTAGGCTGGAAGGCAGCTCACTCACCTGTTCTTCCAACCGCTGTGAACTGGACCTGGGTCTATGGAGTTTGGCAGAGTTGCGGGGAAGGGGTGAGATGGGAAAGATGGTGAGATTGGAGGGGATGGGCAGAGGAGTGGGTTTGGGTGAATAAACACACGGGGGTGAGCACAGTCCAACCGGCAGGTGGGGTACTCACCTGCTAGTCAGCTGCTGAGGATTGCCTACTATTTGGAATTTTGAGACAAAGGATCTAGCCAATGAAGACTTTTGTCCTATTCATCACGCAATTTAAGTAGGTAACAAAACACAAGCTCTGTATAAAATTTACACATCGATTCCATAGCTTAGTCCAATCCAACATGTCTCAGCCTTACGGCCACTCACGGAATGGCGTGGATAGTCCTTGCTGGGGTGAGGAGGGGTGCTTGCCGTGCAACATAGGATAATATATTACCATTTCTGACAGTCTCATACCCTCTTTCCCACAAGTGCAGAACTGGAAGGATCCTCAGATGTTATTAAATGTCTTCTGAAAAAAAAAATCATCCCCTCAATGAAGACTCACAGAGCTTTTCCTTCTCGTTAAATATAAACAAAAACTAACCGTGTCCTCTTTAACATTCAATAGTCACTTAGAATAACACTAAGTTCCAAGTTTGAGGACTGATCGTTACAATGGTTAACTTGTTCATCCTATAAGCATGTGTACAGTCATCCACAGCTGAACTGTGCTGTGCTCTGCAAGGCCCCGAGGGAAATTCCAAAGAAACACAAAAGGCAGTCAGTAAGCCCAGGAGTCATGAACCTGCATGGTGACGGAAAGGGGCATGAAGGGTGTATAACGATAATTTCCACCAGCCATTCAAATTCTGCCCGCTGCATTAGGGCCCCAAATAACACACAGAGATTAATATTAAGTACAATGCTGCTGGCCAATGACTAGGATTTCTCATCTGCTATCTCTGTCTTAAGTATCAACAATAATTATTAATCCATATATTTATAAAACTTATAGAGGTCACCGGCCTTGCATCCTGTCTTCCTGGCGGTCACACGGTGACTCAGTGCCTTTCCTACATTTCCCAGAATCCTCCTTCTCTCCTAGTCCCACCTAATCTGCTCCCCTATTGGCCAACAGTGCTTTGTTTATCAACCAATAAGACAAACATATACGCAGAAGGACCTCCCCCATCAATGATGGAGTCAGTCAGAGGTCCATTAGGGTGACAGCAGGATGAAGAGTAACTATGCCTGACTCTAATAATGAAGGCTAGAACTCTCATAGGTAGGCAGAAAGGGCAAAGATCTGGTCTCTCCCAGAAAACAGAATTATAATATTCTGTGTGTGCTCAGAATATTATACTTAATTTTTCACATCCCCCAAGCCATCTGCATGTAATTGATGCTAGGTGTGACCTCTAAACGCACCAGGCCTTGGTTTAAACTCTTACTTTTTTGACACTACGTGGATGTTTCATTTACTTCGCTGGTTAGCTCTAATTGCCAATTTGACACAACTTAGAATCACAGGAGAAGAGAATCTTGAGAAAGACTGTCTCTTTAGGTTGGCTTGCAGAAATGCCTGGATAGGATTGGTTGTATTTAAGTTAATGGAGACACAGGAAGACCAAGCTCACTCACTGCAGGCTGACCCATCACCTAGGCTAGGGGTCTTGAACTGTTTAAGAGTAGAAAAGTTGATCTGAACACAAGGAGGCAAGCAAGTAGACTACATGCACTTATTTCTTTCTGTTATTGGTCACAAGAGTGATGTGATTATCTGGTCAAGTTCCTGCTTCTGTGACTTCCCCACAATGGTGGGCTATAAGAGCTGTAAGCTAAAACAAAGCCTTTTTCCCTAAGTCATTTTTAGTCAGAAGATTTTATCACAGCAACTTGAATGAAACTAGGACACTTCCCTTCTTTTTGTAGTTTTCTATGAGTAAGATGGGGATAATTATTTGATATTTATGAACTCTCCATTCATGTGGCCTTTGAGCTGTGAATTATGTAATTAACAGACAGGCCTAGAACTGGAAAGACGAGAAACAAGTGATGAACTTAATAGTGAACGCTTAGAGGCAGCGGCATGACAAACAGTTCATGCTAAATATTCTGAATTCATTCTGAATGCATGAACTACAAGCATGGAATTGACATTAGTAGGCATGAAATTTAGAAGGACCACAGGAGACAGAATATGTGGGCAGGAATAAAGAAGTCAAGGGAGGCAGGACAAAGGAATCAGTGTGAAGTTTGACATATCCTTATGAATTAGAATCTCTCTAAGCATTTTTCAGAGAATTGAGTGGGAATATAAATAAGGATGTAAGTTTTTTTTTTTTTAATTTCACACACGTGACATTGATTCTTGGTCATAATCATCCCCTACTCCCTTCTTCCAGATTTCAGCAACATACCTGGCATCCAATCCCAGACTTCATGTTTTTTTTTCTAATGTAGAACCCATTAAGTCTAATTGGTATTGATCAGATGCACAGTATAATGTCTTTAAATTGTATGTAATCTAGAGAACGTTCTTTCTTGGTAAATGTTTGTACAAAGACAGTGCCCAGCTTTCCGCCTATATGAGCAGACTAAATAGAGATGCCACGGTGTTAGGGAATATAGAAGAAGTGATTATTAATGACAAAAGTCTTAGTAACAAGTTGCATGTCTGACATGTAGAGGATCTGATGGCATGTATCAGAGTTTAGAATAGAAAGGAAAAATAAGTGTAGACTTTAAAAACTCAACCAACGCCATGGTGATATGGAAACCAGAAGATGAGGTCATGACAAAGAGACACACATGACAGGTGCAAAGCCTGGGGAAAGCAAAGAGCCTAGAACACTTCAAGTACTTGAGAATCTTAGCTTGACTGCTTTCTCTTTTACCTCAACAGCCAGCTGAACAAGCACAGGCCTGTGCAAGGCAGAAGACGCTTCCTTTAGTCTGATTTCTTTTGGTGAAGGGAGTATTTCATACTTGGGATAATTTTCCTTTTGTTCAAAATCATTCAGGAAGTTCCTGGAATCATCCTCCTCAGTGCATCCCACTGAGTGAGCACTCACTCTGCCTCACTAACTTTGCATATTGATCTTGTTTTGTTCTTTCCGTAATCTTTAGAACGCATGTGACTTCATCATTCAACGTGTTTTACCAATCACAATAATGAGTCTTAATTAATTTGATCGTTTGAAAGTGCTTGTTGGATTCTCCTATGCGTTTATCAACCTTAGAACAGATAAACAAATTCCACATATTCATGGTGGAATACTATGAACTTATGAAAATGAATAAATCACTGCCATGCGCAATAATATAGAAAAATCGCACCAATGTTATGAGCAAAATAAGGCATCCTGAGAGAGAGAGAGAGAGAGAGAGAGACAGAGACAGAGACAGAGACAGACAGAGACAGAGACAGAGACAGAGACACAGAGAGAGACAGAGAAACAGAGAGAGAGAGAGAGAGAGAGAGAGAGAGAGAGAGAGAGAGAGTTGCTACCAGAATCTACTACTCAGGAGTTTCAAAAGCAACAAAATGAATCAATGATAGCAGAAACGCAGGTAATGCTTGCCATGGAGCGGACAGGAGCAGGAGGAGTGGAGTAGAAGCTGGGGCTCGCAATAGATCGTTCCAGCATCTGCATGGTGCTCCCGTGCATGTATACACATCATGAGGACCCGTTCAGTGGAAATGGATGTGCTTTTCTGTAAGTGTGTTATATTTCAATCTAAAGCATTAAGTTTTCCTTTGGCCATTCTGCTATAGCATACTAGTATTAGATATTATTAAATATATATTAATAGTGTTATTGGCTAATTTTTAGTTACAGGAAAAGGCAATGTTTTGTAGCAACATGGTTCAGGCTTCACGGATATGCATAGAGTCAGGATCCATTGCTTTGCTGTTTTCAGAAACCATTTACAGTGAGGGGGGAGGACGGAGAGAGTAGCTGAGCCCTCAGTTCCTGTGGAACAGCTTATCGTGATTTAATTTATATATGTCCTCAATTCTAAGTCCACTCCCTTTGTTTTCAAGTGAGGAAAGGCTCTAAGTTTGCCAGGAATGTTCCTCCAGCCTTGCTTTCCCAGCCCATGTGCTTCTGAATGCAACACTGGCTTTCTCCAGGTTTACCATTCTCCCAGTCCCAATCCCCAGAGAGAACAACATTCCCTCTTTTCCTCTGTCCTATAGATAGAAGCTGCAGAACTGTCCTCAGGATGCTGTATTAGCCACTTTCATGCCGTGATAAAATACCTTGAGCAACAGCAGCTTAAAGAAGAGATTATTTTGGATGCCATCTTAGAGCATCCAGTGGCTGATGGGAGCAGAGACAGACACCCACAGCTAAACACTGAAGTGAACTCCTGGAATCCAGTTGCAGAGAGGGAGGATTGGTGAGCAAAGGGGTCAAGACCAGGCCGGTGAAACCCACAGAAACAGCTGACCTGAATGGCTGAGAGGCCAGCATGGGACTGTTCCAGACCCCCTGAACGTGGGTGTCAGTGAGGAGGCCTAGGCAATCTATGGGGCCTCGGGTAGTAGATCAGTATTTATCCCTGTCACATGAATGGACTTTGGGAGCACATTCCACATGGAGGGATGCTTTCTCAGTCTGGACACATGGCGGAGGGCCTAGGCCCTGCCTTAGGATGATATGACAGACTTTAGAGATCCCCCATGGAAGGCCTCACCCTCCCTGTGGAGCAGAGGGGGGTTGGTGGGGGAGGGGGAGGAGGAAGGGAGAGGGAGCTGGGATTGGCATGTGAAGCAAGCTTGTTATTAATTTAAATGATAAATAAATAAATAAATAAATAAATAAATAAATAAATAAAAAGAAGAGTTTATTTTAGGTCCAGAAGGCTAGATGTCCATAATGGCAAGGAAGGCATGGCAGCAGGGACAGAGGTGTCTCACTTTTCAACAAACATCATAAGAAGAAGAAAGGGAGCCGTAGGTAGAGCGAAACCATAGGCTTTCAAAGCTTACCTCCCCGACATACTTTCTCCAGGAAGTCTCCATATCCTGTGCTAAAAGTTTCATAACCTCCGGAAAAAGTGCCACCAAACTAGGGAGCGAGTGCTCAAATAGATGAGCCTGTGGGTAACATTTCTCATTTAAACCACCACAAAGTCTTCCCCGGCCTTTCCATCACCTAGAAGATGCTTTGTGCAGACGCTCCAGTTTGAGATACAACTGATTTATTAGCACACTTCTTGGTTTAGCAGACTGCAGCGCCATGACAGGACTCACCATACGCCTTCTGGTACACATCGTGATGTATTTAGCAGACATGTTCTACTCAGCCCGGCTGTCAGTCACAGAACTGACACACAGTAGCCTTTAGTGAACACTCACCACGAGTTAGTAAAAATTATTTGGTAAAGTGAGAAAACTGAGGGCTAGGAAAATTTCCATTTACTGATACAACACGCAACTATAAACTCTTAGCAACAAATTTGTTTTTAAAATTTTAGCCCTATTTTGTTTTCTCTTTGCCTTCTGGCTCAGCTTCCATTTCTGCTGCTTTGCATCGATGCTCAGACAATAAGTCCTTCTGCAAGCATTAAAAATCGAGCTGAAAAAGCTAACCAGAAAAGAAGTCACCAGTAAAGTCTAAATTAATATAGTAAAACCATAGCTAAAAGTATTGCTTCAATATGGCAACTGTGTTTATCGTTTCTACACTGTAGGCTTCTTTGCGCCACACGTTTCCCTGTAAAGAAAATTGAGAACCTCCATTGAATTGTACTAGAAAGAGTAGTAGCTCAGCCTTCCACAAACACTGTTTCAAAAGCATGCATCATTGTGACATTTTATTTAGATATATCTTTCAATGAAGAAATTGCTTCTATGCTGTCGGCTGATGGAAAGCCGCTCCAGTTTCTCCTTAAAAATCATTTCGGCCCCCAGAGGCAACCAACAATTCAAATCAGGGCTGTAGAGCAGCCACTCATGTAGATGGCTTCCCTGTGGCAATGTCCTCAGTGAGGCCCGTGGATCGGATTATTGAGTCAGTTGATCTCTCTTTGAACAGTACTGCCTGTGTTTCTCCAACTAAATTTAAAGACAAGCCTTTGCTCTGCTAGACAAGCTGTTTTCTCTCTTATGTCTCTTCTCTCTTTTTGCTTCTCTTATGTTCCCACTTTGTTAGTACATTCTGTGGGGCACAACGCCCTAATGTTGATGAATGAGAAAGGCATCGTTTTGATTCAAACCGTGATAATGTCATGGTTGTTGCTAGAGGGCTTCTTTCTTGTAAATCCAACTGCATCTCCAAGTAACAACCCCTGGAAATGGGAATCTGGATATGGGGCACAATGGTTTATTTTTCTTTGTCCTCTAAATGTATGTTTCTAGGTCCAATATCAGAGCACTAGTCACCTGGACTCTTGGCAGAAATGTAGGCACTACTTTTGTTGACGTTAAATCAAAATGCTAAAAACACACCTGGCTATCAAACAACAACACCAGCAACACACACACACACACACACACACACACACACACACACACACACACGGATAAGAACACCAGTTTTGGACTCAGAAGATGACTGATGTACAGGGATACAGTGAGAAGAAGTTAAGAACATTTGGACCAATTCAGGGAAAGAAACGAGGACACAATGTGTTGACTCATTAGTTACCCCACACATTCAACAGAGGGAACATGGCTTCCTGGTTGAAGCAGACACTGCCCAGTTTAGCACCACCACTGACAGACAAGCTGTGAAACTTTTCCCAAGAGAGACTTAACCTGTCAGACTTGGGTGTCCTCATCTCTGAAGTGGGTGTGGAATGATGCTCCTTCCACATGGCTGCTAAGAGGATTGAATGAGTTCACCCAAGTAGACTGTCTCAACTTCTTGGCACATGGGAGTACTGTGTGCGCTTGGCTCCAGTTTTTGTTTGCTTTGCACATCTGCTGGGTTTCATCTCCCATGTTAGGTCCTGAATAGTATAAGAAAAGAATAATAATAAAATAGGTGCTGTATAGAGGCAGGCAGATCTCTGTGAGTTCGAGACCAGCCTGGTCTACAAGAGCTAGTTCGAAAACTACAGAGAAACCCTGTCTTGAACCACTCCCCCCCCAAAAAAAGAGTGCTGTTGCTCCCTTTGTGAACTATGGTGCCGTGGACTGTAGAGTTATGAGAGAGCATGGCAGGGCTGTGCAGCTGCCTGATTTACTGAAAGATGAGAGCATCACTCTCTAGAACAGGTGTCTTTGGACCTGAAAGATGAAATTTTAGAAGATGGGAAACAATTAGGAGACTCAAGGGAGACAAAACGCCCTGTAAGTAAAAGGAATGAGTTGAAGATGCAAGGGAGACAAAAATGTCCTGGTAGAAGAGTGCCAGCCACTTCTAAGGAATTGAAACAGGGCTCATACGTTAGAAGCCTGGGAGGTGGGGAGCAGTAGGACATGGGCATGGCAGCGTGAACAGGGGCCACACTACCAGAGGCATGAGGCCGGATTTTTTTTGTTTTTGTTTTTACTGGAGCAATAATAGAAGGCACTTGAGCATTTTGCACACAGGGAGGATATAATCATATTTTGAGAAGAAGTTAAGTTTGCTGTTGTTGTTAAGCTTCCTGCTTTACAGCAAGTTTAGGTTTACCAAAACAAAATTTACACCGGAAGTCCACAGCATTCCCCGTAAGGAAGCCACACTACACCATTTCTTCTCTTTTTAGCATCTTGCATTGATGCCTTTCAGCTTTTACAACTGATAAACCACCGTGGATACACTCTCACCTGCAGAGGGCCACAGATTGCACTGGCATTCATCTTCGTGTTGTGCAGTTACTTGGGCTTTGACAAATATATGATGTTGTTATAGTTTATTATACTGAACAGTTTATCACCCTATAAAAGTTTTATTTTTAAAAGAGACTAATACTGAAAAAATATGAGAAAGACATAGCCTGGGTGGGCTAGAGATGAAACCTATTGTGTGTATAGCTGCGGTCCTGGAAGGAAGGATGGCATCCAGGACAAGGATAGATACGTGGAAAGCAGGAGAACAGAGACAGCCAAGCTAGATTTTAGCAATGGACTTCATAGGGAATATTAGTCATGGCAAGCTAACTACTCTGCATTTGAGCCTAATGATCTCAGTCTTTTGTTGTCATTGACGTGCACATTCTACTAATGCCAAGTCTGTTGTACACTGGCAAAGTGGTTTTGCTTCAGCCTGCCCTCTAGGCAATCATGCTGCCACATAGCACTTCCCAACCCTTGTCCTGCTTCACGTCTCAGAGCCTTCTCCCCTCACACAGTGACTGAGTGGGAGTGTGGAGAACCAATGAAAGGTACACATCTCTTCCACACACATTTCACAGGCCCAGGGTACCATCTTATGTAGCCCTAGTGAGCATCCTATAAATAATATACTTATTTTTTTATAAACGGATTGTAATTTCCTACTCAGCAAGTTAGCCCTCCTTTCTTCAGACCCTGAGGCAGGAGCAGAGCACACATACACGACCAGAAGGTCACTCACTCCCCAATTCATAGTGAATGTTTAAGAGGTAGGCATTGGCCATTCTGCTTACTTCACCGTAGACTTAGGATTTGTGTGGAACCAATGGCAAGCGTTCTTCACTCTGCTTCATCTGAATCCAAGACAGTAGATGAGTCAGCAGCATCTGAGTGTCTTTAGAGGCATCACCGGGAGGAAAACTGAAAGAGGAAAGAAACGCTGTTCCCAGGTATGAATACTCAAAAGCTGCACCTCCTCCTGGAGTATATCAGTCATGAAAATGCAATTTCCACCTTTTTTTTTTTTTGAGACAGCGTTTAGTTTCACTCCATTGCTTTGGAACATATCCTGGAACTCGATCTTTAGTCCAGGCTGGCCTCAAACTCACAGAGACCCGCCTGCCTCTACCTCCTCAGAGCTGGGGAAAAAAGGTGTGTGCCACTGATGCCTGGCCAGTTTCAACTTTTTGCTTAACCTCTTTTCCATTTGAGATCTCATTTTTGTTAGTAACTAATGAAGCCCTAATTGACAAAACTCCATGAAGCCCTTCCAAGCCCTATTTATAGAGCTGATTTGTTTCTAGTTTGACCTTCTTAAAGAATATGCCCCATGGAACTAGGAAAAAACACCCTGAGTTTGGTAACCCAGACCCCAAAAGACTAATACAGTGTGCACTCACTCATAAGTGGATATCACACATAAAGCAAAGGATAACCAGTTTATAGTCCACAACCCCAGAAAAGCTAGGTAAAAAGGAGGACCCTAAGGGAGACATATAGGCTTCTCAAAGGGAAAGGGAAATAGACAAGATCTCCTGAGTAAATTGGGGTGTGGAGGGAGGAGGTAGAGAGGGGGAAGTGGGGAGAACAAAAAGAGAGCAAGAAAAGATATATTATGGGGGTAGTGGGAAATCTGGCACTAGGGAAATTCCCAGGAATCCACAGGATGACCCCAACTAGGACTCTAAGCAATAGTGGAAAGGATGCCTGAACTGGCCTTTCCCTGTAATCATATTGATGACTACCTCAATTGTCATCTTAGAACCTCCATCCAGCTAACTGATGGAAGCTGATGCAGGGATCCACACCTAAACACTGGGCCAAACTCCAGAGTCCAGTCGAAGAGCGGGGGGAGTGATCATTTGAGCAAAGCCATCAAGATCATGTTGGGGAAACCCACAGAGGCAGCTGATCTGAGCTGGTGGGAGCTTAATGACTCCAGACTGACTACTGGGGAGCCTGCATGGGTCCAAACTAGCCCCCTCTGAATGCAGGTGACACTTGTGTGGCTTGGGCAGTTTGTGGGGCCACTGGCAGTGGGACCAGGATTTACCCCTAGTACATGAACTGGCTTCTTGGAGCCCATTCCCTATGGAGAGATACTTTGTCAATCTTGATACAGGGTGAAGGCCTTGGTCCTGCCTCAAAGTGATATGACAGACACTGTTGACTCCCCTTGGGAAGCCTTACACTCTCTGAGGTTAAGGGGATGGTGGGGGGATAAGGAGGAGGGGAGGGAGAAGGAAATGGGATTGGTATGTAAAAAAAAAAAGATTGCTTAAATAAAAGATGACCAATTTCTATTTGTTTCTAAATTCTCTTGCGTTATTTTCAAATGGTGTCAGAATATTTGAAGTCTAAGTAAAATATTTGAAGGGTATCATAAAATACACCAACCAAAAAATATACTCTTAGAAGAGAAAAGGGATTATTTCATCTTTTGGTCCTATTATTGTAGAGGAATTGGGCGGGAAGTTCAAACACTGGGTTGCATCACATCACAGCCAAGAGCAGAGAGACATGGATGCACACGTGTTCACTTAGATGCTTACTTGCTTGTGATCAGTTTGATTTCTCCATTCTTATACTTGGGTCTTCCTGCCCTTGGAACAATACCACCCACGGTGGGTTGGCTGGGTCTTCCAACATCAATTAACATAGAGACAACCCTCCCTATGTATGCTCGTACAGCAAAAAGAATAGACAACGCTTCATGAAAACACTCATCCCAAGTGATTCTAGGTTGTGTCAAGATAGCAAAGTTAAACACCACAGGTTGGTTCACCAGTGTTTGGGGCTGTAGGTCAGAAACTGACAGTTTAGAATCCTTGATCAGCTCTGGAATCTTTGAGTTTCTCAAGTCTACAGACACACTGAGCATCACACAATCAAACAAACCATCAACACATAGGTAACACATTTCCTATAACACTGTAAATGTATGCATTCTGTTGTTTGCTAATCTCTTAAGATTGACAAAATACAAGTTTATCATAACTCCATGATTTAACCCATGGAAAGTATTTTCCAGTATATACTCTAAATGATCTTCTATATATCTAGATGCCTACATTAATTGACCACTTACACTATAAGTCATTCTCTACCTTCCTAACACTGTGACCCTTTAATAGAATTCTTTGGGTTGCAGGGACCACCACCTGTAAAATTATTTTCATTGCTACTTCATAAGTGTAATTTTGCTCCTGTCATGAACTGTAATATAAGTACCTGTTTTTCAATGGAGGTCATGCTTCTGGGCTGAGGAACCAGTCCCTTCCAGAATGCAAAGCACTGTGAAAAGTAAAGCCTTTAGGTGAATCATGTCCCAGAACATTCTCTCAATACATCCTTCTCTTTTAAGTCTTCCAACAGTCCTTGCAGTCTATAGCAAGGCTTCCCAAATCTTTACACCACAGGCAATGGCATCTACATCTGGAAGTGACCTACAATGGCTTGTAGATCTTCAGGGTCCCACCCTATCATCCAGGAGAATGACTGTCTTAAAAAACTGGAATAGGTGTGAGCCTGTGTTATTTCATGGCCCTCTTCGGTATCAGATTACCATAGTTCCCTGTATATACCTTGCTTTCTAGTAAAGAAATGAAAAATCTGAATGCAGACAAATCTAAACCTAGAGTTATGGGACTTGCTCATCTCGACAGACTATTGTTACTGTTTGAATTTGAAGTTCCATTTTTTCCCCCATGGGCTTCGTTGTGGTTTATAGTAGGAAATTACCAATACGGAGTCAGGTAGAAATATAAGGGTATTTAATAGGGAAAAGCCTTACTTACAGAGCGAACCAGCCAGCCGGTGGTAGTCTGTACAGCAAGAAGCAAAGAGAAACCGAAACCGAAACGCAGTCCCCCTACTCACTCTGACCACACCCTCACAAGCCCTCAGGTACTCCTGTAGCCAGCCCCTAAGAAGGCGTGGCTACAGCTTCCCCTACAATTCCCCTTTTAGTCTAAAAGAGGATTAAAACTTAACAGTATAAAGGTAAAATATAAGAAGATAACTATCTATTTTAACTAAACCCTAAAGTCATTTGAAAGAGGTGTCCAAGCCTGAACACCTCCTTCCAAACCGAACCATAAACAATAGGAAGCTATTCCTAACAAGGTAACTAAATAAGATGATTTTAGTCTTCCCCTTATTGTTTGTATTTTTGCTCTGTGTCACCAATGGTTTAAAGTCTGCAATAGCCTCCCTTCAGGTGTGCATCCTTCTGGTTTGCACTTGCCCAATTCTTCCCGTGGGTGTTAGCTTTATGGTTATGCTCTTTCTAGCAGTTGCTGGTAAGAATTATTGGCTTACATGATCTCAGTCAAATTATAGGTAAGAGGGACAGTGCATACGTGTAGGGAAGAGAGGAGCCTCACACCCGGTTCTCTGCAGTCTCAGAGTCACTGTGATGCATCAGCATTCTGGTAAGGTACCAGGGTGTCCCAGCACTGGAGTGTCAGGCAGGAACAGAAATGATCAAGGAATGCAGCATTAATCTGATCTAAGCAGCTGCTTGTCAGGATCTTGAAAATGCAGGATGGTTAGGCTGTGGTCTTCCTCCTATAAAAAAAAAAAAAGCTTTGTTTTAATGAAACAGCAGGTGCTGTCTGTCTGTCAAATGTGAAATTTTTAAAATCTTTCCCTGCTCTGTCTGAAAATTAATCACTATCTATGAGATTCTATGAAGACAATATTTCTTGTGACGGTGTGTAATTGATTTGACAACCATGTCCAGGCTTTAAAAATTCTTTATTTTTAATTGACAAACATTTCTTATATTTATAGAATGTGTTATTTTGGTGCATGTATATATTGTGGAAGAATAATTCAATCTACCTAATACATGTGTCATCTTGGGATGTTGTGCTGAAACATTTGAAATTTTGAATTGCATCATTATTGCATTAAACATGCTATGCAGACAATCTTCAGAACCTTTTCTTTGTGTTTGACTGGACTTTTGAAGCCTCTGACTAACACGTCGCCATTTCCATGCCCCTCTTCAATTACTCTTCTTCCACGAATGGTATGAACTTGGCTTTTGTGGGTTTTTACCTGTAAGTGAGAAAATGCAGTACTTTTGTTCAATCCCAGGTTAACTGGACTTAATATGTCTACCAGGTACATCCATATTGATGTCAGGGTGGATACAAAGCACAACACAGTGGACCAATAACTAACGATGACACAACAATGTAGCACAACAAACAAAAGACCCATAGACAGATATTGGGGTTCAAGCTTCAAGCTGAAGAGCAGAGAAGCAAAGCAGCCAAGACAGTAGATCTCACCTCTACCCAGCTGAAATGGCAATTCTGTCTCCACAAATCCTCAGAGGCAAAGGGCTCTGAATTCCTGTCTCCTCTTCCTTTTATTCCTTTCTCCACTCAGCCATATCCTCCTGTCTCCACCTCCCTAGTGCTGGGATTAAAGGCATGTGATCCCAGGTTCTAAAATCACTTTTGTGTGAGTTGTTTCTTTTAGGACTGGATCAATTTTGTGTAGTCAGTGTGGCCAATCCATCTACCTGCTAATCCTGATTCCTGTGATTAAACGTGTGTACCACCACTGCCTGGCTTCTATAGCTAACTTGTATGACTGCCTTGCTATTTTGATTTCCAGTGGCTTTAATAAATCACTGATTTATTGCATCCCTGGTAAATGAGCATTACTAAATAATGAAATTAATGAGTGATGCTGCTAGCCATCATTTTTAGTTGATTGGTAGCTGTTGCTCACTTCTTTAGTTCCAGTGAGTTAATCTGTGTCTGAAGCACCCAAAGGGGCTTGACAACATTCAGCTGCAAATGAGGTGGTCACTTTATTCAGGATAAGACAACAGCTCAGGCAGCTGACTTTCTGGGATTAGTCTTGGATTTGACATGTAGCCTTTCATCTGATCTTGGACAATTACTTATGTTCTCCAGGTAATGAACTTAACTGTATTTATCTAATAAGAGGGTTATAGAACTGTATGCATCAATAATAAGAAGAGAGGAGAGCTAGACCAAATCCAAATAGAAGAGATAAATATTTGGGTGACACAGGGAGAAAAATGATCTCTTATACAGTATTGGTAGGAATTTAAGTCAGAAAAGCAATTATGGAAAACAGTATCCAGGTTCCTCAAAAACTAATTTTGACAAGGTATTCAAAGAAAATAAGCTCACCATTTTAATAACTGCTGCTCTATGTGTGGATGGATTATCACACACAACTGAATCATATTCAGCCTTGGAAACACGAAATGGATGAGCCTAGAAGGCACTGTGCAAAGTGAAATAAACCATGCATAGGGAAACGGGGTAGTATATGATCTCAACTATACAGAGAGTCTAACAACTTAGAGTCAGTAAAACAAGAGAGTGAAAAGGAGGTGTGAGCGGAGATTTTGGCCGGTATGTCTGAAGTTTGAGTGACAGGGTGAATAAGCTCTTGAAACGTAATGTTCCGCATACCAAGTGTAATCCATGAATTACGCACTTGGATGTTCCTGAGAGTAGATCTTCAATATTTTCACCACCAGGAACATAAAAAGGGTAGTCATGTGAATGGTGGATATGGTAATAATCTTGATTTTTTTGAAGATGTTTCACAAAGTTTACTTAGATAAAAGCATCATCGTTATAAACCTTGAACACAGACAATTCATCAAGCTTTCAATTATACTTCAATAGATGCAGGGGAGAAGAACCAGGCTTGGCTCTGTATTAGTGTGAATGGAACATTGAGTGAAATTTATCTGTTATTTGTATCCGAGTGCCTCCTGGAAAGAGATGTGTCTGAAAATAGAAACACTTTTACTAACCTTTCCTCTACCCCGTGCTCTTCAGATTTACAGTGCTATTAACTGTGAAGCATAATTGAGAATTTAATTTGATAAAGCACCAGATTTTCACAAAAATCACTCTCTTTTTCTTCTTTCCCTCTTTCCTGACCTCTCTCGCTCTCTTAGTCCAGTTCCACCAAAGTATGTTAAATCCAGCATTTGTCACACAAGTATGACAAAAATATAGGCTTTTCTTGTCTTCCTGTTTTAAACTAGAGGCTATATACACAGAAATGAAAAGGGCTAATAATACATGCTAATAACCATGACTCTACCACTTTGTTAGTTAATGCTCAGAAGTTCTAGCCTACTGTAACAATTTCAAATAATAGGTTTTCAAATTATATTTTATGTGAAGTTTGTGTTTTACTCTACAGCATTTTCCATTCAGAGGGTGTGTGTGTGTGTGTGTGTGTGTGTGTGTGTGTGTGTGTGTGTGTGTGTGTGTGTGGTTGGCACAACAGGTATGTGGCAGTCAGAGGTCATCTTATAAAATTTAGAATTTGGTTCTCTTCTTCTCCCACCATGTTTGTCCTGAGAATTGAACTCAGGTTGAAATGCCTTTACCTACGGAGCTATCTCATTGGCCCCAAATTCATCTTCCAATACCTTTGCTCTAATGGGCAGCTATAGTTAATGATTGCCCAATTCCTATCTTTGGTCTTACATGTACTTTAAAGTGCTAGACTTATATCTATCTACACGATGATTGGTCTTGTAGTGGCAAAGCAAAGATCAGCACTTACCCTATCAGCTCTAAACTATATTGAAGAATTATTCCTACTCTGAATTCCCAGACATTTATCTTCCCAAGGCTCTACTCTTTTTCAAATCATCTGTAATTTTGTGTGATTATAACAGAATTATGTCATTCCCTTCCTTTACCCCCTCAAATGCTCTCACACACCCCTCCTGCACGCGTGATAGCTATAATTAATGAAAAAGATACTATATCTCCATAATAAGGTACAATCCACTATATATCTGGTCATGCAAGTCAGAAATCTGCAAATCCAATCTGTGAGACCTTCCTCATCCTCTGCAATTATTCCTCACACATCCAGTCAATTTAAGTGTCTGATGGTTCTTGAACTACTCTTCTCCATCTTCAGTGCCACTCTCGTGGGTCTAGGTCTATCAGGTCTTTCAGGGACCCTGGAGTCCACCCTAACTCTGTTCTGATTAGTCTGCACACTGCAAACCAGATGCAAATATCAGCTCAGTTATGTCACATGCATGACTAAAACCCTTGTGTAACTTCCCATTGGCTTTGTGAAAATGTCAGCACCTTCTTTCAAGGTTTTTATAATTTTATCTATATCACCTTTCCCAGTTTCATTACTCAGTAAAGTCCACCCCTTCCTGAACCCTGTTTCTGACACAACAGTCTTGAATGCCACTTCTTTCCCCCAATCCAGAGTGTTTTCACACACTGATATTCTCTCCTTAGAATATTGTTTGCAGTCAGCCCTTTCTCTGTTTCTAATTCACACTCATCCCTCACATACAGCAACAACCTCCTTGCCTATTCTCTCATAACTCTCTGTAATTTTCATTCAAAATGGCTATCAGAGTCTCTCCTTGAATATTTGTAGATTAGTTTAATAATGGTTTGGATTTGTAACTCCTAAAACTGTAAACTCTTTCAATGAGAAGATAGCAGCTAATTTACTGCCTACTGTGTCCTAAGATGACATCTGCACCAGTACAGATGTTCCCTAAATATTTATTGAGTGGGCAAATGGGATAGATGAACAATGATGCTGAGAAGATGTCATAATCACACATTTTATAGATGAGTGAAGTGAGGCTTGAATAAATGAAATGTTTTCCAGGGAATCATGCCCAGAAGGTAGCAGACAAAATGTGAGCTCAGATCTATCAGACCCTAAAACCTCTTTCTTTGCATTTAAAAACAGCAGTAAATTTGTTTCAAAAAGTGAGCAAGGTTTAGATAACTCTACTTTACAGACTATCCTAATATAGCACTCAAGTGGCTTCAAAATTATTTCTCAAAAACAAATTAATTTATGATTAGCCTAGAAACAATACTGAAAATCATAAGACAGAAAGCACATTCACTGAATTCACTCCCTAGAGATTGCAACCACCATATTTATTCAGTTCTGTGAAACATATCTTAATAACTGATCTCCTTCAACATTAAGATGGTTCTTCTGAAAGTGTTTTCTCTTGAGTTGCTATTCATAGATGTCTCAGATTCTGGTGCCTTCATCTGGGTTGTCAAGGTTATTGTTCTCATTTGGACATTACTTAGCTGAATTGTGAGCAATGTAACCATTATATCTCTATAATGCATCTTCAAGTTTAATAGAGTGTTTGAAGGGAGGTTCTATCGATGTAATCCAGGACCTCATGAATCATGAATATCAACTATACTACACAGTTTCATTCTTCCGGGTACAATGGAGTATAATTGATAAGAAATATTAACATTATTTCTCTTGATAAAATTACAGTCTGGTCCAATACCACAATTTTTCCAATGCCATGTTTGTGCAATACCAATAGGAGGAATAACGGTTATATTGAGTCAAACAAAATCTATCATTGGAGAAATTAATTTTCATGTTCTATTTGTAGTGATGAAGGCAGCCTAGTGTCTTATGCGACCCAAGGAAAAGAAATGCTATGAAGAGCAGGAGTTGTATTCCATTTTACTTGTGAACTAAGTGAACAGATCGATCTAACAAGAGGCTAAGAAATGCAGCAGAAGGCAAGAGAAACATTCAAGTTTCTCAGAACAAGTGAAAGAAAGACCTGAAATGCTAATGATGCTGAGATGTTGATGACATTGAGATGCAGCAGGTGTGACCAGGTTCCATGACACTCAGGACCAATATTAAATTGCTAAATATTGACTTAATTAGTATTCATCTGGTCCTTGTGGCTACCTTAGAGTCTATGAGATACAATGCTATTTTGAAAATAAGACATTTCACCTTGTTCTCCATTGTGGTACATAAGAACGGCCTTCTGAGAACTCTGCTCTTCTACTGATCTAATCCTCACAACCCCAGTCCTGTCATATAATATGACTCCTTGATCAAGCCCACAGTGGACAGTAGCTCTTTGGCATCATTTGCTCTCTGAAACTTTCATGTTTCGAGGACCCTTCAGGCATTAGAGGCATTCAAGACAGCCATCAGCTTTGTTTGATTACCAGGCTGGTTAACCAAGTGGTTAAAATGTATAAGCCTTGCAAATAAAATTGTTGATACAGCTAAATTACCAATACTTTACATGGAATTGGCTTTGGCCTTTTTTGTTTTGTTTCTAGTATTATTATGTTGCTTGTACAACCTTCACACCTGCTCAGCATCCAGAAATAGGACTCCACAGCTCTTATTTGCTTGACGAGAGTCAGGAATACACACCAGCTCACCTGTTGGAACATCCCTTGGCCCCTCCTAAGATTGTCTGTAGGACAGCAGGGTGTTCTGTCCCACTGACCAATGCTAGCATGCTTCTCTTCCATGAGGATAGAAGAGTTCCCTCATCTTCCATACTAGCATGTGTCATGTCTAGATGAAAAAGAATCTGCTAATTTTATCAAGTGTCAGCAAACTATGGCCTGTGGACAAAGTCTGACTTTGCAGTTTATGTACCTAAAGTTTTATTAGAACACAGGCTGCCCATTTCTTTATGCATGATCTATGGTTATGTTTATCCTCAAAGATAGAATGTATTGTATTTGGGGGATATTGGAGGAGAATGTAAACCTAACGGATATTCTGCTTAGCCCTTTATATAGGCATGCAATCAAACTCTGATGTGGCCATTCACAAAATGTTTGTGCCTCATCATAGGCTAATCACTAAGCTGT
This sequence comes from Cricetulus griseus, assembly GCF_003668045.3. Taxonomy (NCBI): domain Eukaryota; kingdom Metazoa; phylum Chordata; class Mammalia; order Rodentia; family Cricetidae; genus Cricetulus; species Cricetulus griseus. The sequence continues at coordinate 26,791,587 of NC_048603.1, forward strand.
GTCACTGGAAACTAATTCCTAGCAACCAAAAAATGGGCATTTTGATTGGCAAGTGCTACCCTTCTTAATCACAATGAACTTTGAATCAAAACAAAGTTTCACCTTTATACAGACACTTGTTAAGTGACTTTGTCTTCTTAAAATTTCTATAAAGGATATTGGATGTCATTTCCATCATTTCAAACTCTGCATTGCTTTACTAACAGAAATGAAATCTGTCTCCAAATTTCTGGAGGCTTTGAATATCAACTAAGCTTATAAAATAGAGAAAGGAACAAAAGGAAAATAACTGAGAGCAAGACAATTAAAATTACACAGCAGGCCAACCTGGGGACTTGAAGGCCACTTCTGGATTAAAGAACACACAATTTAGCATCAGACAGTCTTAGGATTTAGTTCAATACCAAACCCCACTGGCTTTAGATAAAAACTCAACTGGTAAGTTCATTACAATAAAACAGATTAATTTACTCATGAATAATAGTTCAATTTCCAAATTTCATTGACAGTTTCTGAATTTCAATTCCCTTGTCTGTAATACAGAAATAATAAAAAATATACCGACTAATATGTCTGCGAATAACACTTATGCATCAACCATAAACACAGCTTAAATTATAACAATTATTTAAAGATCTGAAGTGATAATACAAACACACAAATATGCATCATGTAAATATTATGTTATTATTTACTACATGAATAATTTTAACTATTTATGTTTAAGTAATGGTTATGCATTTGTAAAACTATATGCCATATTGAGATATAAATTTATCTGTAGAAAAGAAGTCTATTTATTGGCAGCTGATAAAATATCTTGTATATATTCTTGACTGAATGAATTAACAAATGAATAAAAACTACAGTCTTATATAAGAAAGTCAAGTAATATATATCTTCTGGTCTACATGTGTTTGAAAACTTTGGGAACCCAAAGAGATAGAGAATAACATATGAACATCTAGTTTTAGAATTCCTGTTAGTATGTAACTATTGAGAAAGAAATGTGTAATTCCTTCTCCTATCTAGGCTCATAGTTATTGGTATATACTATGCTTTCTATGTGGGTATAGATGCATGTTTTTGACTTAGTCTACAAGTTTGACTCCTTTCCTATTTATTTTTAAGATCTTTTAAATTTTTTATTTATTTATTTTATGTATCTGAGTGCTCTGTCTTCATGCACACCAGAAAAAGAAATCAGATCTCATTACAGACGGTTGTGAGCCACCATGTGGTTGCTGGGAGTTGAACTCAGGAACTCTGAAAGAGTTGCTTCTGCTCTTAACCACTGAGACATCTCTCCACCCCCCTTATGATATTTTAAATTCTTCTCTTATACATTATATCCGAATCGCAGCTGCTCCTCATTCCACTCTTCCCAGTCCTTCACCAGTCTCTCCTCTCCCCCAAGTCTACTTCTCCATTTCCCTTCCAGAAAAGAGCATGCCTCCCAGGGATATCCACTGAACGTGGTATAACAAGCTACAATAAGACTAGGCACAAAGCCTCATGTTAAGGCTGGATGAGACAACCTAATAGGAGGAAAAGAGTCCCAAGAGCAGGTAAAAGAGTCATAGACACCCTTCACTCCCGATGTTGGGAGTTCCATAAGAACACCAAACTACACAAACATATGTGTAGAGGACCTACCTCAGACCCATACATGGTCTGTGTTTGCTGCTTTACTCTGTATGAGCATCTACGAAGCCTGCTTAGTGGGTCATGTGGGCCATATTCTCAAGGTGTTCTCAACCCCTCAGATGCATACAATCCTACATCCCCATCTTCTGTGGGGCTCCCCTGGTTCTGCCTTGCTGTCCACAATGCAATGCTCTTCTTATGACCAGAGTTCCCTGGGCTTCTACAGAGGAAACCAAGACCTCCTTTCTTCCTCAGGTTAAATGAAGTCCATCACTGGACCTCTCTCTCTCTCTTTCTCTCTCTCTCTCTGTCTGTTTCTCTCTCTCTGATGAGTGGTCACAGAAATAAGTAGCATCCCACAAGTGATCAGCATGCCATCATCTTGCTGTTAAATACCAGTCTCCTACAATCCTCCTAAGAAGTCACTGTTCAGAAGACGTGTGTGCTGGATGGGATACAGGAAAGTGGCAATAAAGGACAAGAGGGCCCCTAAGTGACATGAACTAAGAAGTACGAAGGGTCTCTGGGAGTGGAGGGAAGATTCTCAATTAAGTGAATTTGAAATGTTCTGATTGCACCAGGCACAGTTACAGTAGCAAAATAATGGCAGCAACATACGAGGCCCATTCAATAACCCGGGTTTTATACAGGTATATGAATAAACTGATAAATTAAATAAATATGTGTTGATGACTAAAGGTCAATGAGCAATGGGATATTGACTTAGTGTTAAATAAACTATGACAATTATAAACAACAATGAAGGGTAGTGTAAGTTTGCAGCCAAGAGCCCGGCAGACTACATCTCCATTCTTACCTCAAAGTCAATTATCATTGGTAATCAGACAAATTAATACCATGTGCTCCCTGATGAGATACAGAGAGAAACACTGCTTCTTCTGCAATGTATTTGAAAAGATAAATAATTTTAATTTAATATCTCATCAACTAAATATGAAGGATGCTCTACAAAGAAACGAAGTAAAGTTTAGCAACGGCAAGGTTGTGAAAGTCATAAAGACCAAAATTCTGATCCAGCTTCTAGAAAACTGGGCAGACATGACAAGTTAATACAAGCTCAAATTCTGAAGTGGATCTGTCTTTCCTAAGACAACTGGTGAAATTTTAATTTTTAATAATATAAAGATGAGCAAGGTCTCATGTATCATTGTTAACTCTGATTTTATTGTTGTGTTTTGGGTGTGTAGAAGAATGTTCTATTTATTAAAAATGTACATTAAATAATTCAAGGAAATAGAACTCCAACCTAGAAATGCAGATGCTTTGGGAGAACCCCCTTTCTCCTATGCTTACATCTTTGTTCCAAGTTTTAGATGATTGAAAAGGAATACAGTTGGAGTGCCCACATGACATAGAAGGCATTCAGTAGGAAATATGGAAATCTCCATAGCTCATAGCATTGTGACTTAAGAAAAGTGGCATGCAAGAGAAAGATGCCATGTGACAGGGTTTACGAAGAGGATTTTTTTCTTAATTGGGGAAAGGGATCATAAAAAGGGGAAATGGGACTGGGGAGACCTGCCTCCAGGAATGGGAGCAGCAGGAGAGAGGAAAGGGGGTGAGAAAAGAGAAGGGAGAGAGAGAGAGAGAGAGAGAGAGAGAGAGAGAGAGAGAGAAGGAGAGGGAGAGAGAGGGAGAGAGAAGGATGGGAGGTGGGCAGGGCCCTTTTAAAAGGGAACACAGTGAATGTGCACAGGTGGTGCTCTTAGTGACTGCAGCTGAGGGCGTATCCTGTCAGAACCCCAAGGGCATTCCAGCACAGATGCCTGAATATTAACACATAGGTACAGGCATGTGTCAATGTGGAAGAAATATAACTTGCTCTTTCATACAGTTGAGATAGTATTATTATAAATGAAAGCTTAAAGCAACAGAAAGTGTTATGTGGAACCATTCAGATATGAGTTAAAGATAGGCTATATTCATGCACGTTAACAAAATTTTGAAAATTATGACTGTTAATGGCTTGAGGAAGCCAGCATTTTGATTTTTTTAATTACTTGTTATTTCCCCTTGGTTTTCCATCATGACCTTGTAGTCTTATGGTACACAATTTCATAGTTATTTTTAATTAATCTTATTATGCTATGTTAACTTAAACATTAAAAGTGAATAATCAAAATAAACACCTTCTTTTAACGCATACCTTTAGGCTGTTTGATTGACACTACTAACCATTAAACCACAAAAAATAAACAATTAGCCTTTTTTTCTGTACCTTTCACACTGCAACTTGGATTCTCTCATAAGACTATGAGACTGTGGGCTTCTGTCTGTCCTCTTCTGAAGCATTGACTCTCGTTCTGTACCTGACACATGGGAAGCATTCAACAAACGCATAAAGAAAATAACTTCAAAGGCAATAAATCTAGTTACTTTAATGTTTCATAACTCATTAGATGGAAGTTGTTTCCTGGGATGATTAATAAGTCCGGTATTTATGCTGGCTATATACTAAGCAAATTAAAAATATTATGTAATTTAAGGACTCACTATTATAATTTGTGTCTATGATGTTCTGAAGGGGCTACATGCTAAATTCTTAGTCCCTAAATTGATTCCACTGTGAAATGGTGGAACCAGAAACAGGTTTGAGGTCATTGGGAACGTGATCTTAAAGGTGATGATGCGACCCCATCCCTTCCTCTTTCCATTTCTCCTCTCTCAGCCTGTGGAAGAAAGCCTTGGTCTGTCATAAGCTGATGCTTTCTTAAAGGCCCAAAAGCAAGAGAGTCAACTGATCATGGACTTAGACCTCCATATTGCTTGTTTAACGGGTGTACGTCACAACAGAATGCTGATTAACATGGCTTTCAGCAAGCAATGGAAAATGTCATCTCCATGTACAGGTGAACACCATGAAGCTCACACATGAGACAATGGCCTAAGGATACCCTCTTGGCATTTGGGAAGTTGAAAATGTTAGCCCTGGTCTGTTGGGAGCCAAATCTCAGGGTGGGCATGAGATCCTAGACCATGTTTGGTAGGCCACATAGTTAACCTTTGCATAGCTCCTTAGAACCTCAGCTAAAGAAAAGAAACAACCTGACCCAGTCCTCCACCCACAGGCTCAGTCACCTAAGCGACCCTCCCTGGACCTCTTACTCATGAACTCTTTACCCTGCCAAACATCCTCTTTGTGGCTTCCTAATATCCTGCCAATACCAACACCTGGTGCACAAACATCTCATTTTGCCCCTCCCCATATCCTGACTATATAAGCTAGCCTGAGAAAAGTAAAGTTTGCCACTTGATCAGAATCCTGTCTTGTGGTCATTCTTTCTGCATCTCTTGTCCCTATTCCCTATCCCTGACTCTCTTGCCCCAGGTTGATGTCCTGCAGGTCGGGACACTGGTCTATGTGGCTCTTTAGCCCATTTTTTCTGCCTATCTCCCTATGCAAGTGTGTGGCCCTCCTGTTAACAGCAGAGGTACTTCCCACGTCTTCCGCTGGCTCAGAACTTCATCCCATCTCTTTTGACCCCCTGAAGACAATGCTTGGCTTTCTTCTCTACCTCCCATCCACCACTAGTAAAGAAAGGAAGATTTTCTATTTCAAAGTCAATGAAGGAGAGGGGTATGAAACGCAACCAAAGAAGAAAATTGGAGATAGGGAGTGTTTAAATAGTGACTTATTTAATACATACAGTGCACGACTGGGGCATGGGGTACATTCCTAGAACTATATCTATAAATAGCAAGGGGTGGGTGTGCATCTCATTAATTAAATTATACACTAATTTGTTCAGTCTTTGTCTTTCCAGGTGCTGTGATTTAAAAGTTTCCTCAACAAAATTCAGGAGATACCAAGGTAATATTAAAACTTTGGCCACTTAAGGGACAATCAGACCGTGAGAGGTTTTTGTTTTACCTGTCAAGGGAATGGGTACCCTAACAATGAGACACAAAAAAGAGTCATTATTTCTCATCCTTTAACCCATTGTGTGAGGATGCCCTCCCCAAATGTCGGAGAATGGATCTAGAAATTTCCCATCTTCAGCATTGTAAGAAACAACCCCCCCTTTATACATCACCCAGACTTTGTCATGATGCTACAGCAGCACAAAATGCACTAAGACATCAGAAACAGTCTATGAGAGACTAGGTGGGTGAGGAAGGATAAAACTCTCTATAAAAATATAGAGGAGGAGACATGATTGATTGCCCTAAGTGATTATTCTAATCCCTCACTAGTTTTAGGGTCAGAGACATGAGAGCCATGTCAGAAGAGGTAAGGATCCGTGTGGGCTAAAATCAGATATAGAAATAGAATCAGCTGTGGAACATGGGATATAGGAAAGCATGGAATACAGCAGATGTGAAACATGAGTATCTGCAGCTACCTAGTCCTCTGTTTTTCCCTTCTTTGTTGGTACAGGGAAGCATATATTCACCATGATTTCTTACTGATTTAACCTGCAATCTTGGTGAATCATTTGCAGCAGGGAATGATAAAAAAAATGGTACCTACTGTTGTCCTATTAGGGGCACCCATCCGTGGGATCTCCTTGACCACAAGGCTAGAGATCTTTGTCATAAACTGGGCTCTGTAAGACTGACTCCCGAGTCCTAGATGCATGGAGGCTGTGAATGTTCCATCCTGAATCAAACATGTATATCATGGATGGAGAAAATAAGTCCAGTAAGCTTTAAAAGGAGATGGCAGGGCTGAGGAGATGGCTCACTCATAATGTTTTTGCCAAATCCCTAACATTCGGGCCAAAAGATGGATATAGAAGCACACGTCTGCAATCCCAGTCCTGGGGAGGCAGAAACAGGAGGCTCCTTGGAGCTTGCTGACCAGATATGTGAGCCGGATCAGTGAGTTTAGCTTCTGTGAAAGATGAAAGTCAAAGTAGAGGACAGCTGGAGAAGACAGTCACTGTTGACCTCTGACTTCCACTGGTACACGCACGCACGCACACGCGCACCCACACACACACACGCACACACACACACACACACACACACACACACACACGCATGCACGTACGCAGGCATGCACGCGCATAGTCCCTTATCTTCTCCAGTCACCTGCTGTTATTGAACTGGTGGCAAACTTATCAGTTTACTCTTTATGGCCAGATGAGGAAAGAGGAAAGGAGGGAACTTTTCTCTAGTACAGGGTTGGTGTAAGATCTGAGTTGAAGCTGGAAAAATGGACAGCTATACCACTTGAGACCCAGAGAGTTGCCTCTGAAAATAATAGCAAGGTTAATTGTCCCAGTGTGCAGACCCCAGTGTACACATTGTAGGTCAATGCACCTGGGCGTTAGCTTTGTGCTAGAAGAGAAACAGCTCGGAGTTGGGAAATGTGCGGATATAAGGGCAGACAAACGGAACATCCAGTAGGTTAGGGATCTAGAGAAAGAAAGATCGGAAGAGCAGTGGACTGTGATGAGGTATGAGATGGGGAGATGAGGGCAATTGTGGCAGGACATGGACCCTTCTTCAGGCCACAGATTATTGCCTTTGAGAGAATCCACTATGTAAATGGCACTTAATATTCACATAGGTCCATTGATATCAGCCAGTCTCTGTAGCTGATACACAAAATTCGTGATAGAGGGGTAGTCTTAGTTTTGATGACCTGCTGTACAGGAAAACTGTTTCACAAACTAAGTTGGGCTTCCATCTGTATTACATTTTATATGTTCTCCATTCTCTTTCTACTCAATCCCAGCCTACAAAGTGGAGACCCGTACATTGTAGCCCTCCTATTTGGAATATGGCAATATCTGGTACAAATGACACTGGGAGCTTTGAACGCAGGAAAACCTGTCCATCGTCCCTCTGTCCACAAGCCATGTGACCTTGAACAAATTTGCACACCTCTTTGAAGCTTACCTTACCAAGGCACAATGCCCACCTGTCGGTCTTCCCAAACACTGAAGGGAGTGATGTATGTGAAGGTGTGGTCTAGTTCTGCTCTGTCACACACTACACTAAAGATCAAATGCTGTGGTCTGTAACCAAAGTTCTGAAGTCGAGCACTCCATGACCTTTGGGATTCTTCTAGAATTCTCCATTCCACTTCTGACAAGCTTGTAGATCTCTTCCTGCACTTGTCTTAATTTATTCAAGCTGATGTAGCAATTGGCCAAGACCCACCTACTTATGAATAGCAGAAATTTATTTCTCATAATTCTGAAGGCTAGGAAGTCAAAATGAAGGTGCTTGCTGGACTCGCCAGGAGCAGCCTTGCTTGGTGTCTCATAGACAGCACCTTGTCCCTGCCTACTGGAGGCATTGATTAACCTCATTGGTGGGTGTTCTCCCCCTCATGACATGGACACCCACAAAAGCCCCTCCTCCTGAAACCCACCATCATCCTGGAGTTAGAATTTTTGGAACATCTATTTAGGGAATGACATATTTTTAGAAGCCAGCACTTTCATAAGAATTTTATATCCACACTGGAAGAGAGGCTTCATTCTTAAGCTGCTTCCAATTGTGCCGTGACAGTATCACAAAGGCAGGGTTGGGATACAATCTGGGGAGCATCCACCAGGCAGCACCCCCTACCTCCATCCCTACCTCATTTCCCTTTGTGACCCCCCAGTGCACTCTAAATGTCCCTAGGGAAAGGCAGGCTCGGAGCAAGTGGCACAAGGACGTAACAAAGGGAACACACTTAATGAAACGTCTAAAAGACATATATCATTTAACAAAGCAATTAAATACATTATCCAAGGCCGTGCCACCTGGGCCCTGAAGACTGCACCAGGAAGCCTGATACGATCATTATGATCATGTACCCACAGTCAGCCCCAGATGTGAGTTAATAAAGAAAGATTAATGAAAAACTACAACAGCTTAAAAATAGAGAGAGGTATTGATGATGACAGATTAACCTAGCTTGAATAATACTTGAATAATAAACTAGGTACTTGGCAACTTAACAACAGCAGAAAACCTGTGTGGAAGAATAGTACTATTCTACCAGCCTTGCTTGGATTGTTGATTTCTCTCCCTGTAAGGAATGTAAGGAAACAAATAAGAGAATGAAGTTGGGAAGTGGATTTAAAACTAGATCAGCCCTTTGAGCTTCATTGTTAATCAAGTGAATGCCAAAGGAATTTTGCTTATGGACAATGATAAATGAAAACATTCTCACTGACAATCGACAACAAAAACAAAATCCCTGCTTTTTCCCACTGCTGTTCCCTTTACCCGGACAAACCATATGACCTCTCTTGCCCTGATTTCTATCTCAGTTTAAATAATGAGAGAAGGTTAAAAGGGAAAGAGGCTTCGGAATGAAGGGCTATGTTTATTTCTGGAAGTGCTGCTGCTAACCCCACCATTCTCAAGTGAAAGTGTTTAAGCCAATGTTGAACCTAACAGAAAAGCAAAGTGAGGGCAGTGAGCAGTTGGTGCATGGAACAGGTTTCATATAAGTTGCAAATTGTCAAAGAAGATGATGTGCCTATTATTTGGCTCTAAAACTGAACTAAATAATCCAGGAGCCCTAAAACCAAGCTTGCTAGAGTAACTGAGCAGTCTCTTGAAATCTCACAGAACCCTATGAGTCAGCTACCATATGTAGCTGTGAGCAAGCTCAGTTTTAAAGCACTTCAAATCTAGTCGTGCTGCTCAGATCCTGTGGATGCTCAGGTGTTTTAGTGTCGTAAAGCAGGCAGTGTCCCAAGTCACTCCAGATGTCATACAAGAGTCTAGCTCTCTAGGCCCTCTGCATGTGGGTGACAGTTGTGTAGCCTGGTCTGTTTGTTGGACCCCTGGCAGCGGGACCAGGATCTATCTATCCCTGGTGCGTGAGCTGGCTTTTTGGAGCCCATTCCCTATGGTGGGATGCCTTGCTCAATCTTGATACAGGGGGGTGGGCTTGGTCCTGCCTCAACTTAATGTGCCAGGCTTTGTTGACTCCCCATGGGAGACCTTACCATTTCTGAGGAGTGGATGGGGATTTGGCTGGGGGGAGTTGGGGGGAGCAGGAGGAGGGGAGGGAGGGAGAATTGTGGCTGGTATGTAAAATGAATCAAAAATTCAAATAACATGAATCTAGTTTTCTCCATTCTCAGTGTCAGGCGTATCCAATATCTTCATCACCCAGTGTTCACACAGGATGACAACAGTGACCATCTGAGCTAAATGTGTCTTTGCTCCTGTCAGGCATGAGGAAGAAACTTCTTTTCTCCCAGACATTGGCTATATAACCTTCTGTCCAAGCAAAATGGGGCAACTTGTCCTAACTGTTGAATTGTACCCGTGTATCATGTATGGGAGAGCTAAAAGCAATGACAGACCAGTTTTCTCTAAATTGACGAGGTAAAGGGTGTATGTGGGGACAGAAAATTGGGCCTTATAAGAGAAGAAAAAGGGGAATGGAGGCTGAGTAGGCAAATCATAGCGTTATTGTATTTGTCACTAGTTGAATGGCTGACACTAACAGGGCCAGCCCTGAATCAGTTAAATAGCTAATAAAAACCATAGACTGACTTCTGTAAGAGAGAAAAACCACTTGCTGTATTACTAGGTCATTTCAAAATTCCCCTGAAATACAATAAATTTATATACCCAAAAGATACATGACATCCCTAGTTACTCAACAGCAATAATTCTAAAAGAAAATCAGATCAATTAGTCTACAGAGTAGAATACCTAGAACAATTGAATCAACATTTTAAATCCAGGAAATCAGAAATATCCAATGCATTAAATGTCATGCACAGAGAAACCATTTTCCTAAATGAAGTCAACTGAGCTATGAATACACAATAAAAATATCTGCACAATAATAAATATTGATGTGCTAGTTAGTTCAACTCGGCATTATTGATATTTGTTCATTGAAAACAACACCCCGAGACTGCCAGAAGTACAGAAAGCAATTATAACTTTTCAAATGACTAGTCATAAACAAAGTGCTTCAGCCTGAGAAGCCTTCTCTAATTTCTTCTGGCTGCCACTGATAATGGTCTGGAAATAATGCTGCCTCAGTATCTGGTATCTAAAATATTTAACACCAGGACAAAGACAAGCTGGCTAGGTACTGGCCTCTTGTTCATTGGGATCTTGATCCCAAAATATTTACTCCCCATCAAAGACCAATTCAGTGCTGTGGAGATAAATATATTCCGAATACAAAGAGTCTTTGTTCCCTGGGAGGAAAGATGGGGTGTGGCTGTCTAGAAGATCAACTTCAGTTTGTTACCCAGAAGGAAACAAGCCAGGAAATTCACAGTTTGGAATATCCCCGAGTTCCTGTCTCTGATGTTCTCAGCTGGGTCGCTAAACCCATTAGGACCAAGTCCAGCTCTGAGCATAGAGCAGAAAATCAAGCAAACAACACGAACAATGAAGCCCTTTCCCTTTTCTCCTTCTCTGAGGAGGTGCTCAGCCCATCTTTGGAGAATTGAAGATCCTAACATGTAATAGAAACACTTCACTCATATTCATTTTAATTAGTGTAGATTAGAGAGGGTAAGGACTTATGGGGAAGATAGGCTCAAGATAGACTTATACTTACAGGAAAAGCATCAGGATGTCACTAAGGGATTTGGTTGGTAGCATATTTACCTAGCATGCATAAAACCTGTATCCAATTCCTAGAACTGTAAACTTGGCAGAGTGGGTTTATTCCTCTCTTCTCAACCCCTGAAAAGTAGACACAGGAGGATCAGAAGTTCAAGGCCACCTTTGGGCTGTAGAAAATGCCATCTCAAAGGAAAATGTCCTCATGAAAACCAATACTGTGTATAATGAAAAATTTGAGTTCAAATGCCAATATGGGATTAAGGAGAGGCTAACATCGTTTTTCTATAAGATTTCCTCTGTTCCCACTGTTCTTGCCAGTCTTATCTCTTTCATCTGAGATGTTATGGACTTTTGAGCTTCCCACCAGGAATTCATCTGCAAATGTAATTGTGTACACGTCTCTCTCAGTGCCTTCCTACGCTGCATTCTTTATTGTAATCCCATTGCCTGCAAAAGACATTCTCAAGCAGAACCGGCAAGCTTTCCCTGTGAAGGGTGAAGCCCTGAATGTTCTTGGCTTTGGGGGTCACATGGTCTGGTCTCTATTGCAGTTGCTCACCTCAGTCCTCTGTCAGTGTGCAGCAGCTGCGTTTACTATTATCAAGCAACCCTGTTTATGAACAATCAAAAACTGTATATTATGTTCATGCTATCCTACTTTTGTTCTTTTTATATGCAACCATGTGAAGATATAAAAACTTATCTTTTGTCATAATTCATTATATAATAGGTGACAAGCTGTTTTAAAATGGTTTTATGAATCCTCTGAGAATTTTGTTTTGATCATATTAACCTCTTCCCTCAACTCTTCCCTGAACCAGCCTACCCAAACCCTTCCCTACCTACCCAACTATGTGACCTTTCCTTCCTTCCTTCCTTCCTTCCTTCCTTCCTTCCTTCCTTCCTTCTTTTCCTCCTCTCTTCCTTTCTTTCTATCTTTCTTTCTTCTTCTTCCTCTCTCTCCCTTCCTTCTTTTCTTCCTTCCTTCCTTCTTTTATTACTAGACACATCAAGAACAATTGTAGCATCCAGAGATTCTTGGATGAGTGGCCTTCCACCAGAGTGTGGCCAACTTACCAGGGCCTTATACAAAGCTTCCTCCTCTCAGTAGCTAGCCAATGTCATAGCTCTCTGGCTAGGTATGAGACTCCATGCCCACCTCCTCTCTAGGCCCTGTGCTTTGGTCTGGCTTAAGCTTCTGAAGGACGTATGCATGTTGTCACACCTTCTGTGACTTCATGTGTGCAACTGCCCTGTTGCATCCAGAAGACAGTTGCCTTGTAGTCATCCACCATGACTGGTTCCTGCATTCTTTCTGTCTCCATTTCCTCAGTGATATTGGGAGTCTTGGGAGGAGAGGGTGTGGCATATATGTTCCATTTAGAGCTGAGCATTCTGCATAGACTGGTTGGCCTATGGATCTGTTTGAATTCACAGATTCCCTGGTCTAGAGTCTTCTGTAACCTGTGATTTAATCCAAAATCACGATACAGTGGTCCCCGATGCAGTCATGTCTTCAGGATTTGCTCTCTTTCTACCATTTTTCACATCCTATGTTAGGCACCTTCTTGTGTGAATGTGTCTTGCTTGCAATGGAGCATCTCATCTGGTTTGATGTCATTTCTTCCATCCAGCTCCCAAATGTCCATTTGTGTTGTGAAACTTTTCCTGGTTGTCTCAGCTTACAAACAGTGGCTTTCTTCTTCATAATAACAATACTTCCCTAGCTGTCCATTAAGCAATCTGCATGTACCATGCCCTTGAAGCCTTCGGTGATTGAATAGGTGTTGTCAGGATAATTTTATATGTAGGAATTTAATCTTCAGCCTGATTTAAACTCAATAGCATGATGATGGCCTGGCCAGGATTCTAATTTAGAGAGTTTGAACCCCAACGGCTGTGAGCTGCTTCTTAAACTTAAAGTGTACCACACAGGCGACTGTTTAACTCTTTCTTCTTTTACGATGCCAATTTCATTTCTACCCACCATTAGAGCTATTTGCGTAAATTTCTACATCTCTTTTCCGTCTGGAATTCTCAAAGGCACAATCCTTCCTCTATTCATATTTGTATCCTCAGAGGGATTTGCATAGAATAGGTGCTTAGCACATCTTTCTTGAGAGAAAGAGCACTATTTAATACACACTTGTAGCAATGAATTCCTACTATTAACTTTGGGTTTGATCTCCTGCAGTCACTCTCCTTGATGAAAGAGAATGAACCTGCTTTCTTTCCTTCCTCTTTTTCTTCTCAGCAAACAAACCCCAAAATAAGCAGAAATAAAACCTGGTTCCCATGATTATGTATGGTGAGATTTTCTTTCTGCTCAAGTAAAAGCTATACAGCCTACAAACCTAAAATGCATTTGGTCGATTGTTTTGAATGTTAGCGGTTTCTTGTGGGTGGGTGGGGGGTACAGAATTATCTTTGGTACGAGTTACTTCAGTTCCTAAGCTCTGCAGCTGGGATGCTGCTGCAATGGTTATACGGTGCCTTTGGTACCAATAACAAGTGGTACTGTGGGCGGGTAGGAACAGAATTTATTCCCAGCCCAGCTTCTGACAGGGTCAGCCTCCATCTCTAAGGCACAGTTGAGTCATTTGGATGGAACTTATGTCTGGCTGTGACATTTGGCAACTGTGACTGTGCAATCAACAGTTGCCATCCCTTTCACAATTCAACTTGCCAAATCTAAAAAGTGACGGATTCTTCTGTCTTCAGAGGTTAAGTTTGACAAATCTTTCCCTCCCCTAGGTGTAATACCTCTTAGGTTTAAAACCAAATGACTTAATGCCTCAAGGAGCAGGCTTCATAATGGCACAGTCTGAGCTTTGGAGCCAAGACCCTACTGTTTACTAGCAACGGCCCTCTGTGTTCCAAAGAACACATGGATGCTCCACATTGCTTGCAAGGCAAAGGAAAACAATGTTTTTGTCATCGAATTGAAAATACAGGAGCATTACCAGCATCTCTGGTGGAATGCCTGGCAGAAAACCAATACTCAAGTCACCGAGTCGCTTCCTTCTCTCGACAACATTGTGCTGTGTTTTGCAAACAAATATACTCATTCTTAAGTTGGGTTTGTAAGTACCTTGTTTTGTTATTGTTTTTTTTTTTATTTCATGTTGTATGATTGTGGCCCCAAGAAGACGATATTAGCTAGAGTTCATTTTAAAGGAATTACTCTAAAAGTTAAAGGCCCACTGGGTTTGAAATGGAGGTTTGGAGAGCAGCAAAGCTGTACTGTCAGTGCCACAGAAAGCCTGAAAATCTCTGCGTTCCAGACCCAAGCAATAGAAATGGGCTTCAGGGAGGAACTTCTGCATCACCATGGCCATGGCATCAAGGCCGGGTGCCATGCTTGAGAGCAAATAGCTGCCTTAGGCTAGCACGTGCCACCAACGAGAGTGAAGTCTTTTCTATAGGAAGGTTTTGCTGTTTGTTCGGTTGTGGGTTTTGGTTCTGTTTTGCTCTCCTATGGTGGCTTCTTCCTCCTTACAAGGTGAAGCTATGAACCCATACTGCTGTTCTCTTTTCATTCCAGTGTTGGACAAGTTTGTTTCATCACTTGACAATTCTCAATCCCTTTGGTGGCTTCGTTCCTCTCTTTCTTTCTTCACACTTCATTCAGCTGGTGGGAGACCCCTTTGCATTTCTACATTGTTGCTTCTCTGGAAATGTAAACAACCTAGCTCCTGAAGCCTTATGGGATTAGGCCTGTCAAATAACAAGGGCTCAGGTCTATGCCAAAGATGGTGTACCTTCTCAACAGTTGGCAAAGGTCTGCCTTAGAAATACCATTCTCTGTATTTCTCCAAAGTCATTGATCAAATGAATGAATTCAGTTATTCAGACAATGAAAATTATATTTCCTCATTAAGACTTACATGTTTTGAGCAAATACAATGATATACATGTAAAACATGTCATAATGAAGCCCATTATCTGGAGCAAACACAAAATTAATAAAAATGTGTAAAACTTATTAAAATATAAAAACAGACTTACATGCTTTCCTATTATTTAGTAAGTCACCAGAGCCTTTTACTGATATTGTAAATTAGCTGATTTGTCTTTGTAGAAATGGTGTTTCTGTTTTCATTATACTTAGGCAGGTTTATGTCCTGAATAGGTTATATAACGACAATTCACAATAATATTTACAAAGGTATGAAGTATTAAATTTTAAACAGCCAACACAAAATTGCATAGTTAGGATATCAGTTATTTGAATAATGGTTGCTACATGGGTATAAAATAGAGTTCCTCTTCAGATCCAGAAGTTTCACACTCATGGACTCAACAGCAAGCAATCAAAAATATTCACAGAAAAAAAAAAACATTGTCTATTCTGAACATCTGCAAGATTTTTTTCTAGTCATCATTTCCTAAATGCTAAAGTGCAACAACTCTCTCACATTTTTTATGCAATATGAGTATAATATACAATATGGAGATTACTTAAAATACATAGAAATGCACCTGGTGAGTGGCCCCATGGCTGATAGTGCACACTGCTCTTCCAAAAGATCTGAGTTCAGTTCCCAACACTCACATCAGGCTGCTCATGACCCTCTAACTCCTGCTTCTGAAGGTCTGAAGCCCTCTTCTGATCTCCATGTGTACCTGCATTACATAGAAAAATATATAAATGAATCCTTAAAAATAAAAAAGATACAGAAGGATATGTGTGGGTTATATGGTAATATGTCATTTTTATCCCAGACAATTGACTGTCTGTAGACATTGGTATCCATGGGGGTCCTGGGATCAACCAGACTAAAGCTGAGGAATAACTACTATGTTAACTGATTTTAAAATTCATAGCTCACTTGACAGTCCATGTCACATATATCACACAGTTTGCTCTTTGGAAAATGTTTGTGATTATTGTCATGTACTTGCACTGCTAGGATTTTGGACTCCCTGAAATGAGCAGGAAGGACATAACTTCACTGACAGTAGGCCATGTGATCACTCAGCATGGCGTTGTAGATGAGTGGCTTCCAGTAGTGGGATATGGTGAGTAAAAGAGGACTTTTCTCCAGCCCATTTCCAACTTCCCAGTTCTCATAACCACCAACCTCTAAGCACATTTAGTCACATATTCAAATATTCATCAATAAATCATTTAAGATAATAATAACCTGGGCATGGGGTGCACAACAGTAATCCCACCACTGAAGAGTTGGAAGCTGAAGAATCAGTAGATCAGTGTTATCCTTGCTTTCATAGCGAGTTTGAGACAAACCCAGGAAACATAAGGCCCTGACTCAAAAATAAATAAATAAAAAGCAATTTCACAAATTGTGCAAGTGTAACAACA